>NC_136912.1:70410925-71010925 GCF_949606895.1 Notothenia rossii
ACAATAAAGGTTAATGAGTTGTTGGTGTTTGTTAATATAATTAAACTGGAAATATCAACTGGTAAAAGAAGAAACAGAACGATACCTCAGGCAGAGCTTTCTAATTGGTCAAATACCTCCATATTTAAGGACTTGGTGGTTTCGGGTAATTTATCACAGTGAGACAAGGGAAAACCAGGCAAAACCACAAATTATTTGTAAACTATGCAAATGTTGTTTCTGCTAAAATGTGTGCTAGGGTGTGTTTGTCTGCATGTGAGTTTGGTATGTGCCGGTTTGTGTGTTATCAAAGGTCTCTTCTATACACTCAGTAACATTGCTGTGGTATTTGTGTTGTCCTTTACTGTAGGAGCCACACTGGCTGAGGTCTTGTGGTATAGAAGACGCTGTCTTTCTTGACCCTGCTTCACAGACTTTCAAAATACCAGACACAGCTATCTGCGGTGACTCATACAATGTACAATCACAAACACACACACTGCTGCTGCAAAACTATAGGAAGAATATATACGTGCTTGTTTTTGCCAGAATGCCTTTGGCAACCAGTTATTGGCCTTTGATTGACATCATGGTCAACAACTTTAAAATATGAATAATGGGGACAGTTTACAGCAAAATGTCCACCCCTAAATATATGTTTTCAAAGAGTTATTTAAATATTGCTGTAAGTGCTGTCTAAGCAGAATCAGGACAGATTTGAGGTCAAAGAGATGAAAGACAGTGATGTTGGGGTCACTTGAATCCAAAAAAACAACACTGATTCTGAAGGGCAAACAGTGGAGGGTATCAGCACAAAGGCCCAGAACAATAGGGTTGGGAACCGAAACTCGGTTCCAGATGAGAACCGATAAGTTAATGCCGGGTACCGGGTACCCATACAAAATACACAATTTTGGTTCTGCTTAACGGTTCCTAAACGAGGTAGACCCTGTATTCCACCGAGTCCGTCTGCGCCGCGGACTGGCCATCTGTGTGTTCTGGAGAATCACAGAACGGCCGGTGGTCAGAGGGCCGGTCGTCAGCGGGCCGTTGACGGCCGGCTCGGTACGCTGACGGCTGGCATCGCCCTTCTTTTTTTTTTTAAACGGCATTATGTAAGTTGCGCTGACAGGCGACGCCGCGACAGAGGTCCACAGTTGCCCCGCAGCGAGGCTCCCCCCTTCCTCCCTTAGACAGTTCACGAGCTCAGTCACTTCCTAACACCAAAGATGGATCGCGGTAAACGCTCTAAAGTGAGGCTCCACTACACTAAAAAAGAAAAGGCACAGTGTAATGCCTGTTAATAGCTTGCCACAGGCATAGCTCAGTTAAAATAAAGCACAGCTATTGTGCAAAACACTTGTATTGCAAGTACATTTTTTATTTGTAAAAATGTCAGTTAAAGCTTAAAAGAATAAAGATATTTTTATTATCTAAACGTTTGACCTCTTTCTTTTCCAATTTTGGAATCGAAACGGGGAATCGATCAGAACCGAAATCGATAAGCAGAACCGGAATCGGAATCGATACATTTCAAACAATACCCATCCCTACAGAACAGCAACATCAACCAGTAAGAAACCAGTTATTTTTTAACCTAATTTGAAGGCTTATATTTGTATTTTGTGCCTCTACTGTTTCATGTCTCCATACTTAAATGTTCAGAAAAGTCTTTATTTTTCTCATACTGCCTGTGCTGCAGCACCTCTTGTCACCCTCTGCCTGAAACCAGAGCCCAGTCTGCTCGGATTGGTTAGCTGGCCGGCTCTGTTGTGATTGGTCAACCGCTTAAAGATGCGCCGCTCCTTAGCCTATCACGTCCAATGTGTTGGAGCGCTAGCCAATACAAGCCTGAGTGTTACAATGTGTTGGAGTGCTAGCCAATAAAAGAGTGAGTGTTATATAGTGATGTCACTATGTTACAGAAGTAAACAAAGGACTCCAATGGAGGCGTTTCAGGCAGCGGGGGAGTGTGTGCATCCACATGCACAAAACCTATACAACATACTACAGGAAAAGGAAATCCCCAAGAAGTATAATAAGGCCGATTAAGATTTTAATTCTGTAATGTATCAGATAAAACCCAAACTATAAATAGTTTTGTTTGGTTATTGAAATTAAGCTTTTACTATTGTATTTCAATGTGTTATTGTTAAGTTGCTGTACAACTGCATAGCACCTTAATTACTCATGATATAAATTCAGCCTTGCCACCACTTTTAAAGTTAGAGTTAGCATCAATAGCTAAATCCATGAAAATGTGCTTATCACAGCTAATGAGCAGCTCAGAAACGTTAAGTTGTTTCTGACATTTTTTGAAAAAAGGCAGCATTATGCACCCGGATGTCAGTGAGGTTAGACATTATGCTGCGGGTTAATGAGGTTAGCAGAAACATTGCGGTATGTGTCTATGTCAACAAACACAGAGGGCTTGCAGGGTCTCTATTATCGAGTTGTGTCATCTACTGAAGGGAAATTGGACCGCTCCCATCCGGCTGTAGAAACCTTTAAGTTATCTCCCCCTTTCAACTCTTCCTCTAACACAGGGGTGGGGAACCTTTTTCCTCTCAAGGGCCATTTCAATTTTTTCAACATCCTCCGAGGGCCGTACAAATTATTGACCTCTGCTTAAAAAAAACAAAAAAAACACAGCCCATTCATTGGGCCTTTCTTTCATGCTGTGCAAAGAAAAAGCAACCTCTTAATCCAGATATCTCACCATGACTCGCGCATGCATGCACGTGCACGGTGTGGCATGACCACCACAACAGAAAGATATGGACAAAAGATGTGTGCAAATGTATTTAGTTTCATATCCATGTGGACACGATTTAAGTAGGGGGGTACCTCACACGCTCTAGGGGGGTCCCGGGGGGCATGCTCCCCCGGGAAGATTTGTTTTTAAATGTTTACGTTAAAAGCATCAATCTGGTGCACTTTGAGAGCAACATGAAGAGATCTATGGATACATCTCTCAACATCCATAGGAAACAGAACTGTAAGCAGATTTTCTTTTTCTTTATGGATATTTTACAAATCACTCCCCTTTCAAACTGTATTCTTCTTTATTAATAACAACTTTGTTTTACTGTCATACAGTATTTTATACCTGTTTACTTTATTCTCTTATTTTTTTATAACTATAATGATCATATCAATAATAATAATAATAATACATTACATTTATAAAGCGCTTTTCCTGGTGCTCAAAGCGCTTACAAGCAAGTAAAACAAAAATAACAACAGATAAATAAAGATAAAATAAATAAAGATGATCATATAAAGATGTGCCTTTACCTCACTGGTTGGAGAAAAAGCTTCTTATATTCGTTAGCATAGCTAGCTAACCAGATGCTAATAACAACAAAGTTATTGACTGTATGATCAGTATGACAGATGAACAGATCGCCCACTGGGCTTTCAACTAAAGACACAGCCACGCAAAAACTGCGGCATGTGTACGGCTCCTTATGGGTACTGCAATTTGTGAAGTGCCGGAGCGGCGTTCTGGCGTTCCGGTGCTCTCTGTCAAAACTGCACCCCTGTCAGACACGTCAGGCTCTTGTTGTGTTCAAGGACCCTAATCTTGGCCAGGAAAAACAGGCACTTGCTTTTTTTATTTTTTTGCGGTCTATATTTCTTCAATTTTTTTCTTTTTTGCGTGTGTTTATAAATTACCTCGAGGGCCGTACCAAATGGTCTCGCGGGCCGTATACAGCCCGGAGGCCGGAGGTTCCCCACCCCTGCTCTAACACAACCCTCAGACCCTGAGTCTCTGTGATAAAAAGCAATGTCCCCACAGACCTCTTTCTTTGACATCTAGAGTAGGGGGAGAGGTCTTATGTTCTGGTGAAAAAGAACTGCATCTTATTCAAACCATGTAGGCAATGATAACAAAAAAGAAGGATACCACGCTGCCAGACAAGTAAGGCCCAGCCAAGAGAGAGTAAGATTGAGCTTAGCTGACTGGCTTAGCAGACAAATCCCCAAACAGCACAGTGATGAAAGCGCAGATACATCTCCATCAACTTCCACACCGGAGAAATGCCAAACATCGAGGTGAAGAGGCATCAGAGGGATCAGATCTCAGAATACTAAAGCCAGGCTCAGCATAAAAGCCCCCTAAAATGGTAAAGGGTGAAATAAATCAGACAGCATGTACGGTATTTCACGGAGGAGTTGCTCTTCCTGTTTAAGGTTCTAATCTACGGCATTTTCAAATGAATGAGTTGGTAGAGTTGAAGAGAATACATGTTTATCCTTACGCACTCTTCCCTTCTTGTGTTTTTTCTCTTCTTTTTTGTTGTTCAGGTGGTATTGATCTGTCCTCTTCCCCAATATTTAGAGGAAGGCTGGAGGAGAAGGAGGCTTTTCTTTTTGTGTCCTTACCAAGCAGTCCTTTGACAGCCTTTGTTTAGTTTTGTTGCTCTTTGTTTTTTTTGTTGGTTTCTTTGAGGATGGAAGTCCTAGGGCCCAAAAGTCCTCTGTCCTTTGTTCCTTTTGGTCAGTTCTCTAGACTCTCACTGTTTTGATTAAAATAAAAGGTATATATTTGAGGGAAAACAAAGTTTGGAGATCTGATCAAAGGTTTGGACACAACGGTTTAATTTGATCCTTGAGGCCATAACAATCCTTCAATGCAAGCGGAAATTAATCAGTAATCTTTTAATCTGTGGGAAGAAATTAGGAATTCAGCACTGATATAGCCGATCACAGCACATAACTTGTTGCTAAGCCATAAAAGGAAGAATGGTTCTTTAAAAGTGCAAGGAGTCAGACATAACTAAAAACTACTAAATATCTTCTCACTTTGGAGCAATCAATATCAACCATTTACATTTTAGATGATCTAAATCAGAGAGACTTTGTGGACCAATCTAAAAATGAGATACGAATTCAATTAAAAAATCTACACTCTTGGCAACTGTGAATGACTTCACATCAGCACCTCAGGATGAACATGTGCCTCTGTTGACTCATCATTCTGCAGAAACATTTAAGAGTTCTAACAGTGAAAAGATGGAGAGGCAAAGTTTCTTCACCAGAAGTCAAATCAATAGATTGAGGGAAATGTCAGACACCTGTGAAGGTCCTAATGATTATTCATGTTATCACACAATGGAGACATCAAAGGATACAAATCTTCCAGTAAGTGTTTCTAGTGTTTGATAACTTAGTTTGTACCTAGAATTAAGCACGTTCACTGCATTTTGGGACATTACAATAGCCTTCTGGGGCAATTTGTACTAAACAGTTAACAGCTAACACTAGGGATATATTTTATAGGCTGATTCCAGCTGTTCTTAGTTTCCTTAATTTGGCAATTAGCTGTGCTGTAAGTAAGGTATTAAAGTACATTTACTCAAGTACGGTACTTAAGTATGATTTTGGGGTACTTGTACTTCACATTTTCAATATCAAGCAACTTTATATGTTCAGCCCACTACATTTTAGAAGCCAATAATTCACTTTTTACTTACACTTATAAAATGAGTTCCTAGTTACTTCAAAATAATAATCCAGGAATGTAATACATATGATTCTGAAATGGGCCAATACACACAATCAGTACTTAAGTATAATATATGTTGATGTCAATACTTAGTAAAATTGTGCATGCAGGACTTTTACCTATAACAGAGAATTTTTAAACGGTAGATTAATCTGGCGATTAGTAGGCTTCAAAAGAAAAGAAAATAATAATATATAAAATATATTATTTATATACCAAGCTGGGAAATATAAACTGTTTGCTGTTGACATAACTGTGATAAAATAAAATCGCTACAGACCTGATTTTACTTGGTTTTTCTGGGGTAAAATGAACTTATGACCTCCTTGTTTCTAAAGATTCTTCAATTCAACAATGTTTTACAGGCTATGTTATTCATATAGACCTTAGATTATTTAACAATTAGGGCTTAACAAGCATGTCACTATTCCCTACCTCATTTCTGACATAAAATGTTAATTAAGGTTGCTTTTAAGCCGTTGTGACTGTCGCCCAGTAATCATTTATAGTGAAACGTTATCATGTAGAAAAGACTGCAGAGTTTGGTGATGTGACGGAGACAAATAAAAACTGTGTTTGAAAGCCTGGAAAAGCGTGAGTAAAACAGAGTGATGGACAATCAAAGTAAACAAGTGTGTGAAGGACTACAAGGGAATATCTAAAAGGAGAGAGGTAGAGAGAAAAGGGCGAGACGGCTGCAGCAAAGCAGATGATTCATGACTCATCGGTGAGTTGAAGTTCATCAATGCATTAAGAGTTTGACAAATTGACGGTTTCCTAAAATGCACCTGCTGCATTCTCGGGGAAAACTGCTGGGAAAGTGCAGAAATAAAACAACGTTTGAAATCAACATACGTGAAATGGAGATATTATTTATTTAACTAAACAAGACTCAATAGCCATGTACACACGGGCTGCTAATAAGCCCTTCTCGTTAACAGTCTGAGTCTATCTTGCAGAAGGTGAAGTCTGAGTAATGAAGTGGGCTTGTTTTAAACGGCCCCTCTAATTTTTCCTTTGATAAATGGCTGCCTGTGAAACACAACCGCTATAAATCAGAGGCTTAGAGGCAATGCAGCACACACACAGCATCGACAATCACACACTTAGAGAGAATCAATGCAATAAGGCACCTGTGCCAGATCAGGCTGTACTGTAGATATTTCTATGTGAGTGGGCCTATTTTAAGCAGGAGCATCATGTTCAGTAATAACAGCCAAATACATCTGTATTAAAATAATGTCCCAGCATTTGGTGTTTTCTTATTGGATATCTACAAGTGCTCCAGTTTCAGCTACAGGAACATGAAACTAACACGGGTATAGCAGAGTGTCACCCTGAAAGTATTGACTCCTGGATCAATTTCTTGAAGGAGTCTTGAAATGCACCATTTCAGCTTGTTTCTGTCTGCAACTGAATTATATCCTCAACTGAATAATTATTCATTTTCATAATGCTTACAAATGTGGTCCAACTAAGAGCGGAGCTTAATTATGTCTCATTGGATAAGTTGGATTTTGATGATAACGAAATTGAATTTGTACGAACGAATAGGTTTAAGGGACAGGTTAAGCTTCACAACTTAACTGAAGTTACTGACTTTAAGATAGGAAGCTTTTGACCAGAAATGATAGCATTAGGTTAATTTCTGTTATTATATGAGAATATAGAGCAAGGATGGGACTTATCTGCATTTTCTTCCCTTATTTGAGGGAGTTCATTAAGGTGGAACTTTATAATAGGGATCAAACACAGTGTTTAAAGCACATCTTTACTTTACAACGCCACGTCTTGAGATGTAAGTGGCTGGCTGTATGATATGGCTTAGTCATTTCACACTGTTCAGTGCACTTTAACCCAATGTGTTAGAACGTGTTGTAAAACTAAAACTGAAAAGAACACAACATTAGTTGTGCTCTTAAATCAGACTCCCATTTTTCTTTCCACTTGTGTGAAGTCAAACACTATGTGCTTTCTGTTTTAGTACAGATACAAACAATAATATTTACTTTGTGGGATTTTGTCAGTCCCCATGTTACGTGACTTATATTCTACCTATGGTCCAGTGTGCGGAAAAAACCTGGAAGTTTCTTCAGGATTTATTGTTCCAATTGTAGAAGTTTAGTGTTGTTTTTCATGTGAAAGAAAGATGTGATATTGGCCAGGCTGAATGCTGTCCAGAAACCAAAATGGTTTTGAACTACATCCGCGAAGACGCTGAAAGCCGAAACTGCTGATCAATCGTTAAAGGTAAATGTTCGCTGTGTTAGAATAATGAGAATAAAAGAGCAGGTTTTGTTGAAATGTGTCGGGTTCGTACAACCTTTCCAATGAAAAAACAATGTGAAAATATGTTTTGTAATTTCAAGGATATTACCATGCCATTACTCATCCCAGTTTTTTTTTGGGAGGAGGAACTGTCACTGTCTATCACTGTCGCCGACTCTCACTTCTGACAGTCTATTAGTGTTTTTCTATTGTTGAATATGTTTTACATTTTGACAGCAACAACAAAGAGCCTGTCAGCAAGACTACCGAGCTTCAAGTTTATCTTTGTCTTTTCCAAATCTAACGTCCCTTCAAAGCGTTTTTACTACAAGTCAGTATTCGCCCATTCTCACATTGGCAGAGGCTGCCATTCAATGTGCCACCTGCTCAGGAAATTAACAGGGGCTGGAATCGAACCCCAGCACCTCCTCACAGCCACAGTTAACCCAAACTCAGTTAAATGCGTCTTGGCCCATAACCGCAACAGCTGCAGTCTTTAAATGGTGTTATCACCTTAAACAAAAGAACCATTCAAGAGATTACATGAAGCCTTTTAACACTGTCACACTAAAACCACTCGAGAGTTCAGCAAGCAAAACACTAGCAAGTCGTGGTCTGGTTCCAGAACAGATTTGGCTTCCTCGAGATAAACCAGACGTAATTACACAGCATACTGATCAGGCATTACGTTGATTAAAAGTGACTATAAAAGGCAGGGTGAAAAGGTAGACGTTCATTATGAGAAAAGCTGTTGTGTCAGCTCAAACTCTGCGTGCAAAGAAATGCATGAAGAAAACCCAAGAAATTATACAGCTTTAGAAACTCAGAAGGCAACACAAAAGTGACTTACCGTAAGCATCTAGCAGCAAGGTAATTTCCTCCTGCACTGGTTACAGTCAAGGTGAGAAAGTAGCAGCTCTGCATCATTTATATTCTTTGATGCATTATTTATTTAAAAAAGAGTTAGGCGCACCGGTTAATGCATGTATATGAATATCATTTGGGGTCTCTACGGAAGTGAAGTCACAAGGCCAATATCTCATGCCATGCTATATCTGAGTCCTGCTGACACAAATGAAATCAATTCATAATTTTCTCTTACAAAACCTCGAAAACAAATCAATATCGGTTAAAAATGAATGCGGTATTCTGCCACAGGGCTGTGGACCTCCGAGGAAGGTTGTTTAGTTGGTCATATGCTTACGTTGTGTGGATATGTGCCATAGAGATGGACATTGTAGCTGCAGGATCCAGAAAAGAAAATGGTGCAGACAAATGGGACAAAGCTTATACAAATATTGTTTAAGAATAAGAATTGACTTACATTAAAAACATATATATCTCTCCTCCAAATAAATTACCCTCATTAGTATTTGAAAGCAGCACAAGACCTGGGAAGCATTAAGTGTTCATTGGTCAGCACAGCAAGCGGAACAATTTATGCAAAACATTAGCTAGCACTAGTGTTTTGCAGCTGCTAGAAGCTTATTGGGATGTTATGCTAGATAGACAGGCATTGTTTTGATATAATAAATTAAGCATTATTGTTAGTTAAGCATGTCAGCCGGCAGCCCCACTTGTAAATCTCTGTCTCTCTCTAACTCATTGCAGATGGCTGCACTAAAGAAAAGGGCACAGAGAGTAAACCAGTTGTAAGATGTTTAAAAGTTCATTAAACATAATATATGCTTAAATGCATTTCAAATAAATTGTGTCGGAGTTTGTGTTATTCTACATTTTGACACCAAGATTTTCTGATTTTACTGCAAATGTATATCGGCTCCAAATATCGGTTATCGGTCCCCTTGATTACTAATAATCGGTATCGGCCTTGAAAAATCCATATCGGTCGATCCCTAATATATATACTGTATGGAAGAGACGGAGAAAGAAATCAAATCTAATAAAACAATGTTTAAACTGCCTGGGATGAAAAATTCATACAAAACAACCCAAGTGAAGAAAAAGAGAACATAAAGCACAAACAAAGCTCATACATGTGAGATTAAACAGAATCTTCCTGATGGAGAAAAGAGTTCTGACTTTTTCCACCACAAACACTACAAATATCTTATGTGCAGATCAGTGCACACATGTGTGTTGTTGAATATTAACTTCCAAGTAGATTTGGACTAAATTATTGTATATATCATGCAACAGCAGAAATGTATTCATTTGTAGAGATTCTGCAATACGGTTTTAAATTATGTTATGCAGGGATGATGTTTTTCTGTAGGCTGAACCCTAACCCGGATGATAGCAGCACAAGGGCTCCCTCCCTCGTCTTAATTGTAAATAATCTGCAGAGAAAAAAAGAACTCTTGGAAAAACGTCATTGTTCTTGTCAGACAAATGGACTGATTCAATTTAAGTATTGGACAGAACGATGAGTGGTTATGACTTGTATTTAGCCTGGGCCATAACAAATTCACATCTCAGAGGCTTCAAGAGTTGAAAACTGCAGGAATCTTTCTAGAAAGTCTATAAATAACTTCAGCCTTGCCATTGTGTTGTCATTACTTTCCCCACACTCACCTTCCCTCAGGCACAAATCGACCCTAAACTTTCCCCTTGCTTTGTTGAAGGTAAGCCAAACGTATTCGCCCAGGGCCAGTGAAGCTTTAAGCGTATGTGCCACATTCCCAAGAAGACAGGTAAAGATACTTTCACTCTTAATACAATAATAATATATACACTTGTTTGAATACAATTTGTAGTTGCAAATCCCAAAAGTAAAGTGCTGCTGGATCTATCCACACTTTTAGATTTGAGAAATAATCGTATTTCCCGTATCAGGTCCGGCAATCATTTCTATTCTTGTAGCGTCCAACTGGTTTACTCAAGATTGCACCCGTTAAAGGAAAGGTCTGCTATTTGAATAACTGGTTGTAAATCTAGAGATTTTGTATACGTTTTGAACATCATATATCTCAATCAGTTAAAATTGGCTTAGAAAAAAAAAACATTAGTCGATAATTTGCTTCACTTGTCTATATATGATCCAATCGACAACTGAAAACAGGTCTACAGCTCAAACGTCCATTTAATTGTTTTGTTATTTCTTTCAACCTTTTCAAGTAAACATTTACATTATATATAATGCTAATTAAATGCATTGTATCTGCAATCTACCCATTCAGTACAGTGGTAATACATTTCCTCATTTCACACTAATGAACTTTAGGGAGTGACATGTCAAGTCAAAACCCAAATTAGGTTTAGCAACTGTTCCACAGTGTACATCTGTGAATGAATATGAGTGTGTGTACTGTAGCTCTTAAGGATGCCATGACTGCTTATGAAAACTAATCACTGCAGCTGAGTGGGAGGGTAACACACTCATTATGTAAGCAAACAGTCCAAATTTGTGAAAACAAACAAGCAAACAACCTAGAAAAGGAAACATTACTTTATAGCATTATACTGTACAAGCAACCACTTGTTTTTAACCAAACACTTTTTCTTCGTTTTGCTTGATAACACAGGTAAACACGACATAATTATGTAATGATAGTCCTGTAGTTCAATATACATATTGCCCCTTCTGTGGCCCAGGAGAAGAACATCTCTGGAAAAGATGTTTAAAAAAACTAAATACTTTTGAAAACTCTAGGTATTTATTCCAAATAAATACAGCTGTATTTATTAAGTAGATGAAACATTTGTAAGAATTAGGAATACAGAAAGAGGCAGGATGAACTCAGCGCCGAAGCTAGCCCTTACTGTCAAATACCAATCACCTTTCCCTACTCTGTATACTGATCAGTGTGTGTGTGTGTGTGTGTGTGTGTGTGTGTGTGTGTGTGTGTGTGTGTGTGTGTGTGTGTGTGTGTGTGTGTGTGTGTGTGTGTGTGTGTGTGTGTTTGTGAGTTTCACAGCCAGCCATCACACCTACCCACAGACAGGGGCGGACTCGCCATTGGGAATACCGGGAGTTTCCCCGGTGGGCCGGTGCTGTGCGTGGGCCGGACGGCCCAAAAAAAAAAAAAAAAAAAGATTATATATATATATATATTTTTTGCCTAAATCCTACCGGCCCACATTTATATGTGTTCCGGCTACTCCCTTTGCTTTTTTTTTTTGCTTACCTATATCCTACCGGCCCACATTTGTAAGTGTTCCGGACACTCCCTGGGAGTCATGCCCGTAGCCGCTGTCACTGTGCAGTGAACAATCCGGAGTGAGTAACTGAGAGACCTAGCTGGCAGTTGCTTACAGATGGATAAACAAGCTCCAAAGCGTAAAGGAAGTGCACAAAAACGTAGGGATAAAAAAATGAAAGCACTTGAGGAAGGTTCAGCAAAATCAAAACAAATTACAGACTTTTCGTTTGGTCGTGCAGCTGGTTCTAGTTGTAGTACAACCACCACCGGAGAAGCTGATGTAACGTTAGCCGACACAGGCCGAAGTCAGACACATTAGACATATTCTTCCGTTTTCACCCCCAACAGAAGGCAGACAAGGCTATGGTGCAGAGGGCTTTTTTTTGTAAAGGTGGCACAAACAGGAAATGGCTATCATACAGTGAAGCCAGAGAAGTGCTCTTCTGCTCCCTTTGTATGGGTTTTGCTAATCCTAGAGATAGCAGCTCCTTCATCACTGGCATGACCAACTTCACACACATACATCAGAGAGTTGAAGAGCATGAGCAGAGCCATGCTCACAGAGGTTGCGCTGAGGCATATTTCCTCAGGTTCTCAAAAAACACAATTCAGGACCTTCTCATGGGACCTCAGATGTCACGTCACAGAGAGGAAGTCTGCAGGAAGCGTCAAGTGTTGGAGCGCATCATAGATGTGTTGAAGCACATTGGACAAAGAGGTTTGAGCTACAGGGGCATGCAGGCGGAGGCAGTATATACACTAGATCAGGGTTCGGCAACCCCTGGCACGCGTGCCAGCATTGGCACGTAGCACCGTAACCAGTGGCACACTAGGAATAAGTGGAATAAGTGTGCAAAAATATTTAAATTGTATTTTCGGAATCCTGAACGAGACCGCCGCCAGAGCGCGTCCCCCCGTTACCTGCAGAAGGAAGCCTTGCACGTAACGCAGCCCCGCTCTCTTTATCTCCAGTTGACATTCTGCCTCTTTCCTCCGTGGTGCAGTGCTGATCTTTTCACCAAGCAGGAAAGCACTTCACAAATTGCAGTACCCATAAGGAGCTGTACAAATGCCGCAGTTTTTGCGTGGCTGTGTATTTAGTTGAAAGCCCAGTCACATACATCACATACCTCTGTTTTTCTGCTGCCTGCCAGCGACCTCATCTCACTCTGCATGAACCTAATATCATAACATGTGTGCTGTGGAAAATCACAGAACGGACGATCGCCCTTATTATTATGCCGTTTAAACCAATTGTTTAAATGTGTTTGTGAAATTCGGCATCATGTAAGTTGCGCTGACATGTCCACACACTGCTTCCCCGCAGCGAGGCTGATAGTTGACGAGCGTCAAGCTCCTCAACCTCCCCCCTGTTGATAATTCTCGATCGTTGGCACGCTGATAAACATTTTTTTTTTTTTTAAATGGCACTTCATATGAAAAAGGTTGCCGACCCCTGCACTAGATGATGACACCGTCGATCATGGTAACTTTTTCGAGATGATTGTTTTGCTGGGAAAATATGATGTGTGTCTCAAGGAACACCTCAATCCCTGGAGGTGCCCTTGTCACTCTCCTATCTAAAACAACCATCAACTATATCATCACCACCATCCAACGCCTAATGAAGGCCACCATCGCCGCTGAAGTCCGGGAATCTGGCATGTATTCTGTCCAGATTGACACCACACAGGACATCACAGCCCAAGATCAGTGCTCTGTTGTCATACGATATGTGACAGACATTGTTCATGAGCGACTTGAAGCTGTGATTAAATGTGAGGCATCCACTGGGCAGTACTTTGCCCAACTTGTTGTGAATTAAGTGCTGGAGACCATGAAACTGGATGTGAGGCAGTGTATTGGAAATTCCACCGATGGGGCCTCCAATATGCAAGGCCAATATAAAGGCTTCTCTGCACTGCTCACCAAAATGTCCCCCACCCATGTCCATGTATAATGCTACGCACACATCATGAACCTCGTCCTGGCAGACACAACACAGTGTGTATTGGCAAGTGGGTCTCTTTTTTCCCTGTTGAACAACATTGCTGTCTTCATCGGAGTCCTACCAGAGGATAAAGATCTGGGAAAAGGAGAGCAAAGACCCAAGACACAGACGTCTCGCCCCGATTGGAGAGACACGCTGGTGGTCCAAAGACGTTGCTGTGACTAAGGTATTTGGCTCTTTTGGAAAGCCAGATAATGCCCTGAATGTTGATGTTCTTCATACCCTCTCCGCCATTCAAGATGGACAGACCATCAACGCCTCTGCACGGGTCAATGCAGGTGGATACATCACCCAGCTTCTGAGGTATGAAACAATACTTACAGGTCAGATCTTCCTGAGAATTTTCCAGGTCACCTCACCAGTCTCAAAATACCTTCAGACAAGTGGAATGGACATCATGACAGCTCATCGGATGATTGTGGCTGCAGAAACACAGCTGAAAGATATGACCAGAGACTTCGAGAAAGTCAAGACGGCGGCCGCCACATTCGTCCAATGGGCCAACAATCAAACAGAGGAGCAGAGTGAGGAGACTGAGCTGGAGATTGAGGCCGCTCTGCCACAGAAACGGGGTAGAAAGAAGAAAACCATGCCTGGAGAGATGTCCAAGGATGAGGCTGTGACTGATGCTGAAACATCATACAAGATTGATGTCCATAATCGAATCATGGACAGTCACAGGAAGCATGCACCAGCGCTTCCTCAAAAATGGCACTTTGTATGCTGATTTGGCACTTCTGGACCCAAAAAGATTCAGCCAAGTAACATCTTATGCCGGTGGTTTCCCGGAGGCAGCATTCCAAGAATTAAGCAAGTGTTTGCTGCCATTTGATGACAGAGCAACGGTGGCCAATTTACAGAGTAAGCTCATCAGTCTGTATTTGAGGAATACACAACCAAGACAACAGAGGCTAGGCCAGAGGATGCTGAAGATGAAGCGGAGATGGTATATAAAAAGTGCTCATCTTGCAAGGACTGCCCATTGTGTTGCTACCGTATCCTTAAGCAGTACAACCTCCTGACAGATGCATACCACATCATTGGCCTCGCATACAGGTTCCTGCTTACCTTGTCTGTCACACAGGTAGCATGCGAGCGAAGCTTTTCAACACTAAAATTCATCAAAAACCGGCTTAGGAGCTCGCTCTCTCAACAGAACCTGGAGGCCTTTATGCTCATGGCTACTCAACCAGATGTTTTGAAGATGCTGGATAGTGGGCTTGGCAGGGAAACGGGGGAGTGTCTGCACCCGTAGGATAGAAAAGGGGGAAGTGACGTCTGACTCAGAGGTTGCGCGGCTGTGGAGAACATTCTGTTACTGAGTTTAGGCTAGTTAGCTAGCAGCTTTATTGTTTTGGGTGTAGTCACTTTTGCCTCCACTTGCTGTTCAAATAAATGTTGAAAGAAAAAGTAAATCTGTTTACAGTTCTGTTTCATATTTTGCTCTCAAAGTGCACCAGATTGATGCATTTAACTTCAACATTTAAAAAAAAAATCTTCCCGGGGGAGCATGCCCCCGGACCCCCCTAGAGGAGGTGAGGTCCACCACCTGCCCACACCCCCTGTCAAATTGTCTCACCCACATTGAGGATGCTTCCTACACCAATGTTTTATTCCATGCGTCAAGTCAAGCAAATTGGGTCCAAATGTTATTGCATCAATGATATGTTAACATTAAAATCAATAAATATATGCTGTAACTATTTTGCACATCAGGTAATGTGATTACTATATGAATAATGGTCCAAAATAACATTAAATGCATAGGGTTTTGTTAAGTAACATACTTTCGTCGCCGGCCGGCCGATACATGCCGCACATTAAGTGGGTCTGTCTGTCAATTAATCCCCGGGCCACTTTTTCCTCCCAGTCCGCCCCTGCCCACAGGAGACTACGGTCTTCTGATAAAGACACACTGTCATACCCACATACCTTCACACACTAACAAATACAGACACACACACAATGCCCAGACTGGAGGCAGCAATGAGTGGGTTAAGAAAAGGAAAACAACAACTGAACCGTCTTCATCTTTATTTACATTCAATTGGGGGAGCTTTACAGCAGCAGCTGCAGTCGTGGAGGGTTGAATCAAAGAGGAATAAATAAATAAATGCAGACACACATGCTGTGTACCCAGAAAATGCAATCTTTTTAAGTGTTAGCAACAGCAATAACAAAGCGCTATTCCCTCCGAGGCCTTTTAATCCAGCTGAGGACTAGTATGATCAATATATACAATGACTAAAAAATGCACTGGATTGCATTTTTGTTTGAGTTAAGTGAAAAACAAGAGCAGTTCAAATGATAATGTCTGTTCAGTGTATTTTAAGATAATAGGAGGATGGTGAAAATAATGGTGATACCTTCCCAGATATGTGTTCTTTACTTGGAATTGAGAGGACAGTGAATGTAATAACAGTGGCAGCTCTCTGGGCATTTTCTCCAGTTACTGCTGCTTTCTCTGAGCTGCAGTAAACAGTTAAAGGTCATTTTCAGACACATTAAAGGTGTGTAGAACTAATGTTCTGCCATTTTGCTGCCACTTACCTCTTTCCAAACAACTCATGTATTGTTATAGTTTAATGTTAGGGTCATCATTGTTGCTAAAGTTATAAACAAAAGCTAAACGAATGACAGGGTAGATGAATACCTGTTTACAGATCTTCTATATTTATACTTAGTTATTTGCAGTCTATCTGGAGACTTAAGACAGATTTCAAGATATAATTATAAGTCACTGTGACCTAGATCTAGGTGCCCTGAATCATAATCACTTCATCGTTGAGTCAAAGTGGTTGTTTTTGCAAAATGTAAAGTCATTCCTGAGATATTTCGATCACAAGAATGGGAAGGACTGAAGGACCAACACAAAACATAATGCCTCATATAAATATCAAAATTGAAACCAGGGTGTTGAAACAGCTTTTGAACAGATTATTGATAATGGATGTTCAAAAAACTATAAAATGGACAACATTTTTGAATCGAGGAGTTATTGTCCTTTGAATTAAATGTATATACAAATGTAGAAATCCAAATAACTTTATTATAAATTAAATCAGTTGTGGTGTCCAGTCATTAAAGCAGGTATTTAGTGAGTTATTGTAACAACATTTTAAAAGTCAGCCAAAGCAGGAGTTGAATGAATAAAACTGGACCTGAAAGCCGCTGCAGAGCCCCAAGCCGGTGCTGTACAGATGTTTTGTTTGAAAGGTATTATTTTTGTAACTTCTCATTGATGAATTCCACTGGGAGAAGAAGAATCTGGCTTAGCAGTGGGGGACCCATTTATGTGGTGAGACTGTCACTGATTAAGACTGGCTTACATTTTTCTTCTTATTTGTGGATGGCGCACGGCACTGTGAATAATGCAGAGCCACAGATCTGGGTCTGTTGGAAGAGACTTGAATGGCTGTGCAAAACTGTTTTTCTTGGACATCACAGTAACTTTTAAAAGCCTGCAATGCGATCAGCAAATGATTCAGCAATCGCTGAATATTCTGCTAAATGAGCTTGTCAGAATTCACTTTACATCTCTTTTAGATATCCATGTCTGACAAGGGAAATTTAATTTTGTCTGCGGTTCTAAAACCAACACTTTCATCTACAGTCTTTCTAGCAACGGTTTCTCATAAAAAACATAAAAAGTATCTGCTTTTCCTCACTGTTGAAATAGTCCCTATGCATAACTACAGTGACTTTGTACATTATCTATTCTAGACGAACAAGGAAATGCTGTTTAGTTTTTCCAATGTATATATTCAACTATAACATTTAAGCTTTGGCAGAAGCTACAAAGGCACTTATCTCACAACATAACCTGCATGAGCACTTCTTTTGTAATGTGAGTGAACTGACCCTTCAAATATTACTGGCTATATTGCGATGAGTTCCTGTCCGAGGGAAATTGTCCATTCCATTTATTTCCTCTTTTGGGGGAGTGAGCACACCATCAAATTTGACTGGCCGGTCCATTAGCTTAGAGCACAGAGGAATAGGATGCTGCTTAGAAGGAGATTGTAAAGGACTGAATAAGGTTGTGAGAAACTTTATGGGCTTTCATGTGTGGATTACTGTGCACAAACAGTGACAGTGTGTTATCAGCATGTCCTGAGAACGCTGACATTTCAAAGCAAAATGTGTGTGTATGATTCGTATCAGACCTTGCTTTCCATATCACATAATCAGGGTGTTACCAGAACACACAAACATGAGAATGACTTTAATTGGATTCTTGTGAACCTCTCACTGGAGGGGTTGGGATTAAAAATGGAGGGGCAGAGTTAAACACTTCTCATACAGACTATTACACAGAAGTCAGCGAGGGCATTCTACGTCCCAGAGGATGACAGCAATTACCGTGGTTGAAGAGCGGAGAAGTTGGAACCCGAGACAGATACTCTGTGTATACACACACATCTACAATACACACTGTCACTACTTTCGATTCGTGCAGATACAGTTCAGGAGTTTTGTGAAGTGTTTAGACTGGCAACCAGTCCAAGCAATCAAATGTGTAACTCATGGATTGAAGCCAATATTCTCAGGCCCTGGATCCAAAGGATACTTAGCACCTAGATTTGGTGGCAAAGAATGCTGTCGGCGGACAACATTTTAACTTATGTAAAACAATGCAGAGAAGGTGCATTAAATGAACGTAACAGTGCCTTTCTTGGTAAAGATAAAATATATACAGAATGAAAATGTACACATATAAACAAACAGTCTATATTTTGTTAGTAAGTTAAATGAGGTCGTAATCCCCTGATTTTTCCCTGACTTTCTAATAAAAGTTTACTGCAAAAAAACCTTTTAAGGTATCCTTTGAACACATTGTGATAAGATGATAATTATATGAGCCCAATACTAATTTCTAGCAAATGTTTGGTTATCTACAGTACAAAAGTCACTGTCATTAATTTTCCTGCAATTTGTGATTGGTGCTCATGGTGAAAATAAATAATCTAACAAATGCATGATAAACCGAAAAGATCGTAAAAAGCAAAGGGACGAGTTGATCCTAAAATGTGGTTACATTTTGGTGAGATGTTGACAAGATATCGCCAAAGAAACAAAACCCACCGACAGCAGCTCTTTCCTTTTTTTTTAAAGAACCTATCCTGCTGCTGGGAATGAGTGCTCCCTGAAGGTTTTCTGCTGGACAGAACTTGCACACATCTCAGTCTGATAAATGGCCAGTGAGTCAGGCAGACTGTACAGAAAATTCAACTAAACAATCTCTTCCCCCCCAGCACTCCCTCCGCTACTACAAGTTGGAGAGGGGGTTAACATGGGGAATGAGAGGGGTGACATACCTCTTGGAAGCAAAATATCCTACTGTGTATTATCAAGTGTAAAATGGTTTGCCTAACCCGACAGAATGTTGGATACCAAAAAATGTGTTTTTCCAGAATTATATAATACGTTACTTTAATAAGAATCTTACAATTTGTCTGGAATGACCTGATCAAACCTTCTTCAACCAGATATGACAATACAGATGTATACATTTATTAC
The DNA here is from genome assembly GCF_949606895.1 of Notothenia rossii. Classification (NCBI taxonomy): domain Eukaryota; kingdom Metazoa; phylum Chordata; class Actinopteri; order Perciformes; family Nototheniidae; genus Notothenia; species Notothenia rossii. The sequence goes on from NC_136912.1 coordinate 70,430,319, forward strand.
CATCAGATTTGACAAACCTGTGTGAGAATCTGGTGAATCAAACAGAAGTAAATGTGCACATTTGGTTTATGCAGACTTCCTTATATGAAAAGCAAACTGTCTAGAGTAGACTCATCATGTACAGTAACCCCCCACTCTCCTGTACTCAAAGCAAATATAAAATACCAAAAGTCCATATCATACAAACTGATGCCACTGCGACCAATAATAGGTTGTGGATAAAATATGGATCTTTCATACATCAATATTAGTTGAAGTCAATGAGTCAACAGCTCTAACCAAACACAGACTACTGATTATATCTAGAAGGGCACTGGATGATGGAGCAGTCCTCCGCCAAGGCTGTCTCCACTGGTGAAAAAATATTCTGTGTATTCGCCCCGGGATTCAGATGTTGTACAACATTTAAGGAGTTCTTCCTTCCACCATCTTTCATGAAAATCTGGCGTGTGGTTTTTCTTTAATTCTGTTCCCAAAATGTCAAACAAACTAAAGAATCAAAACAAAAAACGTAACCTCTTTGGGAGAAGTAATAATAATAAGAAGACCATACCACTCTTCACCTATAGAACCTGTGGAATAAGCTTGCATGCTACACACAGTACAAAGTTAATAAATGATATGATGTGAGGTATTTAGTACTCAGAACATGTGCTGTTGTTCTACCCCTCCAAGGTCTTTATGCTCTCAGCCTTTCAGCAATGAGATCGTGGGTGGCCACAAGTGAGTGCAAGTGTGTGACTTTTTGAAATTGGATGTTTGCCTTGTGTGTATGTGGATGTTGTGTTGCGAGCACGGATGAAAAAAAAGTGTTCCGGCTGCCAGTTTGATGCGTGTGGGTGGGTTTATGCGCCTGATCCGTGGGATTCTGATACACTCCTGACCGAGTTGGTCTGCAGCTTTTGCCCCGAGGCTGCGGCTCTCTGGCAGGTGGAATCTCAAATACACACATATATGCCCACACTTTGTCTGTGTGTGTTAGGCAGAAAGAGAGTGAAAACATGGAAGGGACTACAACTTTTCTTCCCTGGCTGAATATTTCCACCCACCTCAACTGCTGTAATGCCGATGCACAGTGTTTAGAGCATTACTTACAGCAGGGACCAACACTCCTTAGTAATGATTGATGTTATTGTTAAGGGAAAGTCAGCATTGCATTAACTGGCTTGTATGGAGACACATGAGAAAGCTGCACACTCATAATTCTGAAGTGTTCATTTATTTTAACTTATGATATAGGACAAGTCTCACTTGCAGTGCCTCAATACTTTATCACTAAACTAGCATCGTAATACATGGGTTTTACTTTGCTTTGAAAGTGTGATATCCAGGCTTATACATGACACAAAAGTCACTAAAACAAGGATTTTTGCAAGAGTAATGATTGTTTTCTACTGGACTGGTAGCATGAATGGAATCACTATCCATTTGGCATGGACAAGGGAACTTGTTACAATCCTTAGCGCTTGATAGAGTATTGAAGGCATTTGTAATTGCCTGAATTAATTGAACTTGTATCTAGACTCTCCAACGGACTTATTGGCCCTTGATAGAAGCTACACAGATTCAGTGTGTTCAGATTAAAGTGGCAGAAAAAGTCACATCACTGCATTGATGATTTGAATGTGACTGACAAAATAACTACTTACTGAGCAATATTCATTATGTGCACTGTGATAAAGGAAATCAAATATTTGTCAAAACCTGATTTAAAGATCCGTATCTGATATTGGTTCATCTGATGACTCGTGACCACACCATGTTTCTGTAGATGTGCAGATGAATATTGAGAAACAGATGGTAAACGAAGCCAAGGTGACATTCCCTACCATGGATAATTGGATTTGATCTCTGAAGCGATTTATGAACCTTTTCTGCAGCAGATTTGGTCTTAAATTGCTGAAGATCATTTTGCTCACTCTAATGGAAAATATACAAAAAAAACAGTACATGGGGGTGTATTCAATCACCCGGGGCAGCGTGTCACTATTTAAATGTGAGTTGGGCTTTAACTCTATTAAAAAAAAAGATTTTTTCCAGGACATTTCCAATGACAGTAATATGTTCCTTTTTGTAGCCTAATTTTTAAAAAAAAGTAGGAGACACTTCAGACACTATTATGAGCCATTAGGGCGGCCGCATAATCCCCGAAACAGGTGCAGTTCATATGAACGTGCATCTGAGTACTTTATTATATTAGCATATTAAACTACGATTTCTTACTGCAGCATTTCTGACCTCTCAGCGAATGTCATGAAAAAAAGGTTTGAATACATTTGTGAGCTACTACTGCATTAGTAGAGACCTGTTGAGCGCAAGGTACAGTTAAAAATAATTCCGTAAATGATGGCCAATCAAATGTTCTTTTGACCATAATACAAGCTGACTGTGAGAAGTGTTTGATTGAGTATTAAGTTGTTGCAAATTGGTGTAATTGTGTACAACTATGTTTACTCATAGGTTGCAAGTGGAGGAAAATGACCTAATTTGCCGGTACATTCAAGATGGTCGATTAAAAGAAAAGGTTTTTCTTTCGCGAAAATAGCACCATGATTTTTTTTAATGAGAAGTTGGTTGGAAAAAGCATATCCACCAGTGGAGCAGAAACTATTGGGAACCACAGATTTAGAGCACAGTTTTTTATATTGACCACGATGTCTGAAAGTAAGCCCTTTTTCACCTCTCACTGCACAAGCTTGAGTTATCACAGGGTCAACACCATGATCAACAACAGTTCCACTCTTTAGAAGTGACGCATGTACTGAGATTGGCAGTTGTTCGATGGCAGTAACAGCTGTAAGCATTTGATTCCAGCTCTTCTTGTGCTGTTTGTCACTTTAAGAAGAGGGACACAAGTTTGCAACGTGACTACATGGCCGTTTGAAAGCCAGTGCAATTCTCTCCATCAGCATCATCTTAGAATTGTTTTCTTGTAGTAGTCAGATGGGAACGGAATAGGAACATCCTGTAAAGCTACAGCAGCAATAGACCTGTCTCCTCTGATTCTGATTTTATATCTTTGGAGCAGTGGTGCTAACAGTCAACATGTACAATTCTGTATTAAGTATTATTTACTTTTATAATGTACAAGAGGCTTGTTTTATAGAACTGTACATCATTCAAGTATGTGCACACTGTGTGGAGCGTCTGTGTGTACATGATTCTGAGAAGCACTTATTGGATGTTATCACGCATATGTTAATATTTGCACATAGGATTTTAGACCCTCAGAGTGAAGATATTATGTTGGCTGTATCTCAATTTAGAATCTTTTATCTGCTCTTTGTTAAAGGCTCACAGTGAAAGACAGAAAATGAATTATTTGTGCAACCAACAAACTCTCTGAAAACCAGCTTTTGGGCGTTTTTAGGTATGTTCTACTGACTACAAGGGCAACAAGATACATTTCTAACAGCATTAAACAAAACAAATTGACAGATTTTCATGAATCTTAGAGGAAGGTGTAGCTTGGGCTAAGGAATAAGCAATTACGTTTTCAATTAACAGGGTGTATGAAAAAAATATTTAACATTGCGAAATAGGTGCATTTGGGCTGCATTCATGTTTTTGGAGAACATTTGAAAGCCCACTGAAGTGGGAACAACAACTCGTAAAGAGCAATGTGTTGTTATAACTCTTTGAGCAATAAAATACAACACATCTTCTTCGAATTGTCTATGTAGTTTCCAAATTAGATCTTAAAGCTCACATAAGGTAGTGGGATGTATGGCTTCCTTATTTGGGAAATGGGACCATCCATGAAGCTTGCTAATGCGAGTGCAATTCTAATGTATTGTCTAATGAAGCATTTTTCAAAGTGTGAGGCGCGCCTCCCTGGGGGGTCGGCAGAGAGCTTCAGGGGAGGCGCAGCGTGAGAAAAAAAATAACGCTGTCTGTTGAGACCGAGTTCCCCCACCTCGCTGAACAGTGTTCATTCCCTTCACCGCCAGACTGCCATCTGTGTGTTCTGGAGAATCACAGAACGGCCGGTCGTCAGCTGGCCGTTGACGGCCGGCTCGGTTTGCTGACGGCCGGCACCGCCCTTTATTTTTTATGTTTTTAAACGGCATCATTTAAGTTGCGCTGACAGGCGACAGAGGTCCGTTCGGCGGGCCGTTTCCACGCAGCAAGGCTCCCCCCAAATGCTACCAGTGCTCTACCAATTTGTGTGGGCTGGCCTGGGTGAGATTCCAGGGCTGATTTTTAGTCCCCGTCTGACACTGCCTTTGATCAAAAGCAAGTACCAGTCAAGGGTGCAGCCAGATGATGATCTATTCCTGTCTACATTGCATCCCTGCATCATCCGTCTGTGCGCATCAAAGACGCAGACTCATTGTTCCCACTAAAGTAGGGGTGAGTGTAATAAGGAGGCAAAGTTGACGTCCAGTGTTTTCCCGGGAGCAATTTATCCAAGAAAAAACCATAAAGATCATAAGGTTTTAAAAAGTTATTGTTTAATGTTTTAAGGAGGTGACGCTACTCAGCCAATCAAATCGGTGCAGTCAGTGAGCACGATAGATTCAAACACAGAGATGAGACAAAAAGAGAGAAACAGCAGTGAGTCATTTCAAATGGCGTGCTCAAAAAGGAGAAAGGTAGACAGCGAAAACAGAGCATTTAATGACATTTTCTCTTACTGGACCTCTTTGAAATGCAATTGAATACCCCTGCATTATAGCAACAACAACAATAATAATAATAATAGCAATAATAATTGGGAGGGGGGGCGCGGCTGTTCTTATGTTCTCTGAGGGGAGGCTCACCCTCCCACACATTGAAAACCCCTAGCCTCATTTATTTGTTTGTTCATTTGTTGTGACTGTGTTTCTCTGTGAGCACAAGATATTATACTGTAATTGCCCATTGGTGGGAATAATACAGTTGAATGTAATTTGAATTTGTCAATGGGCTAAATCAAATAAAAAATGTGTGAAATAAATTATAAATGACTGAAATACTGTATCCCCACCAGTGTCCTCAGACATTTACAAGAAATGTGTAAATGCGACCCCTGCCAACGCTGATGCATGCGAGGTGGGTGGACAGCCTCAGTGGCAGTGAGCCAGTGGCTCCAGCTAGAAAGCAGTTGAAGATGAAAAGGAATGGAAATGCAAAGCGCTCAGCTAAATCCTCCCCAATGATTTAGAAATGTAGCATCCAGCCACTGTGAATCTCAAAAAGCCACACAGGGGCATTTAAAAACAGTTTGATGAGCACTCTCCCTCCCTGCCTTGTGAATATTTATCGCATGTCATCAAAGGGTTACATTCACACCGTATTTTCACACAGAGATTTTCAGTGGCCTAAGGAAGGCTTCTAATTTACACTTTAATGATAGGAGGCTGACACAAATGCTAAATATTTCCTACATTTACTGGTTAATCTCTCTTATCCTTAAGGACTTTACAGCACAATGCATGGGGTCACTTTTCAAATTAAAATTGGATTCACGATGCTCACGCTGAGAGATATCACCTTAACGTTTTGCATATTGATAAAAAATTAACATGACTTTGAAAGTAGCCAAGGACATTGGACTGTCCCAACAGTTTGGTTCTGAAGTGGCCTGTGGGAAACAAATGATGTATTCATATCAGAATGTGGCCGATTATTAATTGAATGTTATCAGTCAAGGCCACTGACTGGTTATAGAACAAGTTCAAATGACTGAATGCTACTTTTATCAGGCATGACTCAGGGTATTACACAGAGGTGGGAAAAAACTGAATTAACACCTGCTTCTGGTGCAGGTGGGTATTGAGACTGTATTGGAATGGGGCCAAGATATACCCCTCTGCTGCAGTTCAGCAGGGAAAGACTAATTACTCTCCCAGGATACATATTGCATGAATATGTTATAATAAAACAGATTGGACCTATCCTTTAAATGACATGCATTATTATTATTGTGTTGATTGATAGAGATTACACATATCTCAATGCATGTTTATTGTGTTTCAAATATGGCTGACAGCCGGTTCTCTTTGGTTTACAGTTGTGGCTTTCGAGAATTGGACTTGAATTCTTAGGTGATTGTTGTATACTAACTGTAAGTTAGCTACTGTATAGAGCAAACTAGCTAGCAAAAAGTAATCCATTCCAAGTTAAAGTTCTGAGATTCAGCAAAATAAAGTGTTATGTTTGTACAAGGACAACTTTACAGACTTTATCACAATTTTAAGGAAAACAGATTTGATGTTTCCATATTTGTCAATACGGCATACTTTTTGATCGAAAATGGTGGCAACCTTTTTGAGATTTGGTGGGACAACATAACAATTAACACTACTTAATTGATCAATAAAAATCAATAAAAATGTAAACATAATCAAACCTAATGTCAGCTAACGCCAAAATAGTATACTTGCTATTAAAGAGGGTAGAGGTACCATTTCACAAAGAAAATATAAATATTTAAGAGATTACACTGTTTAAAACATCATTTTATACAAAGTTAAACCAAAAGATGAGATGTCAAGACGGATCTGTCCGACTCGACTCAGCTCAGCAGATGACAGTGACTGATTGATCTTCCTGCGGGGTAACTTTGTGACTGCATTGTCAGATAAGTGTGCAAAAGGCTCGGAAGAGCGGGACAAGCTGAGACATATCCCACCAAACCAAATCTTTCCAAATTTCAAAGCTCAGAGATGCTTACGAAACAGCGTGGCAAAATCCATCTTTCTGACAGAATCATTTCCAAAGCCCAAACCTTCAACGGGGCTCCTGGATGCACTTCTGAGTGCGCTGCCCGTCTGGGAGTAAGCGTGTCAATGTGTGTGTGTGAAAGGTATCGAGAATAAGAGGATAAAGTGTGAGTCATTCAATACAAAATATAAAATGTGTGTGTCGGTTGTTTCTGCTTTCTTTCAGATATTCCATAGAACAAGAGTGTTACTAACTAATTTAGCCATGCACCCTTTACTGGTTTCACTACGCGTCTGTGTGCCGGCTTGTAAGAATTTGTGCTAGCGTGTTGGTGTGTGTTAAGGAGAAGATTACTGGTGTGGACCTTTCAAAGGGTTGTTTTCATCTCTCAACAAATACGTCTGAGGCACCAATTCAAACAAGTCGCCTCTTAGCACTGTGTGTGTGTCTGTGTGTGTGTGTCATCTCCTTAAAAAAAACAGGCTGCGTGGTACAAGTTTGAATCCAAGGATTATACCCTGAGGCAAATTGACTGAATGAACTGGACCTTATGGTAACAATCCTGTGAGGTGGAACTGAGTGCAGGGAGGACACTCCAGATCTAACAAACATACACTTGCTCTCTCATACTCACAAATCTCCTCCCCATGAGGTTTCTCTATTGTTCATTCATTCCGTTATTCAGCCCAAGCCTTGTCACTTATTCTGATCTTGCATATAAACCAAGACTTTTATGACCAACGTTAGAAGTTTTGTTCAATTTTTCAGTGAAGTCAGCCATATTGTTGGCACTTGTAGCCAGCCTTCAGTTAATAGTTGTTGAACAGGTTCACAAAGAACAACATTTTCCATATTGGGTTGATACTTGTTTTCAAGTAAACAGCAATTTGGATAAAGATAAGACAAGAGATGTCCTGATATTTCAAATAATAATTGAGGAAGGTTTGAAACAAATTTAAAAAAAAGTTGAAAAACTTGGTTACAACCAGTTAGCAACCAAGCTACCATTGCTAGTTTGTCATCCAGCCACATAAATAGAGAACTGGTGGAGATTTCAAGCCACTTTGTACAAAGATATCTACATTCCTCACTAGGCTTACAAGATATTCTTAAGAAACAGGTACCTAATCAAATGAGCCAGAACTATTGAGAAGACCATGGACTTTCTACTGCCAAATGACGGCTGGGTAATGAAGCGAGCACCCCTACACAAGCCAACCATGCAAATAGAGGAAGGGTGGGGCCACAGAGCTTTGAAACTATTTGGAGCCATTGAGGTGCCGCCTCAGCATGAAACCTTTTTTGCAGTTGTAAAATGTTGATGAATTAAAACACACATCTTGACACGTTCAAGAGAAGTTGAGGATAGGATCAACTTGTATGGGGTTTTTGATTGTTCAACTAATGAACAGTGGAGATGATAATGAAGTATGAAAACTAGGGCCGGGACTCGATTAAAAAAATTAATCTAATTAATTACAGGCTTTGTAATTAATTAATCGCAATTAATCGCATTTTTAATCACATATAAATATTTGACCTGAGAACAGTGAGAAGCAATTTTTTTCACATGGATTTTAGTATACCATTGAATAATGACTGAATACATAAGCTTAAGCGACAAAACATTGTTTATTTTTTTCAAGGTGGTCCTTAACCAAGACCAACAGAAAAGTGCAATTGTTGCCATAAAGTGTAGCAATAGCATATTTAGGAATATAGTACATTTCAGAGATTCAGCTAGCCTATAGGTAGGTAGACCTTCTGTAAACTATAACACTTTGTTTTTTAAGTATAACACAATACTTTCAAGTACATTCAGAACATTGGAAACCCTGACTATTAGAAAACATCTCTCTGATGCTTCAGAGGCCATAACAGACTTTGTTGATTTACCAACAGTTGATTTAAAAAATCTAATACATTTCAGTCCAACTCTCTCAATAACCTTGGCCAAAACAATAAACAGTTCAACATAAAGTGCAAGTTGCACCAACAACGTAATAAATAGTTCAACATAAAGTGTACCATTTAAAATACAAATAAAAAAGTGCCAGTGATTGACCTCAATCCCTCCTATTCTTCCAATATCCTGATGAAAAATAAAATCTCTCTGTTGCATAGGCCACTGTTTGATCAATGCGAATTGGGTGTGGGTCCTTGTACTCCGAGTCGGGCTAACGTCCACGCTAGCTTCCAGGCTAGCTGCTATATGTTTTGCATTGAGGTGATGCTTGAGGCTTGATGTGCTGCGGTGATATGCAAATTCCTTTTTGCATAATTTGCAAACAACCGTGCTCTTATCGAGGCTTCCATCCGTCCGTTTTTTAAAACAAAATGTCCCATCCACGGGGCCTACCAAAGCGGTCTCATCAGCTTGTTCGTTCATGTTTGACTATTGTTCACTGTGGTTTGTTGTTGTTTGAAGTCATTAACGTTAGTTGGTGCTCCAGTATAATCGGTACCCCTGAAACTCATCCAGTGAGAAACGTTCCGCGGTGCAAAAATAAGTGCGATTAAAATGCGTTAATTTTTTTAACGCGTTAATTTTTGTGTAATTAATTCATCTTAATTAACGCGTTAAAGTCCCGGCCCTAATGAAAACATAACATTATGTGTCACTATTGGAAAGGTAACAATAGCACTTTTACATGTAAGGAGATGTATCATCATAATTGGTCTGCTCATTTATTACATGCATTATTAATATACAGCATGTATTGAAGTTTCTGCAAAATAGATTTTTCTCAAAGTACCATATTCAAAATGAATTAACTGTTCGGCAGAGTCATAGACCCCATCTCTGAATGTCTGTAATGAATGTCTCTGATATGTTTATGCAGCATTTTCTTTATAACATCTTCGTGCTGTCCTGTCCTTGAGTCAGTAAAATGTTTCATTAACAAACTACAATTTAATTATTTCTTCAAAATGTCAACGCTTGCACTGACAGGGAAAAAGGATTCTTATTTTCTGAGACACAACACTGAATTTAGTCAAGTTTGGATTAAAACGTGTTTGAAAGAAGCCCAATGAGGACCAAAGTTCATAAAATAAAAAAATAAAAAATAGTATTTCTCTATGGGGAAGAAATATGACATTTTATATTTAAAATACACCTTGTGGTCTCCTTACCTGTAAATGGGATCCTGCATCACCATCATCTTGCTCTCATCCCACGTCCACTCCTTCCTCTGTGGAAACAGAAACAAAACAGTAAGTTCAAACAAAATGTAAGATTTTAAATAAGTAAGCAAAAGACTGAAGTAAGGGGACTTAATCTGTTTATGCCCATTGTCTTAAAATCCAAAGTGAACTGTATAAAATAATATCTATGTGTGGAGATAAGATAACATTTATTTTTAGTTCTACTTTGATCCGGCCATCGGTTTCAATTTACCTTCCAGTTTAATGCCATGATCAAAATGTCAACACATGAGCAGCGAGCGGGAATTATTCATATTGATTTCTATCTCCACAGTGTTCTGTTTACTCAATCAGTCAATCACTCCTATCTCTGTTCTTTCTTCGCCTCCGAGGCTCTCAGAGATGTAAATAGATTGCTGACCATCACTCTTGACATTTCCGATTTCGGGCCAGCAAGACAAACGGGATGAGAAAACGATCGAAGGCACAACATCCTTCTATCGAGCGGCCTTTCATTCAAGACCGCCGCTTAATTTGACACTGAACCTTCGATGATGGCTTTAATATATACCTCATCAGCCAATACAAGACAGAAGGGACATTTGTATAAACACTTCCTTCCCATTATATCTCTCTTGAGAAATTCCAATTTCAATCTTTACTTTAATTATATCATCAATGTTTTTCAACAAAACTCCCTAAAAAATTGGTATTTCACCAGGTTGCCATGGTTTTGCAGGGCATAGCCTATTTGACTGTCAGTTTGTGCTCTGAGTACAGATGAATGTCACATGTATGCATAGCCTACAATATGAGATGCCTTTATCCTATTCATGTCAAGTATGCAGGCAAACAGAAAATACTATTTATGTCTTCCTATCATTTGTTGATTTGGTCTCACGTCTATGTTACATGTTCGTTGATATTCTGCCTTGTAAGACAGTTTGGGCTTTGAATCTAATGATGCAAGATACCACACCATGCTGTTGACCAATCACAGAAGAGCATTTAACCAATCAATCAGCGAAGGCCCTTATTCTTGATAGAGGGTAAAAAAAGGTGCTGAAGCAAAGGCAGTATGGGAAAAGTAAAGCACTTTTTGAGAACAGCATTTAACACTTCACGGTAGAGGCAAAACATGTGAACCTGAAAATGAGTATAAATGGGCCCCTTTAACACTGTAAGACAGGATGCAAGACATCGCCACAGTGAGAAATACGTTTTGATGCAGGTCCTTTCTCGAAATACATGTAGAAGTTTATGCTAAATATGGCCAAAACTGCAAAATCCAGGAGACCCAGCTGTCCGATATGGGGGTCGTAGCAATAATCCACATATTCTACATATCATGTACCATTCACGCAGATTACTGTTCACACACTAAAGTTGGCGCACACACTTACATGACTGAGCATGTATAATTGTGTAATGAATAAGCTTCTCCTGAGAGGACCGTTCAGACAACTCAATTAAGACTCCTTTTAATGAGACCCTAATGTATGTCCGTGGTGTACATCTGCGTGCAATTACAAGTGGAGTTCAATACATAGCCCTTTGTAACATTCATTCAATAGAGAGGTCCTTGATGATCCAATTGTTTTGATTATTTATGTTAATTAACCGGTTAGCCAATAGAGAGTAACTCAAGTATTTTTATTACCTTTTCAACAGATGTCCTTCAAACTGCAGCACTAAAATGGAAATACATTATTTTAATAGTCACTAATAAAAAAGGTCTAGTTCCGTCAATGTTAATGTAATACTTTTATCATTTTAGGAGGAAACCAATGGAGCTAATGGAGCGAGTTTGTGCAGAATTTAGAGGGAATATTCTCTGCATCTGAACATGGCATTCAATGCAGAGAATATCAACACATAATCAGGAGTCTATTTATGTTCTTTTCCACTAAGAAAGCAATAAGATGTGACTTCCTAAAGGGTTAAAACAATCGGTTGATCTTTTTGCACCAACATGTCAACACTGAATCAGATCTTTGAGCTATTCCTACAAATATTCAATCTAGTAAAAACAACTCAAGAGTTCCTGTCCCAGCAGACTGTTATCCTTCTGAACCGTTCTCACACAAGATGATGGTTGACAGTCACTGCTTGTTTTATTAATATTAAAACACATTTTAAAAAGACTCAAGCTGGGTCCAGCTTGTTCCAGCAGAGCAGCCTGGAACCTTGAACGACAGTGAATGGTTTCAAGTCTGGATCAATGAAGATGAAAAACTAAACGCTTGCTGAGGAGCATGGACGGAAATACTAAGTGGTTTCTGTTTGTTTCCATCCACCTGTCAGAGTCTCTGTGATTCTCGACGCCGGATTGTCTCTGAGCATTACAGCTGTCCCCACCAGGAACCACAGATCAACTTGTCTCAACACTCCTCTACTTCAGCTTCTTCAGGTTTATCTTTGCTCGTGCGTCTCATCTTTAAACTCTTTCCTCTCTTTTCATCCCGTCTCTTTGCTTTTCAGCAACTCTCCGTTTTTTTATCTTCCCCAATATTTTAAATTCCTCTCAGGACCCTTGTCCTACCTTTTAAAGTCTCCATTCCAGTAATGAAGAGGAGGATCGATCACCACCTCCTGTCACTAACAGGATGCAGGCAATTCATTTGGATTGGCACTTTAGCCCAAACAACCCTATGGCATCAATGAAACCATATTTTTGTCAAGCTCTACCATCTTCATGTCTTTATTGAACTGTCACAGTCTTGTCTATGAGCCTGACCCTCTATTGTACCTGTACCTGTCTTCAATGTTGTTCAATTCACTGTAAGAGCCCATGGTTTTGGTAGAAGATGTACTGAACTTGTCTCTTATCCATATGCAGAGAAAATAGGTCCCTTGCGAGGATGCTTTTCCACTTGTTGATCTTGTTTTGAGTGCTTGTGTCACCAAGCATTTTGAGACTCAACATGATCCAACCAGTTAAAGGAAAAGGAGGAAAGCGAAGGGACAACATGTAGCAAAGGGTCAAGGGTGTGAATCTAACCCGGATGCAGTTACAGTTAGGACTTGTAAGATTAAAGATGTTCTTATAATCATGACCTATGAAAGCAAGAAATTATTATCATTATGACAAAGTGTATAAGCTTAATGGATTAAAAAAGGTTTATTTCATTAAACAAACTTCATATAAACTTATGATGAGAAAGTAAAAAAAGAGACTGAATATGATTGTACTAATGTTCAGTAGTCATATGACTATTGAACATTAGTACAATCATATTCAGATGTGTCTTTATCTTGAAAGAATACCCTTTTATAGGACTTGAGGATCAAAACCTCCTGCTTTCAAATCTGACTAAATAACTACCAAAACATATCAAATTCACCAAATAAGAAGATGAGAGAGAATATACAGTTCAAACAAAAGAAAAGGTCACTCACTTTTTTCTTTTTCCTCAAGCCCACTCTCACACCGTCTACAGACACCACGATGTTGACTTTTTTCTTCTTGATGTTTTTCACCTTGAACTCATACTGTTGAAACAAGACAGACAGACAGCAATACATTACTATTTGTTGGGGGTTCAAATGTAGACAGTGACGTTGCTAAAGACTCAGATATTTAAAACATTGCTTGAACTTTTTGGTGAGTCATGTGGGTGCAGAAAAAAAAAAAATTAAATAACTTAATAATAGTATCAGAATAAATGTTGAAACGCAGTTTGTCTTTTTTTTTGCGCCATCCATCTTTACATGTAGTTAAGGCCATGACATCCTGTGTTACAGGGGACTTTTACAGCAACAGATGATGATGTTAACATTGGAAAAGTTGTTACATATTGATAACTAAGTTTGCTAACTTTCTCTTAAAAGCCTGAAAAAGGAGGAAATAAATATGTTATAGTTATTATTATTTAAAATTGCCTTATATTTTGAATACGTTGTATAAAAGAGAATTATAGATTGGTAAATTAACAGAAAGTAATTGAGAATTATTTAGATGATAATTATAATCACTTTTAATTCATGCTAAAATGGCAATGGCTGTTTTCAGCAAAACAAATATGCATTTTTCCGTTTTATATCATATTACAGATAATACCTTTGGGTTTTTAACTGAAAAAACAAGACATCAAAAACTTTTAGGAACTGACTTTTTCTAGACCATTAATCTAGAAATGAATATACCAAAGATAATCAATAGGTGCAGCCAAGTAGCACGGGCTTTGTTGATATCTATACGTTTTATTGGAGATCTTGGAATATGTTTGTATGATGGCAACCTACTGCAGACAAAATTGCACGCCATGACCGTCAAACTATACAATAAGACATTTATATGCCAAGCATTTATATGGCACCTTTCTGTAGTTAAAGATTTCTCGAATCCTTGCTACAGTATTTAAAACGTACTGAGGTTCAAAACCCTGCTGTGTAAGTGCAGAGGAGGGATCATTTAAAGTTGGCAGGAAAAACTCAATGAGCATAAGACTCCTTTGAGAAAGGCACTTGACCCAGACAGTACTTGAGTTAAGCTGCTAGGAGGCTAATAGCAGACAAAAAAGTCCACCATTACATTTGTGTAAAGTAACATTTAAACAGTCACTTATTGAATTGAACTTCTTTTACACGTTGCCATTGAAGAAACAAAATAAAGCAGTTATTCCCCTCCACTCGAATTCAACTTTTGACGTGTCGTGTATGTTGAATCGATTTGTCAAAGCAAATGACAAAGAGCCCCGCCGAAAGAACACAGCATGGCATGCAGACCTATGTCAAAGTCAATGTATACACCAAAGATCAGACTGAGACAACCTTCATTGTCTCCACTGCCTCTAACAGAGCTGTGAGCAAGGTCAGCGTTTGAATATCAATACAACGCATGTGTGAAGAGTGGCTTTAATGTTTTAGAAGAATAATATGCCAGTGCAAGGGTATATGCAAACCCTACCTCCCTTAGCCGCAATTCTCTGCATGCTGATGTTGTTCTGAATGAGTAGGATGTAATTGAGTTGTATAGAAGCACCTGTTACACTAGCCAGGAGAGACATTAGCTCCAAGTACCGTCTATTCTGTCGTTCAGCACTCTCACAGAGTTGGCTAGTTGCCGTGTCCTGCTGGGTGAAACATTACGATGCTTGTGAAAGTGGAGTGGACGCTCATTAAAACTTCACTTGCCTGCAATGTTTATGTAAAAAAAAAAGTCTTGGTCATAAAAGTTTTCCATCCCTGAGATGATGCAAGATTCATCTCATTTGCCTGAATTTCAATTATGTTCCCAGGTATCGATGCTCGTGGGGAATCTATTCGGTGCAAGGAAGTGAGACAATTCAAACTTACGGCGGCAAGGAAATGGCAACAGCATTGAGACAGTACTTTGTTCAGACAAGCTGACAAACGTCTATATCTCAAGCCATCGTTTGAGTGAGGCCACCACAGGTTTTTTAAAGCTGATTGAGCTTTGGCAGCTTCAAGTGATTGTTCAAGGTCACTTTTGAAAGTTTCTGGCAGCACTGGTTGCAAACAAAATCTGCAGGGTCACACTGCTGCTGAAGATAAACTTCTGATGGTGTTTATCCTTTTCACTGAATCAGCTATCAACACATGAATCTGTCAGTCAGTCGCACTCTCTGTCCTTTGCTGTGTTTTGTTGGTCTTTTTAAGGTCTTGATTTGATCTAATGTGGTTGCATTTGGGTCCACATGAGAGCAGTGAAGTAGGTTTATATCAGCATTAACACATTTTCAAGTGTTCTTCAGTTATGGAGAATTAGATGAAGAGAAAAACTGGTTTCTTAAGTATCGCTTTATCTGTAGAGCAAACTCCAAGATGTTAACTTTGAATATTTCTGCTTACCATTGCTGGGATCATAAGCGCAAACCAATAAATCAGACTGTTCGTAAAGTTAAAACAACGCTGAGCCAGTTTTCAGCCAAGAAAAAGATATGCAGACCAGGCTGTTTGTGTTTTTTGGGGTTTTCTGGTGGACCAAAATAATGCAAAGTTTGACAAGGGTCCTTTGAGGGACCCATCGATTTGAACGTTCCAGCAGATCCTGACCTGCTTTGGAAAGTTGTGTGCAGTCAGGTGCTATAAGTAAAGCAATAGATTGTTTAGAAGAAAGAAATGTGGATCTTGTGGATTTTAGAGTATGCAACTTCAGTCTTTTTATAGATAAATAATACATAATTCAAATGCTCGAATGTTATTGTGCTCATTTTCTGCTTCATATTGGTATTTTGAGAAACGCCCTCTGAAAGGAACTTTGGGATTTAAGATTCTGAAGACCATTTACATACAAAAAAACGTATATAACACACAGGAAAAGGAAAAACCCAAAAAGCATAATAACTAAAGTCCTTTAACTAAAAAGGAAAACATGTAAGATAAGCTGGTTTTCCATCACAACATTAGCTGTAATGGTGATATTGGATTGTTTTATGTAGAATCAGTGGTGGCTGAAGTTCATAGATATTTTACCTAAGTAATAGTAGTAATACCACAGAGAAGAATTGGTCTGTTGAAGGTAGAAAACGCAAGTAGAAGTACAACAATATTGGCATCAAAATCAATCAAAATCAAACAGTAGCCTACAATAAGTAAAAGTAGCACATCACAACCTATCATATATTCACCTACATATGCACACACAACACAAATTACTATTATGATGCTTAATAATAATTTGAATTCTGAGGGGCAATTTTACACAATTAAGCGTGAAGGTCTAGAAAATTAGGTCATGTAACAAACAGCAACAAACACAGCTGGCACAAAGAACGTCAGCAGGGCAGTTGACCTTTATTTGCATCCAATTACTGTTTGGAGGAATGGACTGAAATAATGATGATTTATTTTACAAAGCCTTATTAGCATTTATTTGTACCACTATACTCAACAACCTGTTGATACCTTTATTAAAGAACAGGAGATGCACACGCATATACAGTACACTCCCCAGAGTATATCAGAGAGTAATATAGAGAGAGTTGGAGCACTCATACCATTTGGTTCTTGTCTCAAAGTGTGTAAGTGTTTATGTGTTTTGACATTTATGAGCGTCTTTATGGGACTGTTTTAATCAGCTGTAATGTTGACTGTGCTGCTTGTGCAAGGTTTAAACGTTGGTATGCAGGATGGATGGCCTGATTGACCTCCATGGAGATGATTACAGCTGCAATCAAACAGACGTTATGCAGGCTAAGACTGTATGCAGCACAATACGGGAAAAAGCACTTCACTATAATACGTTTGTCTATTTCTGTCTGATAGGGCCCGTCATTAAATCCACACGCAGCTACAGACACAGCAGCGATATGATTTAAATGTAAAATCTCATCACTGCATCTATCTGTGTTACATAAGGATTTAAATGGTAGCATTTAAAATACTTGTATAACAGAAAGTGCTGCACTTGTGGAATCGCACAGGCATTTATTTGACATAACCGGTAATTTATTTAGTCTGACTTTTCCCTAAATGCAGCACCTCTCCACAAAAAGGTGTTTTAACGAGCTCGCATAACAGCTCACAACACAGTTAGGATTTATTTAGGATAGTCCCTAATGTCGCTGATGGATGACACTCCTGAATTTACAACTAAAATGCTATTAAATTTGACAGATTTTCAAAACATTTTAACTGCAGACTCAATCATCTGCAGTTACACACAGCAAGGGCCCAGATGCTGATTCTTATGACTGATGTCCTCTGTACATTAAGTTCTTTATTTTACTCACTCAAAGCATGTCATGTTTTACATGTACACAACTGCAAGGCTGTGGTCCTTCAGAATTGTTACATTTCTCACAAATGTTTTGGATAATAATTAACAGACATACATTTTTTAAAACATATTTCCGAAACGTTTGTCACAATTGTTACAATTACTTTTATGTAAAATTACTCGCATGTATTTCAGACAATTATACACTTCACGCCATTGTAGTTGGTATACATTTTAAGTCATTGGTGCAGTATTTTTGTTTTTTAAAGATAACCCATTTAGAAACTGAACTGAACAGAAATGAAAGAATTGAGGGTGACTTGGGAATTGATTTAAATGATTGGCTTTGGCTAACACCATGCAAAGGAGAAGGAAATGTTTAGCGAAGCCAGTGAAGTCAAGTTAGGTTTGTTTATCAAATGACCAGATTAACGAAAGATTAATTGATTATAAAAAAAATAGGTGATGGAGGCAATTATAGGTACGTTTTCGTTTTTACATTTGACAATAATGAAAATCTGCATATGATTAAGAACACAATAAACCCAGGTATAACTGGTATTGTTCAACCATGGAGTTGTTCCTGTGTTTTTCTGCTCTGGGTAGCAGTAAACAGGACGTGCTTGTGTGCAGCAGTATATAGGTGAATCATGTCTGTATGCAAAGCACTGACAGGTTATTAGCGTCTATGTAAACAAAGAGAAATTAAATGAAAATTGAAGTCCGAGAATAGGCCCATCCATCATGCAAATAAGTCTGTCTCAAATATGCAGCAAACATTTCCTGATAAACTGGCCATTATTTCCTAAAGGTCCTTTTCCTCCTGTTTCCAGTCAAATCCATCATATTGGCAACAAAGACGCCAAACAGCCACAATAACGTCCTCAGCCAGCGGTTTTATTTACACTAGCAGAAATATCAACAGGGAGTCCGGAGAGCACAATAAAAGGCTTTTGTGGATGATCACAGTTCATTCAGGGAGGCTGAATGGAAGAGGGGTGAAATAAAGGATTCAAATAAACATTCAGACACACACACACGCAAACAAAACTCAGCTGAGGTCAACTAACGGCAGACAATGTGAGCGCACACTCAGCCTAGAAGTAGGGCTTAGTAATCAATATTATATTGTTATAATGATATATGTAGGTATTATGTTAGCTTATCATAATATCAGATTCAGAATACTTTTATATATATATATATGGAATTTTATGGAAATAGATTTTTTTTAAGTTGCTCCATTTGAGAATGAGATAAAATATTAGATACATTAAAAGATGAATACAAATGTTTATATAACCACAATTGAAAGTTAATGCAACACAATAATAAATATCAAATAAAAAAATATACTTCTATAAAAAAAAAAAATTAAGGGAAATGTCCGATAATGTCCTTAAAGAATATTTATATAAACACTAGCGGTTAAAGCAATATGTGCACATCTTACCAGAAAATATAACAGTCATATTACAATGACAGTGATGTAAAACGGCTTAAATGTAGTATTTTTCCTGGTTTTAAAGACTGCATTAATACGAAGTAAGGTCATTTTGTATTTATATTTCATGTTAGTTGTTTTACAGACAAAGTCATTATATCCACATTACTGATGATTTTGTATCAACAATCTCATTGTGTGAATATTTTTTAGTAAAGCATCATTAGTCAATTCTACAATATTGTCACAATATCGATATTGAGGTATTTGGTCAAAATTATGAAAAACAAAAAATATTATTGAATACATTAAATATTATAAAAAATATACAATATCAACTATTTCTAGCAAGAAGCTGCACTTCCCTCCCGGCCAATAATGAGCATTGGATTTATCTCAATTTCTATTCTAGAAAGAGGGAAAGGGATAAAGAGTGCTGTAAAGGATTATAAAGAAGAAAAAAAGAGAGAAAAGGAGACAAAGAGTGAGAAGGTGAGGTGGTGGAGGGAGGAAACGATCATTTACTGAGAATATGAAGTTTAATTAACAGCGCAGATCATTAAGCTCATAATTACAAAAAACGGAAAGTCAAGGTCCCTTAAACGTGCAAAGTGTCGTGTTGTCATTAGGTGCTTGATGAAGTGAAAAGCATGTGGGTTTAACCTTCACAGAGCACCTCAAGTTACTGCTCATAGTCAGGACTATGTTCCCCTCATATCCATATGAAGATTTTTTTCTTCCTGTACTCTTTACAAGTTTCATGCTACATCAATCCTTCAGCCAGTAGAACATTTATAATAAGGTTGCTGGTCTCCCTGTAGTCGTTTTAAAAATATTTAATGTAGCCTAGATCCGTAGGGGATGTCTGGAAGAGCTAATGATCTGTTACTAACTTGTGGAATATCCTATATGGATAACAGTGTGATTGAGGGGTTCATTACACTGATCCGTTTGTAAATCTTTAAGGGCAGCCTTCGCAGAACGACTTTTGAAATATGTGTTTAATTATTTGAATCAACAGCTGCAAAAACCATTGAAGCTGGAGTTATTAAATGCTTCATGCTCTTAGAATCAAACAAAATTAAAGTTCAGAGGTGTACAAGAATCAGTAATTACCTTACCTTTACTTTGAAAAGCTCATATGAGGTATAACTCAAACAGCATTAGATATTCTGTCGCTTTGAATTTGTTGGTTTGGGTCAATGGTTGAATAATCAAAGACACCACAGGCAGCTGTCATTTGCACACTACATCAAAAGAAAGCCAGATAACTGGACTCATTGGACCGACTGCAGGTACACCTGAGAACCGGGAGCCAATGAGAGCGACCTTAAATCAACAGGAAAGAGGAAGCAGACAATAATACCTCCAACACTTCCCCCAGCACGATGACAGCCAGGCGGTGACGGAAAAACCAACAATCAAAGCTGTTAGAGGAATAGCCGGACCTCCACAGTGCAACATGAAAGGTTTACTTTCCCCAGTTTTAACCACAGGAAGAAACAAGTGCACCTCTGTTCTCATTAGTGCAGTGTTACCTCCCTATTGCACTGTGACATACAGTGTACAAGACATAACTTTTCCATTGCAGCATGTGCAGCAGAGTAAAAAATAAAAAAACATGTATTGAAAAGAAAAATCGACAACTATAAAAAATAACAGCATGACAAAATGGGATATTCGACAAGATGGGGAAAAATGTAAGGTGATGAATTGTATGGCATTATAACCAACCCTAAAATGAAGGGTGCATTTTGTTTTAACCTGTTAAGCCCTGAGCCTGTTTTTCAAAAAGTGAAAAAAAACTACATTTGGGTGTATTTGCCGTATTGGTCGATTTTGATGATTGACACCACTTTTTAACCGTTAGAGCCAATAGAATCGAGGGGGAGTTCCTAAATTCACCTAAACATTACCATTGAGGAGTGAGAGTGATGCACACGCAGTTTTCCCAAACCAAAAGCTTCATTACACTCTATATGAAAACTACGTTTATTGCCATAAATGTTATGATGGATTATCAGTAATCATTTCATTACTTTGTAACGTGTTACACCCAAGTCTGATTGTTAATTATATACAGTTTAAAAAATGCTACCATTATCACAATGCACATATTTGTTAAATAACCCTGCCTTTATACTGATCGTGAAACCTAAGATGTGGGTGAGCTTGAACAATTCCACTTCAAGATATCAGAAATGGAGGTGAGAAAAATGTTCAATAAAAAGCTGATTTTCTACAGCCAGCGTTGTATATCTACTCATCTGTGAAGAGCTCCTGCTGTATCTTCTGATTGGATCACACTCGAAGTAAGTACCAAGAGACACCATCTTTCTTACCTTCTACCACCGCACACTTCTCTCTTCCTTGCCAACCACAACGCTTTCATCACTTTCTCTTGGCTATACACTCGTCCCCCTGAATTCTTCGTATCATCTATCTTAATAGTATTCCTTTACTGCTGATCCCTCTAGTGCAGGCGTGGCCAACCAGTCAGAGGTTAAGAGCCACATGTTTTCTATGTTACTGCAAAGAGCCACATCAAACACACAGTAACTGATACCGCTTGTTTCAGTTTTTTGTTTTCTGGAGACAAGATTTCAATCACGTCACTGATGCATTTTTGTGGCATTGGGATATATATTTTTTAAACACCTTGAATTTCAGGGGGGGCGTGGGACTCCGTTGGCGGGGTGCAGCGCCCCTCCAAGACAATGGTAGGGGAAACACTGGATAGTGTTTAATCAACGATAGGTTTTCCCCCCCTCAAAGGTGATTGATTCACTGCATCGCAGGTATTATTGTGATTGGCTCTTGGGCCACATCAAAATTAGACGCGCTGTCATCCTCTCATACTGACACCTGAGACCACACATACACACGTAGGGAGAGCCGGGATGAAAGTAACACGGGACTAAAGTAACACGGGACGAAAGTAACGGAGCAATTTTATCCGAGCCCAAACAACTTTGACCGGCCAAATTACGTCAGAATTATGAGCATTCGATACTTAACAGACCTACTAAATATCAGGTTTATCTGTCAGGAGTAGTGTTGTCAGGATACCAACATTTTGGTTTCGATACCGATACCAAGTCAAAAATTGCGATTCCGATTCTTTTCTTTAAAAAAGGGAAACAGTCTTAAATGTAATTATTGTGCTTTATTTCACACCAGAACCATAACCAGAACACACACTTTTAAACAATGAGAACAATAAATTAAATAAATGACAAGAATTCGTATTAAATAAAATGAATACATTTCTTACAGACAGGCCTCGTGGTGTCCGTAGGCTTGCCCTCACTGTCAGAGATATAGCTAAAATACATCAAAATGTTGCTTCTGGCGTCTTTTTTGTCAACAAGCCGAGGCGCAGCGGCAGTTGCACTCCCACTTGCAGCCATGTTTCTCGTTTTCTCACATGCTCTAGCACAGGGGTATGCAACTAAAATTCAACGAGGTCCAGTTAGAGAAAATCTCCCCATGCAAAGGTCCGGAACATCAAATGTCTAACTTGCTTCATGAATTAGTGTGATATGTATTGAAGTAGCCTGCAGCTTTATCAACGTCTGCATGTCATCAACAACTGACTGCCAATCAATTAAAAGAAAGTACAATTCAAAAACAACAATATTTATTGTCAATTAACATTGAACTATACAGATATACAGTAAATACTGTGGATATATGTAATGTTCCTCTCGTGCTGCATTTAAAAATAAAATAGAGAAAATAAATAAAATAGCTTTTGAAAATATGTTCATCTTAAAAATGCTTAATTTTAGATAAATAAAATAAAGTGTAGCAGCAGCTTGAGTTTCCCTTTTTCTTTGTTAACCGTTTCACATCATGACTTAACAGTTTCAGCTGATTATATAACAATATCAGTCTTTATACATCATAACAATTGAAGTTTTAAAGTTCACTCACTTTTTTTAAATTCAGTGCGAGAAGTGAGCTCGAGCTTGTCCTGCCAGGAGTTTGTAAATCTGAGCTGAAATGGTGTCAAAAAAACTAAATTCACAGCCCATTCATCATTTGGCCTTTCTTTCATTCTGTGCAAAGAAAAAGCAACCTCTTAATCCAGAGATCTCACCATGACTCACGTATGCATGTGCACGGTGTGGCATGACAACCAAAACAGAAAGATACTGACACCAAGATGTGTGCACATTTATTTAGTATCCTATCCATGTGAACATGATTTAAGTTGGGGGGGGGGACCTAACCTCCTGTAGGGGGGTCCGGGGACATGCTCCACCGGGAAGACTTTTTTTTTAAATATGGAAGTTCAAAGCATCAATCTGGTGCACTTTGAGAGCAACATGAAGAGATCTATGGATTCATCTTTCAACACCCATTTGAAACAGAACTGTAAGCAGATTTTTCTTTTTGGATATTTTACAAATCATTCACCTTTTAAACTCTATTCTTGTCATTTTTAACAACTTTTTTGTTACTGTCATATAGTATTTTATACCTGTTTTTAATTTAGTCCCATTAATAACTATAATGATCATATCAAGGTGTGCCTTAACCTCACTGCGCTGAGGTTATTTGAGCCTCTCAGGAGAGAGATCTCTTCCACCTGGTTGTAGAAAAGCTCTTTAAATTCGTTAGCATAGCTAGCTAACCAGATGCTAATAACAACAGATCGCCACTGTGCTTACAACTAAAGCCACGCAAACACTGCGGCATGTGTACGGCTCCTTATGGGTACTGCAATATTTGTATGGAGCTATTTCAGGGTCATAAGTTTTGATCATTCAAAAAAATACAATTTATTTGAAAGTTCAAATTTTTATCCTGAACTTTGAAAAATACAATGATGTATTCAAAATAAAAAAAAGTATTTGAAATAATTTTTCAGGTTGAATATTATTTTGATTCAGTTCAGCAATTTTTTTGGAATAATATATTTATTTTCAGATTTCACTTTTATACATATTTTGATATTTGAATCCTTATTTTTTTCAGCACAGATTTTTCGTCTTCAGATTCAAAACAATTATTTTTTCAGTTTCAAATCTTGTTTTTTCAGGTTTCACATTGCTTTTCATCTTCAGATCGGGGGAGCTTACCAAAAGAGTAGTTTGGCATCCTGAGTGACAGGCCTCCCTCTGTCATGTTGCCTTCATGGATGTTAGAAAACTGAGACCAGCGTCAAAGTTCCGTTAAGCGAGCTGTTGAGCATCGTAGTTGAAAACAATCAAGTACAAATAAACTGTGTTAGAATGTGAAATTACGTATCGGCAACAAGCCAGCAGGTTGTTCTGGTGGACCTGACGCCATCCCCCGCTGTCTCACGGAGAGATACCGCAGGTCCTTCCTCCCTGCAGCGGTCAGACTATACAACCAGCACAGCCCTTAGTAGACCCCGCACAAAACAACACAGACCATAACACCTCTTGTTGATAAATACTAACTATGTGCAATATTTGCAGTATGTGCAATATATATGCCGTTAAAAACTGAGCAATATATACCTGGCTGCTAAATCCGCAGAACTGTCACAAGGTGTGTATTATGTAAAATGTGTAACTTTAAAAATATAATTTCTTTTTTTAATCTTTAATACTTTTTGTATGCATGCTTTAGGTAACATTAAGCTTTCTTTGGCTCTTGTCTGCTGTAACAATGTAAATGTATCCCCTGTGGGACTAATAAAGGTATTCAGATTCTGATCGCAAAAACCAAGCCAATACTATGCTGCGTTCATGGAGCTACGTGGAAGTGGGGAAGGACAACGTTTGATTGCGGATACGTGATTTCAGAGCTAGCACAGTTTATTGCTCTTATAACTTGATTGTTGCCAACTACGATGCTCAACAGCTCGCTTAACGGAACTTGGATGCTGGTATCAGTTTTGTTTACCACCAATCACGGGAGTATTGTGTATAGAAAGTGTGTAGTTGTATTTCTTGCGCTACCTAACATCCATGAACGTAATGACAGAGGGAGGGCTGTCACTCAGGGTGCCAAACTACTCTTTGGTAAGCCCCCCAAGCAACATCAGGGCCAAAAGTCTGAAAGCGAAAAAAAAAGATATGAAAGCGAAAAAAAAAGATCTGAAAGTGAAAACGATCTGAAGGCGAAAAAAAGATTGAAACCTGAAAAAAAAAGATTTGAAACTGAAAAAATAATTGTTTTGAATCTGAAAACGAAATATTAGTATATAATATAGTATTCAAAGATCAAAATATGTGTATAAAAGTGAAATATGAAAATATATATTTTATTAAAAAAAATGCTGAACTGAATCAAAATAATATTCAACCTGAAAAATGATTTCAAATACTTTTTTTTGTTTTGAACACAACATTGTATTTTTCAAAGTTCAGGATGAAAACTTGGACTTTCAAATAAATTGTAGTTTTTTGAATGATCAAAACTTATGACCCTGAAATAGCTCCATATATTTGAAGGGCTGGAGCGGCGTTCCGGTGCTCTCTGTCAGCACTCCTTTCAGACGAGACATATACCACGTGTAGACGTTACGCTCGTGTTGTGTTCAAGGAACCTGTCCTTGGCCAGGAAAAACAGGTACTCGCTTGTTTAATTATGTTTGCGGTCTAGATTTCTTCTTCTTTTTTGAAGTGAGAAGTTGTCCGTCAGTCGGACTGACGGACGGACTCCCCACCCCCAAAACGAAAACTCTTCGGTTCTCCACGAATTACACAAGTCACCCAAATCAGCGTTAAAAAGGCGGGAGGCGCCGAAAAATCCCCTATTAATGTATTGATTATAGCTCCGGGTCCCTATATGTCGGCGTCTGGGTCCGGATCCGGACCGCGGTCCGCCTGTTGCCGACCCCTGCTCTAACAGCTAGCACGTGCACGAGAGAGGGGAGGCACTTGACCATGCTTGAGAGGGGAGGGACTGGAAGCAGAGCGCTGAACACACACGGCTCTTATTAAAACTGCGCTTTCTCACCGGAGTACTTTCCCCCGTCATTCTTAAAGTACGTATACTAATGAAACGGAGGAATCGTCACGTTTTTAACGGCAGGGTATCGCGGTATACCTTTCAAGTATCGGTACACCGTGCAACACTAGTCAGGAGACAGTGTCTCTCCTCCAAACTCACACATATAAAATTCGATATGAAGTGAAGAGCCGCATGAAACTAGGCAAAGATCCGCATGCGGCTCGATAGGCGCGGGTTGGCCACCCCTGCTCTAGTGCATCTATGTATGTTCATGTCATTTTTTACTCCCACCGCAGACTTGATGGAACATCGGGCCCATTAAGTGCTACTCTCTCCCTTTATCATATTCCTTCTTCACTTTTGCACTCTCTCGCTCTACACACCGTCTCCCACACTCTTACATTTTCGTTCCACATCGCCCCGAACCCCCTCCCCCTTTTTCTCCAAAGACTGCTGGCTGATTCAATCTCCAGTAATGTTGTTTATCAAAAAGGCATTTCATTTTCCAAAACCATTTATGTTTAAGACACTTCAGGGTCCGTCATGATTCATCAATCTTAGCAACGCAACTATTTATTTTGAACTGAAGCACAAATTCTCAATAGAATATTTTAGTATACGCAACAGGAACACAGACACACCAATACAAATGTATCCGTGCATTTAGCGTCTAACAAGAGAAAGATATTAAAGTTCTATGGAAAAGCAATTTAAAATCGCATTACATTTTCTTTTGTGTGTCCTTCAATATAGGGAGATATGAATGAAGCAACAGTCTAAACAGCTATGAAAACTGGGCAACCCACATGCTGAGGAATATCGTGTGATAGGATCTAAAGATTCAGATACTAATCTGTCCCTGAGATTGTCTTGCTCAGTTGCACGCTAAAGAATACACTATTAATGTATGTTACAAATACTATATAGTATAGCCACAACTCAGCCACTTTAACTTTATATTATCCTTAGATGTTTTTGTTGACCTGACGATCTACATAGCCCACAAATATGGACAGTCCTTAAAGCCCGCGTCACACTGTCCCGAAATTGACACCCGATGGGCACACGATAAAGGACATTTTCAAATTTGGCTCTGATTGTAACAACATCGGGCCATTCTTGAGGGCATCTTAAGCCATCGTATGACCACCGGTGGAGTTTCTCAGGCTCCGGCAGCAACTTCGTGAGCGGCAACTTCGTAAGGCACTGGTGAGGGCATCTTGTCAAATCGTGTCATCTTTGTGTGACCATCGGTGCCATCGGGCATTCACCCTCACTCTGATTGGGGCGAATGCCCGATGGCACCGATGATAACAAGATGCCCTCACGATGGCCTTACGAAGGGCAAAATTGACACACGAATTCAACACGAAAATGAACCTTCGCAAGGTCCTTCGGCAATTTTTTGAAATGCCAAAGATTTTCCCACCGCTCACGAAGTTGCTGCCGGAGCCTGAGAAACTCCACCGGCGGTCATAACATGGCTTAAGATGCCCTCATGAATGTCCCGGTGTTGCTACGATCAGAGCCGAATTTGAACATTTCCTTTATCGTGTGTCGATCGGGTTGTTTTATTGCACAACAAAATCATGTAAACATATTATGTAAATAACCCAATTTGTGTTCTGTGAAACTGAAAAGGATATAATATATTATTTTGAAGGCGAGTTCACAGGAAGTTGTTGTTGCTATGGAAACAACATTACGGAGAAAACTTAATATATTCTACATATAAAGACGGATAAAGTAAAGAACAAAGTCTGAAAATATCAGTACAGTATCATAGTACTTTAATTAATAATTATTAATTGTTTTAGTTACTTTTGTTGCAGTTGTATGTCCTAAATGTAATGTAAATGTTGCCTTCGTGTGTGGTTCGGGGCCATCTTCGTGCGAAATTCACAATTCCATATTTGTGTGTCCATCGGGTGTCAATTTCGGGACAGTGTGTCGCGGGCTTACCAGAACAAATCCCAAATGCACAAATCGAAATTCATAATGAAATTGTTTTCACAGTGGAGGATTTGACAAGTCAATAAAAGATCACCATCCTAAAAAAATTGGAATTAACCAAAGCTTGAGCCAAGGCTTTGTTCCAACAACAATGGCCCACCTAAGTAATGCTTTCGGATGAATGGGAAAACAGTTCTTAAGCCAGGATACAACATTGTATACCGAGCCTTAGAGGAAGAGTGGATGCTTTTACTGTATATCTACAGATTAGTGGCCATGGTTTTCGATATTTTATTGGGGTGTCCCCAAACTTTCTGCCATGGTCCATATACTTTTGGCAACATCATTTAAGGTATGATAGTGTCCACTAGGTACGTTGGGGGGAAAAATTATCAAAAGAACAAATTGATTAACCTCAAGCCTTTGAAGATGTGATGGAAACTGCTGAACGTGGAGATGATGCTGAAGGCTGCTCAAAGCCAACAAACGGTTCTGCAAGTGTAGTTTATATAATTGAGTGTAAGTTGCTCAACACCTGTTCACTGAATTCCTGAGCACATTTTGTCACACACAAAAAAACAACATTAGGACTGGCAGTCAACAACAAACAACACTTTTCTCTTTGCCAAGAAGAGAAGTGACTTCCGTTGGTGCTCAGCCATCACTAATACTTAAAACGCAACATTTTGGACTGCATCCATTTGAGATGGCATTTCAACATCTGGACTGTCACCAGTATTAAAACAAATCATCTTATGCAAGGAAGTTTAGTCTTCATGCTTGATAAATGAGCCTTTCCAAAGCTGTTGGCACAGATTCCTGTTGTGCTATAGGAAGGAATGGAAATCTATTTGTCTGTCGACTGTCACAGTGTTAATGCAAAGTTAAAGACTTTCTCCCTTGACACTTTATCACTGTCTCACTATCTCACTTCCTAGATTCTGCAAAACATCTGACTGATAGACATCTATACCGGTGTTGGATTCATACATAGATAAGCTTCAAAGACAACAGATGGTTATCATGACTTCTAAAGAATCACTTCAAGCATCTCTCTGTTTCACTGAAGGGTGAGTGAGATTCCCGTAAGCCAGATCAATACACGTCTGACTCGTTATCTAAAGCGCAAGATGATGAAATTACAGCTTCTTTCATGAGAAATCTCTTCAGATCATCTGTCTTCTACCTTGGTTACAATGGGTGTAGCGTTTTTCAGTTAGCAGTTTCTATGATATTAATCAATATTCTGCTTGTTTGTGGGAAAGTTGAACATCGTCCAGAGACTAATATGATGATGGATTCCAGAAGAATATAAATGGCATAGGTGAAAGTAAGCCGCTATCGTGATTTCAGCCCTTCCATCAGTCTTTTCTTTTCAGTTTCTACCTTTTAAATTATCAGTTTTCCTCCACCTCCGGTCATGAGAGCTGGAGCAGGGAGAAGAAGCGTTCCAAGGGCTTTTTCTTTGCTCTTATTGAACCATGTCGGAGGAGAAATCCCTCTCTTTCCCAAAAGGATACAAAGACAAACTCAATTTAGAGGCAGTTTGTGTATCGACAAATCACTTCTAGGGCCCTGCTGTATAAAAGCTAAAGAAGCTCATGTCCCCTTATTGGGTAGCGAGATTACTGCTTTCTTCCATCGGAATAGATTTCATTTGATGATGAACACGTCAAATGAAAGTGGAAGCACTGATGTCATGATCAGACCATCATTTTCATTGGGGTCCTCTTTTTGATGGCGGTACAGCATACAGGGAACACTATATTATATTCTTAACTTCAATCACAGCCAATTGATGCCCTAACCTTGTTTGTTATGGTTGGTTTTGAAAGAAAAGAAAGAAAGATCTTTGACTCAGACAGAGTTTGAAAAAAAAGCCATATATGTAAAGAAAACTAACTGAAACTTAGACCCTGTAAAAAAGTCATGCATTGGATGGAAAACTATATCATAAATGAAACTAGTTTTAGGGCTATGGGATCAGTGCAAAAAGTTTACATTCTCGTTAGCTTTTTATCAATGAGAAAACGAGGAAAAGAAGAGAAGAAGAATTTCTTGAGACTTTTGCTTTTGTGTATTGGGTTTAGAAAGGATAAAGAAAGATCTTTCAAAGTATGGGTCTTATTATAGTTCAACACATACTGCTTTGGCATTGTTAAGACATCTAAAGCTTGACACATCTGTGCCTACTTACAGTTGCTAAGCTACAGTAGGATTGGACAATAGCTTTGTGGCAAGGTTAAGCAAATGATCAATTATGTAAAAAAAAGTCAGTATCAAACCTGAAAGTATCGTCAGTCAGTCCTACATACCGGATTTCCTTTCATATTAATAACACATTATAACAGTTTTGCCATTTGGGGATTATTCACGACTGCCAGAATACAGTACATTGGAGACAACTGAAACAGTGGAAGCCAAAGATGCACTACAACAAAAGTAACTTTTGTGTCAAACATCCTTTTTGCATACCAAAGATATACTGATTGGAGTTTGAGGTGACACTCAATCAGTATCAACTTTTTCTGTTGGGTAAGCACAGGATGAGAAGACTGAAGGGTCAGAAAGTAGGTTACAGAAACTTTTTTCCTTCTTTTTCTGAACTCAATTCACTCAAACACGGCGTGATATCAAAAGGGATGGAAAACAAATTAGCTCTGCATTTAATTATATCTGTGCCATTTTTGTCTGTAAATATGTCAGAACTGAAAACAACAGTGTTTATTTATCTCTCTTTGTGCTTTTTCCATGGATTAGTCCCAACAAACAGCAAAACCAAGGCTTTGAGAGCAAATGTTTGGGATGTTAAGTCTCTGTTTGGGACCAGAGAGGATTGGGAAATATGGAAAAAAGAAAATGTAATTAATACAGCTGGTTAAAATAAACTGTTTCCGAGAGAGAGAGGGAATTGCCATGTTTAACTTCCTTATAGAAACCAGCATGTAAAAGGCAAAAGTACATGTGTTGAAGTACATCGGATATATTAATTTGTTTTTGTTCTGTATCATTGTATCAAACTAATAACAAAAATGGTGGTACGTATAAGATCGACCACCAAAT
This sequence comes from Notothenia rossii, assembly GCF_949606895.1. Taxonomy (NCBI): domain Eukaryota; kingdom Metazoa; phylum Chordata; class Actinopteri; order Perciformes; family Nototheniidae; genus Notothenia; species Notothenia rossii. The sequence goes on from NC_136912.1 coordinate 70,461,191, forward strand.
CTCTGGTGTTATGACATACCTAGATGAGAGTAAACTGAAACAACCTTAAAGAATGAAAGAAAACTAAGAAATGTTTTTGATTCATTCATTTTTATTTGCTGTTTGGGAGGCATTTGTGTGATTTAAAATACCACTATGGGTTCACCAGACAGCACAGAGGCAAATTAATGGGAATATACTCTGTAATTAGGTGCGATAGTAATGATTTAAATGTCTCCTTATCTAAACTAACCTTTTGGGTAAATATTCTCTGTCAGTGAACATCTGGCCCAATGAGACTGATTAGCATGTCAAAGGCTACCAGTCAGTCAAACCCTACATTCCTTAGAGACACATGCCAAATGACACTGACGGTGAGTGTGTGTGTGTTGTTGTGTGTGTTTCTGACTACAGTAGCTTTGATGCGGTGTGGCTCTTAGTCTCAGGAGACATTAAGTATTTTTTTGTCTGCACTGAGTGGCAAGGAAGTTTGATTCTTTCACCGTGAAGCTAAAAAGAAGGCCTTTTATTCAAGAATGGGGACCATTTATTCCTCAAAGTCTAATGATCTCAAGGCACTGTCTGTGGTCTTAATATACCAGAAAGGCAAACAAAGATGAAATGAAAGGAAGTTATTCTCAACTCTAGGGATTAGAACTGGATTGTATGCAGGAGAAAATTGCATTTTCATATTAGTATTGTCTGTATTTAGTTTAAAAAAAGGTAGAATATTACACAAATAATTTGAGGCAGAAGAAATTGTTTCTGAAAGAATAATTGCTGTCTTTTCCTTGAGTCTGTATGAGGTTTTTGTAAGTTACTATTTCACATTAAAAAAAAAACTTAATCTTAAAGAGTGTTTGTGGATTTAATTATTCTATAACAAAGAAAAGCAGTGAAAAACAACCTGGAGAACACATTTCAGTTTAAGATAGCACCTTCATTTTACTGTTTGAACTTTGTGTTAAATGTAGGGACTGTGGTCACTGTTAGAAGAAACTAGGATTACCAGCAGTCTCTGGCTTGACATGGGAACATACACATGGGTCATTCCTAGGTCATGTTTGAGCAAACGGCCAAAGGTGACATCTTGGTGTCGAGGATAGTCTCCAGGACAACAAAGTACAGAGTACTTCTGGACTTATGTTGTTGGTTTAGAAAGTCTTTGCTTCGTGTATACACTGTTTTAAAAGCCAAGTTGTCAGGCAGTGCTTCCCCCGTGGCTAACATTCTTTGATATCACAGACACACATTGCGCCACACGTTGGAATGGAAACTACAACAAAAAGGCCAGCCAGCCAACAGCTGAGACATTTTCACATCTCCAGAACAGCAGATAACAATGCGTGAAGCAAACATAAAACAACCCCCGCCAAGTCTCTGTGTCACCAAGGCACCCACTGCAGCTCTAATCTCTACACCACAGTATGAAACACACATGTAGGGAGAAACAAAAATCACAAACAGGAGGGGGAAAAGCAACAACACCAGATAACCAATTAGAAGGAGGATACTCTGCCGTTGACAAGGTGGTCTCGGTTGGAATTTGATTACAGCGGGGGCCGAGCAGTTACTGGCTGTCACGATAAAGCCCTTCAGAAGACACAGCAAAGGACTATCGGCTCTTTCAGCTTTAATTGGCGGTTTAATGAAGTTGACCAACATGTATCTGACAGGCTTTAAAAGGCGGACATCCTGTTTGTATACATCAAATACACCTCAGGCTGAAATATAACTCTCACAGGGGACGGCAAACGCTTTCATTATCAGAGACCCTGTTTAATAAATGATCTTATAATGTGTCATGTAACTTCTCTTCACTTTTATTAATGGTAAAATGTGTTTTACAAGGGCAATTAGCACCGGATTAAGGGAATGCAGTTGTTTTGAGGAAGAGTCAGCTTCCACTTTTGCTGATAAATGCTATTTATACACTAACATTTCAAGTATAACAAGAAAAGTATTACTTAGGGGATTATAAACAGTGGCACCTGTCAGCATGGGAGGTCTGAAGAGTACCCAGAGGCAGATCATTGCAGCCGAATGAGAAGATTATACAGTGTAATAGTCCACCCGGCATAGTAAATAAAGCTTTTAAATCAGATTTTATTTAATATCTATTTGAAAGATACAGTTCCTTGATGTAATGGAACACATATTCCACAATGTGTGGAGCTTTTGAAAGAAATCTGTAAATTCTCAATGTAATATTTGTAGGTATGTCTAAAGCTTCAAACTCCAGTCATGATATGTCTGGCTCAGCTTGGCACATTTGGATTTGAGGATTTTCACACATTCCCACTCTTGGATTTGCTCAAGCTCTGAGTGTCTGTGAGCTGATATCTGTTAGTCATTACACACATTTTCACGGGGATTGAAGTTACTCAGACATTGCACATAATCCTTGGTGGACTTTAACATCTTGAAGTCACTCTAGTGTTGATGTATGGTTAGGGTCATCTTTAGAATAAATACCTTTACTATATCAATGAACATTCTTTTAGTTATTAATCCAAAAGAGATATTCAGATATTTAGATGAAAACTGCGTCTACCAAATAGATGTGAGGTTATTTATTGTAGAAGTGTATTTCTCCTGGAGATTTTCTTTATTTTAACATATTCTCCCTGTGTATAACATTGGAAAATATATATAGCCAATTCTAGCAACAACAAATGAACTTATTGTTTTTGAAATATATGAAATCTAGTGTGTTTTTCAACCGCACGTAGGGTAAAGTCCCACAGTGAGAGTAAGCCATTATAGGCATAGCAAGGACATGCATTACTCAACTTTACGATTTGACTGAAATTAATACTCTGGCCTGCTTACCACCCCCCGCACCAAACTGCGAACCTTCGGGGACAGAGCCTTCAGTGTGGCAGCGCCCCCATCCTCTGGAACGCTCTCCCTGCGGAGATTCGCAACATCCCTCGACGCCTTCAAAAGGGCCCTCAAGTCCCATCTGTTTGCCAAGTCTTTCGGCCCCTAAATCGATCTGTTGTTTTGCCTGTCTGACTTTTTGTTTTGTTATTTTTGTTTTTTGCCCTATTACTTGTAAAGCGACCTTGGGTCCCTTGAAAGGCGCTATATAAATCCAAGCTATTATTATTATTATTATTATTAAGCTAAATTGGACCTGAATTGACTACAAATCTAGGAGTTAAGGCAACTGTTGGTTAGGGGTGTGATTGCAATTTACCACTTTGGGGAATCGTACAGCAGGAAACTAATCAACAAAATGACAACCTTTGTAATAACAGTCAGACTGACTATACCAAATATTCTTAGGTACATCTTCAGCAGAATGATGGTTGAGTTCGTCCTCTCGATACAAAGCCAGTAGTGTTTCAACTTGAGGATCAATTGTTTGTCCTGGCAAAGACCGGTTTCAGATTATCAGCCATTAGGGTTGTTTTGATTTGACACCGTCTATTTTTTCCCCTTCAGATCCATCTGCAAATGTGAAAAAGCCTGTTATACAACTGCCAGTTGCTAACCACTAGTGCGTTTTACAGCTTTGCGGTATTATCTGCTATGATTCACCAGCAGTGCTGTAGTTGGAGCTGTGTAGAGCCAGGAACTGCAGTTAAGGGTTCAGAGTTTCCCTCCCCCTGGGGCCATTTGTACTAGAAATGCTATTCAATCAGGCTAATGTAAGGCACTTTGGATGAGAGCTGTCACCAAATTGTTATACATCCAGAGTTAGAGAATAAAGAATGAACAACTCTACTTCCAGATAATAACAAAAAATGTCTCTCTCAGCATTCAACTTGTATTCTTTAAAGAAAAGGGCTTTTTATTTATTGTACATCATCCATGGCTAACTAAAGGGTGGTGTCTCTCCCAGGGGAAAGTCCTTCTGCTCTGTCTACGAAAAATCCTTGAACAGAAATGTTGACATCAGACTGATGACCGCAGCATTTCTGTTCCCCAAAGAGCCAAGAATAATCGCTTTTTATGGTTTTGGATTGCGACTGCTGATACAAACTCACTTACCAGATCAAAACACAAACCCCATTGGTAAAAGAAACCCTGCTTACTCTGGGACATTAACCCACTATTATGGACGCTTGCAGACTTTTACATACATTGGGACCAGACACCAAACTGTTTCACCCTGCCAGCTGTCTGGTACAAAGTCTGTGTAATGTCCAATTGAACCCAAGCCACTCATGCTCAAAAGATTTCTGGGTGAATGACTGTGTATGTCGATGACATTTCAATGATGTGAGTAAAACCAAAAGAAAACAAATATCAGAAGGAGAAAAAGAAGGTTAATTCATAGAAAAAAATTGCAAGGAAATATTCAATATAAACGAGATTCAGGAATATCCACCAGGGAGGGCCAACATATTTTCACACAAATTCAAGGAGCAAATTATGAACAGGCTGCGTGAGCTACCGTAAATCAATGCATTTCGTTACTCATTTACGATCTGCCAATGCCCCAACCTAATGACTATCTCCTGGTTTGTGCTACGTGTGAAAGGGAAACTACATGAATGTGTGGACCAGATTCTCAGTGTATTGAATGGATTTAATGAGAAAAAACATCGCTACAGAAACACAAACCGGCATACAAATACACTAAGAAGGAACATTTTTTACAGATAAATGTTTTCGCTCACAGAAAGAAAAAAAAGGAGGAGGATGCATGCTGCAGGATACACTTTTCTTGGCAGTTTTCCTCCTCAATTGAGATTATTCCACCATAGAAACCAAATAAAGCCTGAAACAACTCGACAAGGGAGGAACTTCACAGTGAGCCGGAGGGGGGATGGGGTAAGGGTCTCTCGTGTGATTAACAGATATTCATGACAGTAGAGGCAGAATCGTACTTCAGTTTTCCTCTGATATCTGATCTCATGGAATTGCTGTTTGAGGAAGCACCAACAGCCTTTACTTGCCTTCATTTACGCAGAACATAAGGAGAACCTAGGCTGTGTGATCACCGGAGCTGTGCTGAATACGGCCGGAGGCTACATGTTCGACAATGTTGTCAGTAGGCCTGTCGCGATAATCGATAAATTGACTTATCGTACGATAAATAAAAATGGACTCGATAACTTTTCTGAGCTCGATAAATTGCCGTTTACATGCGTGTTTGTTTACATAAGGATGTGACCAGCATTTTAGCTAGGAGCGCTGTGGCTGCCAGACGAGCTGTGGCTGCCGTCCATGCGCGCTGTGAGGGGCGGGGCTGACACACAGCCAGGTCAGGACACTCTGTGTGCACGTACAGCAGCGTAGCAGCCAAATTAATAATATAGCGACAAGCGGGAGACAACGTGTGACTTACTCGCGGGGAATTTAAAGTGAAATGGAATTGTTTACAAAACCTACACATCTCGATTCTCCGGTGTGGCAGTATTTTGGATTCAAGCCAAATCAACGAGGCCAACCTACGGACTTGAATGAGCCGGGCGGTGTGTCGCATTTGTTTAAAAAAGGTAGCGACAAAAGCAGGCAATACGACGCATTTTAAACTACACCTAAAACACAACCACTCCATTCCGTTTTCCCAGCTGGTAGCAAACACGGCAGCTGGAGAAGGAGAGCCCCCACCTTCCCGACAGTTTACAATCAAAGATGCATTTGCCCGGCAATGCAAACATGTTGGTGTTCCTTGCTCGAAAACTTCGAAAAACAGATTTGGATATGGCCTGTTGAGTCATCTGGGTCTTTGTATGGACAGTGGACTGTACACATGACTGTTGTTTTAAGGAGATTTTTTTTGCTTGTGAGACAATGTGTGCTCATATTGATTTATTTATATATATATTTATCTATCCATCTATATAGAGATGGATAGATAGATGGATTGAGAACTCTGTTTTCCAGCCTGAGTCTATTTAATTTATTGTTTTGGTTGTGTGTGATTTAATTAATTTATTATAATTTAATTAATTTGTTTTATTTATTATCATTTATATATTTTAATATTATTTCACATTTCATTTGCAATGTTGAATGTTCAATAAAAAGTTCTGTTTGAAAGGATGTACTAGAATTATTATGATATATTATCAGTATGTCAGTGGTCTAAAATGGTCTTACAATGGTGCCGACCATATTATCGTTTATCGCAATAATTTCCAGGAACATTTATCGTCCAACAAAATGATTTATCGTGACAGGCATAGTTGTCAGCTGTACCACCGGTTTCCCAGCAGGGAAAAAAGAAAGGAGAGGAAAGCTCCAGGTCAGATAGAGAGAGAGACTTCATTCTGTACCACCATTATCCAAAATGAAAAAAAAAAATTCTAAATAAGGACAGACGATTAGGCCTTTTATCAATACTGATTCAGCTGTTTTGTCACACTTTCTAAGACCTTCTTTGTGTATCAGGACTATTTTAAAAACAGAAGACAAAAAAGCAATGTTTTGGATTGGCAAATTGTTAATAAAAAATTCCATCAATGGTTTAAGGCAGCAGATGACGAATTTGGTCAGCAAGTGATATTGTTGGAGATATCTTTTACTTGTTATGCTAACAATGAACATCTATTTTCAGATAAACAATGGTTCAAATCACATAGTGTAGAAGGGGTCACTGGTAGTGACAACCCAAAATGAGTGCAATCCCCCGAGCTCTTGGGAGATTTTTTCAGATCATTTCAGATCATTGATTTGGTGGAACCCGTCTTGACTCCGGGCGGCTCGAGTGCTGGACTTCGAATCAGGGGGTAGCAAGTTGCATGTCTTTGTGTCCCTGGGCAAGTCACTTCACCCCAAATTGCTCCAGTGGGGGTTGTCCACAGTACTGAATGTATGTAAGTCGCTTTGGACAAAAGTGTCTAACAAATTACATGTAATGTAATGTTGACTGATTTCGGTAAGTCCCAACAAGAATGCATATTGGAATAAGGTAAGTGCTGAGGGGATTTTGTGGTATTTTCTGTGGCAAAAGAAATCAATTAATACTGATCTGGTCTAATTATATTTGGGTATTTTTTCTGCAATTAACTTTCCATTTGTAGGTCAATGTTTCTTACAATTGTTTTTGATAACACCCAGAAACCTAGTCCCAGTCTTCCTGTGTTTTTCCCACCGACTAAGCAGAAGCTATTAAATGCACCATGGCTTAAAAAACTTGCCTAAACTGACTTTAACTGCTTCCCAAAGCATACTATTTATTTGTACGGATTTTAACACAACTCAAACTTTAATGGGACGCTGTAGTGCTATCGGTTATCTTTTGAATGGAATGCAGCCGCACCTCTATTGTGGTCAACCAAATGCCAATCCCTACGTCAAGGGGGAGGATAAGTAGCCTTTTTTCCCTCAAACCATTGATACATGGAATGTCAATGACCTGTGATTACCCTGAGCATAGAGACTTTTAGAAAAGATTACGTTTATTCCTGCACATTTTGATTTAAAGTAAACTTTGTCACTTAAATTTACTTTTTATGTTCTTATCCCCACCGATGTATAGCCAAAAACTCAGAGGAATGGAACATTTCTGCTCTTTAAGTGCTTTCAAACCTGACATAAAGTCACACTCCAATTCACTTCCAATCCCATTTCAATCTGTGAAGTTTCTTTTACAGTACTTAAAGCTTTTCAAAAAAGGACTCCATGAAAATGCCCACCCCCTCTTTGTTCCTCCTCTCCATAGGTTGGCCAAAATTGGATTTCCCGAACCACACTTGCTGGTGAATTGAAATGGCTATGGAGATCCCTTGTTGTAACAAAATTAGGATAGTGCTAGATAGAGGGAGCGACATTACATTACATGTTAGACGCTTTTATCCAAAGCAACTTACATACTCAATACTGTGGACAATCCCCACAGGAGCAATTTGTGGTGAAGTGTCTTGCCCAGGGACACAACAACATGCTGACTGCAGTGGGCTTTGAACCTGTGCTCCCCTGATCCGAACACCTACGGACAACCTACTACGCCACACCCGCCCCAGCGAGAATAAAGAAGTCCAGCACTCAGCAGTGGGATTCTTGAATAGTTTGGAGGTGTGATGCCCACTAGAGAGTAGGGAGAGACTCTGCTGACTCAGGCTGTAGCCACACGAGAACGGTAACGGTCGTATCCACTACAGTTCTGTATCATATAGACGGTTCGGCCACACGAGGCAGACAGGGAAACGCAGATAACGATAAAGGGTCCCAAGGTGGGTAGATCTGGGGACGCAACGCTCTGGGGGGCCAAACGGCTCTGTGTCTACGCCCAATACGATCACTTTCTGATAACGATAAAGCAATAGCCCCGCCTCTCCTCACCTCTCCTGCTCAGAGGTCAGCTGCTGGGCTGTCAGAAGAGGGGGAGGAAAAGACAGGCTCCATTTATTATTCTTATATAGAGTCGTTATCAATTTGTTTTAAAGCTCAATAAATAACAAAGAAGACCGCTGACCGGCACTTTTCTAATTTTGTCCGGAAGATTGAAACTTTAACGGATATGTTGACCGGCGAAAAAAATAAAACGGAAACTCTGCCGCACGGTTTCCTCGTCCCTTGGAAGAGGCGGAGAGGTGGGTGTTTTTCATCTGCTGGTGGACTAACCGGGGAGATTTACAGCAGGAGCACACGCTTGCCTCGGGGAGGGAGAAAAAGAACCAGAGCGTCCACCGCGGAGAATAAACAGAAGGGCAACCATGGCAACCATGCGTAAGAAGTCTTCTTCGCTGCTTTTGGTGTATTTTGTATCAGAAGTACAGCGCCACTTACAGGCCCGGCATAGCGTCTCCAGCGCTTTCGAGCGGTCTCGTGTGAACGGACACGTTTCTGGTGCCTATTGCGTGTGGCCGGAATACTTTTTTGATATCAAATTTGGTTCGTTTGCGTTACCGTTCTCGTGTGGCTCCAGTCTAAATCAGACGTTATGGGGTTGCTAATTGGCAGAACAAAGAAAAGGTAGCTTTGGAACCAAAATTCAGAAAGCGGCTTTTAGTTTCTACAAAGCAAAACAGAGCTTTTAGGGGATTGAGAACCGAAAATGAGAAAGATGCAGAGGCAAAACCGAAAAAAGACAGGTTTTTCTCCTCTTGTCAGCATTGCTTCTTCCACACTGACAGGTATTATAAGATATGAAATAGGGAATATATTGCTTTAGAGACAGCGATCCCTACCATTAGGGCAGAAGCCAACTTAAGAGATAATGGTTTTTCAACATGATTCATTCAATATAGGGAAACGAAAAAGATAAAGTATGGACGGGGAAACTGTGCTCTGCTCGCCATATCGCTTGTCTTAATCTTGAAAGCCGACTGTTTTTTTCTTGTCACGCTTTCTTCAGAATAATCCCCAACAAACAAACATCAAACATTATATGTAGCCATTTCCATTGGCAACAGGAATCATAAATATCCCCCATAGATGTTCCTGATAAAAAGGACATGATTAAGGGAGTTATGTCAAAACGCCTTTGTAAAAATAAAAAAATGCATTATTATTATACAACTGCTCCACAGAGAATGGAGTGATCTAATGTTCAATTGTTGCAAAAGGGTCTTCAATTCCAGCACAGGGATCAAATACATCTCTACGCATATGGTGATAAAAATAACACACTGACAATAACTCTGTTAGATTAGGAGTGTTAACTCATGTCCCAGTGGGGCAGCTGCATTGTTGATTCTGGTTGGAATCCAGCTATCCTGTTTGTCCAATAAAATGGTTGGTTGCCCAACAAACAACAGTTTATTTTTCTAAAATGAAAATGCACATTTGCACTGCAGTATCCTTTTCTATATACCAGATGCTTGGTTTGTATTTAAGATTTGTTAAAAAATCCCACAAAGCATCCAACCCAAAGTGAAAAGATGATAAAAGGCTATAAAATCTGGCTTTTATGAACATATTCTTAAGAGGAAAATAAAGCAGCAGCTCCTTCCAGGGTTCAGTCCCTGTAGACTAAGTAGACCAGTTGCAAATGCTGTCACAGTGTTAAAATGGCTTTTGGGGATACTTTGATGTGGGGCCAACCTGGACTCAGTGCATGCTCAGCAGACCAGGGAAGAAACAGCAGAGAGAAGCAGGGTCGTGGGTGACTGGCAGCTTGCTTTGCTCCTCATATTTTTTCAACTTCAGGGAGTTTAAATAGGGTAAAATAAAGAAGAACGAGAGAACGCAAACCACATTTCTTGGTTCTCGTGTTAAAAATCAGATTGAACTTGAAGTATCGGAGCAAACCACTGTGTTTTAAAAGAGTGACATTTTTCAATTATTATGGGCAATATGAACACAAATCATTATGATATTCATTTTTAAATTGACAGTTATGTAAAGGAATAATATCATTTATTTCATATTGTTTGTATATGTATTTTATTGGCTCCACATCAAAATGAGGAATATGTTGACAGGTGTTATTGAGAAATACACTTCTCCGTTCTCTTCTGAGTGTTGGGTGTTCTGAGTTGTGAATTGTATTGCTGGGCAATGTGGATCTGAACCTTAAAGAATATAGAGTAAAAAATAATAATATAAAAGGTTTCAGCTAAATTGGTTCACAACTGATTATTTTAACAGCTGTCAGTTTAAATCCTGCCATTTTAACACACGTCTGTTGTAACAAAAAAATGGTTGGGCATGACTAAAGGTAAAACAGACTTAAAGCAAAAGGAATGTTGATGCAATAATGCAGAAAAATGACTTTTCTACATAATTGCATGTTTGTGTCTGGTCTTTTAAACGTCCCCCCCCCCCTCCCCTCCGTCTGTTCTGCATGCTGGTATGACTGGGCAGCTATCAGACGCCCCCTGCAGCACTCCCATTCTGTCAGCAAACGCACACATCGCCAAAGTTAGAGTGGGCCTCCCTCGCACTCTTGACACACATGATTTCATTCATGCATGCACTCCGGCAGGTACAACCATTGTCAGACAGCTCTCTTAAACTCATACGATAAAAAAATGGCAAAAAGCTGGCTAGCAGGCTTAAGCAGTGATACAAGATTTGCTTTGCCAGGCAGGGTCCTTGTAATTTGAGTGCCTTTCCAACCCTTAGCTTCTCCAGGAAAAATGGTATCAAAGCTGACAGCATCTTCTAAAATTCCCTTTGCTGCGCTCACGGGCCGACAAAACCAGGAAACGGAGTAATGTAATGCGTTACTGTTATAAATTCAGTAATCACACTATAGTTACTAACATTGCGCGAAAAAATTGCTAGATTCTCCCTTAGACAGACTAGACTAGTAGTTACTACATTATTCAGAAGTTTACAGTAATTTTGAATAATAACACGGCGGGTTTAATAAACGGAGCCTCTCTTTTCCTCTCCTTCTCTCCCTCTCCTGAAAGCCCGCCTGTGTCTCATGCAGCTCGCTGATCCAGTGAATGACACGACAGTAAATAATAAACATTTAGCTAGTTCCAGGGGTAGATAAGATAGGTCTAACTTTTAACATTTTAAATATTTCAAGTCACTAAAGGGATTTCTGCCGCAGGTTTATATTTTCGTAATATTTGCGCGACTTGTCCACATATACAGCTGTCACAGGGGTTGAGCTGCAGACTGAGACAGAGACATCAACAGCTATAACTTTAGAGGGGTGGGGGAATGCCTATTATTTTAAATTTGTCAGAAGAAAGGACAGGAATGTGACGGTAAGATGCACCTGCAGAGGCTACATGCTAACACGAAGCTAGTAGCTAAAGACCCCCGAACCCAGAGTGATGATGTTGAGTGAATGCCGACTCCGAACAAGCAGCAGTCTTCCTTATTGCAATAGTAATTGTTATATGTGTGCACATGTAGGCCTAAGTGTTAAGTTTTGGCTATAGGCTGTTGATGAGTAACGCAAAAGTAATTTAAAGTAATGAGTAAAGTAACGCGTTACTTTATGTAGATAGTAACGGGGTAAAGTAGTATATTACTTTTTTTAAAGTAATAAGTAATATTTATGTAATATATTACTTGTTTTGAGTAACGACCCCATCTCTGGACACAACGCAACGTAACTGCCAACTCAGAAGTGCACTGAACAATGAAATTGTTTTTACTATACTTCCAGCATCACTTTATAGCAGTGGCGAGCCGTCAGGGCCCTCTAGCCCTCTATGATTTAAAAAAAACTTGATTTAATTGTATTTAAAATAGCATTTCCAAAGAAATAAATCTGCCTATTCACTTTCTATTTGAATGTGAAGGGTTAAAGGAAAGAAGCTTGTCTCTGCGAGTTACTGTGAAGATAAGAGCTGATTGGTGGTCCAGCTATGAATTCACCGAGGGCCAGCGATAGCAACTGAACGAGAGAGTAATGTCAAATGACAGTACAATTGACCAATCATATCTTCCCTTTAAATCGGTGGGTTTTATTATCAGAGACTTTATGACAAGTTCTGCCCGCTGTGAAGCTTTTCTTGTTTCCAGCAACAACAACTTCCTGTCAACAGCGTAAAACTCGCCTTCAAAATAAAAGCATGTCAAATTACAGTTAAGACATATATACAACTGCAACAAAATTAACAAACACAATGCAATATCCTTTTCAATTTCAAAGAACACAAATGGGCCTCAGAGGGCCTAGGTATAAAAGTCACAGCTCGCCACTGCTTTATAGTAAGTAGACAACAACAATTTGAAGCTAAGTGGCTGAAATACCCCAGTAGAAATGGTGCATGCATTTCAATCACATTTAATAAAGTATCTGAAAAGTATATATTTATATAGATTGTGTCTTCCAAGGTGATTCCTTTCATGTTAAAAAGGTTGATACTCAAGTATGCCAACCCAATAGGTAATAGAATACAATAAAAAAAATATGCTTTAAGTTCCTATGACGTGGAATAGTAAAGCTATGTGAAAAATAAATGTGTTCAACTCTAGCTTACCTGCTCAATTTATTGACAAGACACACCGATGGCAACTCGTCGTAACTGATCACATCAGTGTTGCTCATTATTAAACCCATGCTTCTGGAACCTCTGGGTTGAGCCTCAACAGGGGCAGGAGACAAACCTCTGGTGAGCCATCATATGACAGGAATGCTAATATGACTTAATGAGCTGAACAAGTTCAGGAACTCGCTAGATGCACAAAATAGGAATGCATGACTTCACTTCACTTTCTTAACTTCTTTGTTCTTTCGTGGCTGATAAGCTTCAACGGTAGCTAGTTTTAAAAAAGTAAATCCCGTGACTCTGTACTACAAAATAATATGATTTATAATAGTTATTCTAAATTAGTGACAATAGAATAGAAATTTGGCAAAGATTTTTGGCACAGTCAGGGTTTCAACCTTCGATCGACAGTTTCCTCTCAATTGATGAAGCACAAAACAAAAAGGAGTGTTGCTAGCTTCAATTTAACAAGCTCATTGATGAATAATGCAAAGGTGGGCTTTTTGCATTGTATTCCATCTTCTCACCAGTGCCTGTAGAACACATGAGGCCTCAGAAGCAGAGGTAGTAATAAAATGTCTTCATTTCCTCAATGAAGTATTTTCAAAGATATTAAAACATCTGCAAAAGGGAATATTTTTCAAATGATTAGTCCGACAGCTCTCTTGAACATATTCATAGAGTAAAACAAGGCCGGCTCAGGAATGCAGGCTTTGTTTGCCAAGCTGAGACCCTGTCATTTGAGTGCCTTTCAAACCCTTAGATTTCCTGGAAAAACAGTATCATAGCTGACAGCATCTTCCAGATTTAATTTTGTCGAACTCTGTCATCTTTTTGATCCTATTATGATCTCAAAGTCCCATGAAGCAGTTCCTGTTTGTCCAGGACAATACTGCACTTATTTTCCTTATTTCCAATTTATTTAAATGTGAACACAGCCCACCTCAAAACACAAGTTGATATCATTTTTCTGTGAACGTGCCACTCATCATCTTATTCCATCTCCACCTCAGCTGCGCTCTCTCCTGTCTCCGTTCCCTTTCCTCCATTACTCGTCTATCCTCCTACAGCTCCAGCTGTTACCCTTAAGAGACTTTGTATGGTGGCCATGGTAACGTACACTACAATACTTGACTGTCTTCCGCTCATTATCATACACCAATGGATGTTGAGATTGCGGGACCTCTCCCAATCTTCTGATGCTGGCCAGATTTGCATAATGTGAAGAAAGCCGTTAATGGTGAGCAGGGCACAAGCTGGCTGAGTTTCATGCTTGAGCGAAAACTGATATGAGACTCAGTAATTAAAAAAAATAAAAAAAACATGATCACTGAAAAGGTGATAACGTGCGTGTGTCTTGCTCTCTCAGGTTTTTTTCCATCTCCTCCTGAGAATCAGTATTGACAGATACGCTTTTTTTCCCCTCATCCATTGTAGGTGTGAGCAACTGCCTGTGTGTGATAGCCCTTGTTTGACCTAAAAATGTATTCCCTCTCCACTTCACTTTCTCCCAGGATGCTGTTATTGGCAGCCAGAGCCAAAGGTAACAATTGAGCTTGTAAAGAACAATGTACACCAAGTCCTAGGTTTCCAATCTTGAAGCAAAGATTGCAGAGGTTATATGGCCCAAGGTGCCGAATGTATTTTTCTATTATCCTTCATTTAACCATGGACACTCATTGTGATTGCTTTTTTAAGAACCGCGTCCAAGAACACTGCTGAACATTCTCCAAGGGAAACACTGAATTGTATGCATACACATGTTGAGAAGAAAACAAAACAGCCCTCTCAAAGCTCCCCTTTGGGCTAACAATTCATTACGTGTGATACATAGCAGAAGACAGGGATTACATGAGGAAATGCTTGGCATGCTGGTCTATATGCAGCACACGCACAGCAGACGTGAGCGTGCCTAAATCTGATCCTACACATCCTGTTAATAGACCATATTCCAAAGCTTGCGTGATAAACTATAGCTTCAGAATGCCTGTTTCCCTTGGTGAAAATTGGTCCACTTTGATATTTCACTTATCGTTATTCACTATAAATCTGAATATTGGTGGTTTAGGAATGTTTCTTTTAACTTAGTCTTTCAAACCTTCTTTGTTTTTATATCTGTAACTGCCAGGATTAGGTCACCCAACACCCAGCAGGTGTTACTATGTATCCCTGGTACTGTTTGGTACGGATGATGGATCAAATATGGGGCTGAAATCTCAGCCGCACACACAACATTGTGCTGCTGCATCAATTCTTAAAGCATCATAAAAGTGGAGTCACAACCTGTTTGGTGCAACCTAAAACTGAATTAACAACAATAATACAGCTAAAGCTGACAACACTTCTCTGAATCCAAAGGTGAGAAAAGGTTTGGAAAAATAAAAGGGACAAAGCTATCAAAAGAAAGCAGATACAACCAGTTTGCTCTAACTTGTTTTGAAGCCAAAATCCTTTGGTAGATCAGAGAGTAGTGGGATAGGTTATTTTTTTAATACATTTTAAAGATTGTTCCTGGGACTGCCAGGTTATAGCGCCAATCAAACATTTCATCATGATACAATATTATATACATTTTTGGGAGAATTACATTATGCCGATATCACATCAAGCTGAAATCCTTTTAATCGAACTACATTTTAAGGTTTATTTTCATTTAATTTAAGGGTATATTTAAGTAACATTTAAACCAACTGATATATAAATTGATAATTGTATGACTAACATCTTTTTTTACATTCAAATGAGGAATGTTCACTTCTAATCGGAGAGAGTGAATGTGCACTTAATGCCAGTTTGGCTATTAGTTTTCAGGATGTACAAAGCATGGAGAGATGGTCTAACACAGAAGGGTAGATACCATCCTGGATATCAAAAGCGATACAAAGTGATGCATCTTCAAACGCTGTGCTGCCAAATGTCCATTATGAGTCCAAGTACATCCAGTCCATACCTGTGGAAAACAATCCTCTCAAACTGTCTCTGTAAGAAGAAACGTTGAGTAGAATGTCCACTAACTTTTAAAAATCTGTTTGACATTTGCATCACTGAAAATAGGTATGTTTTTCATTTCATCATCTGGTTTTATACTAAAGAAGCCATCATTGTCATATTCTATCCATGTCGAAAAAATATACTTTGAGATGCTACTTTCGTCGCAATAGGGAACCCTTATTGCAGGAGGGGGTCCATTTCCTTTGTCCTTGTTTGATACTGACCAATCACAACCCTGTGCTTATCCTTTCTCTTTGACATTTAACCTTATTTAGATCATCACTACACCCCTTTCCCAAACTATCTCTTTAACTTCCCAGGTTTTTTCCCCATGTATAAACGCCATCCCATACATTTTAAGTATCTTTGAGAAAACTTTGAAACAACCTGACTTCTAATTAGCACCTGTGAGGAATACCCTACTCACTCACCTTACTTTTCCCTTTAGTTCACTGCCGTTATCTTGATCATTAGCTGGCTATGGTATGCAGAGTACCTCCAGATCGTCCCGGACGTGCTTCTCTGTCAAATTAGCACTCAGTTCCTGCAGTGCGGGTGATTTATGAAGCCAGTTAATACTCCAGCCTGGGAAAAGCGTTATGGCCATCACATTCTAAAGAGCACATCATCTCTGATATGACTGCCAGGTTTGCCCTGATGAGGCCTGTTCTGATGGATGGACTCAGGCCTACTGAAAGTTATGGCAATTTAACAGGGGGCGGGGAACTGCATTAGCTATAGACAACAAGGTGACAGTTCGAAGTACAGTTCAAAATATATGAGCTCTAAGTGATGTGACAGAGGAGGACGAGTTAGTCATAAATGGGTGTGATAGGAGTCCAAGTAGATTCAAGTAGATATCCTGTAGGAGTGGGTTGTCTGCCAGGTTGGATCGACGGGAAACAAAACCCACCTGACACTTACTGAATTACCATTTCACAAATTTAGGCACAGACTAACAACACACTTTTCAGAACAGTTTTAAAGGGAATGCATCAACATGTTGAGCTAATGCTAGGAGTGAAACAAACCCTATTTTAGTATGACTTTGCTCAGAACACGGAAATATCTATGAAAAACTGCTGATTTGTCAAATGAGGGCAACACTTGTTGAACTAAATCCAACTCGTATCTTTCTACGGTAGGTCCAAACATTAAGCAAAGTTATTTTTTCACCTTACATAAATCATTACATTTGAACTACTGAATCATTTGTGTGATCACTGTTGATTAACTCCTAACAGCAAAAGTACCAACAGTGTACAGTGCTTCCATGTAGCTAGCAAAGGATGCTATGAACGACAAAGTTGAAAATATTGCTCAAGTGTCATTGCAATGCCTAGGTTCAATTTGCGTTTTATAATGTATATGCATCTATTTGGTAAGCAGTCCGATCACAGACTAAGGAGTTGTATTTTTACTGACCTAGCTGAAATGAGTTGATACTCTGGTTGTGTCCACAGAATGAAAACAGAAACATAATGAACACAATTCCATGCAATACTTAGTTAGAAGTTCATCATTAGAAGTTTATAAAATCCATCTTACTGCAGGCTGTATGCAAGTGGATAAAGATCAGAAACTGATAGCGGTACCAACGCCTGAGAGGCTTAGCAATCGATGAAGTCGGGTGTACTTCATGTGTATTCCATCCCCAGTTATAATATGTATAGTTAATCACGTTGTTAGGTAAATACATTTAGACTGGGGAAAGCTGAAACCAAAGACAGGAACTGTGTTTTCTTTTTGTCAAATACACTGTCTGCTCCTTGCCCAACAACAGGTCAACATCCGAACGGCTCATATAAACTCCTACGGTATCTAATGAGCACAGCTGCATACACACACTCAAACAGAGAGCTTGCTTTTCAAGTTTAATTACAACACAAATTTCACCTCCAGTCTTAACAGATAAATATTCCTTCAAAAAGGGGTTGAGCTCGAATAATGTCTCCTCAAAACACAGCCGCACTTGGATCAGATAAGTTGGAAGCTGCTAATATGATCATTGTACACTGCAGGCCATTGAGCAGTTGAAGGATATGCTTTTATTGAAGGAAACTTCAATGACTTCTTGTGAAAAAGGAGTGTTGCTCCTCTCAGTTCCCTCTTAAAGATGTATGTTTCCCAAGGATTTTAACCAGGAACCCATCAAACACTTCTCCAACCTGTAGGCTTCTAATTATCACCGCTCACATTGATCGGAGGCTCAGCTCCCTTTAATTTTCCTTCCACAGTTGGCCTGAGCCTATGGGCGCATTTAACATTTTTATTCTAACAAAATTAGCAATGCAAATAGATCCACGTCCTTAATCTATTACCCGTGGTGTGATAAACACAAGAGACTCAACGGATTTGCGCAGGAAAAGAAAAAAGGTTTGATTTCAAAACCTCTTTTGAAACTTTAACAAAATAAATAACTCATAACAAATTGCTCGTGTTACCGCCCTTACATGCTAAACTCTCTTGTAACAAGCATTGTCCACATCGAGACGGGTAAAGAGCTTAACGATACCACGGTCTTTAATAATTCAGCCCCGGGGCCAGTTTAATACCGGGGCTCGGTGCCCATCCCTACTCCTGCCTCATCTATAGTATCCTAAAGATGAAAAGCTGGGAGGGCAAAGTGAAGCAAATGTAGGAGAGAATCAAGGTGAAATGGGAGTTTAGGGTTGGTTTGGATTGAGTGCTATAGCTGCCAAGTAATTATTGTATCTTACAAAACACTTACAAGCCACTTAACTGAGTTGGCCCCTTTCAATCTGTCTCTGAAATGAAAAAGACTTCATCCAGGGGTCGATGTTTTACTCCTGTCCTTAAGGCTTAGGCAAGCAGCCCATGTCACTGTCATCAATACAAGTTTAGCCAGACAGATCCATCTCAATAAAGTGTTCAAGTGGCTGCTAGCATCATGCTGTTGATCAGCTCCGCATGACACTTGCCTGGGGAACAAGACAACCCAGACGGGACTTAGTTTCACTTCCCTAATTGGATTCCATTTAGCCTCATGTTGCGCTAACACAGGGCTGAAATTAGTGGGGTAATGCTTGGCAAGACATAAAAAATCAAATGAGAAACATCCTGAGGTTGGGGACTGAAAAAAAGCAAAGAAAAGATTAATTCAAACGGGCATAAGCATACTTATAACCACCAAATCTGGCAATTTCGTTCCTCACAGAGAGAAGAGTTTGTCTTGTGGCCATAATGATAAGTTGGTGCACAGGGGTGTATTGGTACACTAAATGTACGGTGCTGCATAGTATTTTTATGGTATTTTTTTTAGGGGAAAAATATAAACATTTAATACTTCTGGACCCTTACTGATGACATACTGTATCTATGTAAGCCGAGCCGCAAGTTTGCACAGCAAGGTCTGCCTCAACCAAAGCCAATGTGATTTTTAAATTGGATTTTGGATTATAAGATCTTTGGCTAACACACATATATGATAATTATACCTATTGTTAAGCATGATAATCCTCACATATTTATACCACTTTGTAATTGTTGAAGCTTAAATGAACTTGCCAGTGTAATGTTTTAAACAAACAACATCAACACTGCTAAGACTGCTAACGAGTGATGGAATCACGTAGTCTTAATTAGAAACTTGTCAGAAACAGCCTGTTTCTAAGGCTTCAGCCACAAGAGGACGATAATGGTGGTATCTGCTACAGTGCTCTATCAGATAGACGGTTCGGCCACACGAGGTCGACATGGAAATGCAGAAAACAATAACGGGTCCAAGATGGGTAGATCTGCGGACGAAACGCTCTGGGGGGCCAAACGGCTCTGTGATTACGCCCTATAACAATCATTTCCTGCTAACGATGACGCCATGGCCCCAGTGTTTCGAGCCAGGTCCCGGTATCTCGCAGGACAGTGCATCCAGCAGGAGCATCCAGCTAGATTTGATCGATGCGAGCGAGTGAAGTCTAATCGGACAGGAGAGGAGACACGTATGCTCTGCATGATAACCTGCAGCTGCGTTTCCGTTTATCGTCCTAGTGTGTCTGCAGCCTAAGACAATTGTAATATCTTGTATTTGTACTCACTCCCTGGTTTGAGAATTATTCCTGCACCACTCTATTGTCAAAAAATTGTAGGACGTATTTATATACAAGCCTGATGGCATATACTCAATGTTAAACACTCTATAGCAGCGTTTTTTAAAGTGTGAGGCGCGCCCCCCCGGGGGGGAAAAATTACGAGAATTTCAGCAAGGTAACTTCAGCTAGCTTTATGTGAGCGGCAAGATGGATCGATTTTTAGTGAAGTTACCTTAGTTACCTAAGTGAGAGAGGAGACAGCGGCAGAAAACGTCACTTGCATACTTTTGGCTGTCTGTGGAGACCGATTTCCCCCACCTCGCCAAAAAGGCTGTAAAAGTGCTCATTCCCTTCACCTCCGCCTACCTGTGTGAGTGCGGGTTTTCCGCATTGACTTTGATCAAAAGCAAGTACCGGTCAAGCAGGGGCGGATCTACCGGGGTGGCATGGCAAAAATAGTCTTGCCAACCCAGCTGCCACCCCAGTTGGCAGCTTTGTTTTGAAATAAAAGTTGTGGCTCATCGGACATTTATGAGAGAAAATCCCTAATGTCCGAGTGCAAGTGAATGCAGCACAAGACGCAAGCCTTGTAACCCCTCCCCCGGCCCTGGCGCGAGCGAGGAAATGTTATTGGCGGCGATTTCATTTGAACGGGATGGCGCAAAACGAGAAGCATTCGGACCCAAGTAGACGGAAGGAATGAGATATT
Source organism: Notothenia rossii (assembly GCF_949606895.1). Lineage (NCBI taxonomy): Eukaryota > Metazoa > Chordata > Actinopteri > Perciformes > Nototheniidae > Notothenia > Notothenia rossii. The sequence continues at coordinate 70,481,725 of NC_136912.1, forward strand.
TGCGGTCTACAATGACAGAGAAGAGACTGTCAGGTTTGTACTCAGCATTGAATCAAAACGCACAGAAGCTTTAGATCTTGATAGTTTTGTGAGGTGTTTTGCTGAACAAGATAAGATGGTACTCGCCGCATTCAGCTGTAATAGGCATGCCAACTTGATGCTCTGCTCACGGATGACTCGATGTCGATGAGCATAAAAAACTGATGATGACCTTACGTGTGTAAATATATTTTTTTCTTTGTGGGGGTCTGCCCCTAAGTCCTGAAAAAGCCAAATAAGACTGTGTTTAAAACTACACTGGCCAGTCAAAAAAAAGTAACCACTTTGATTTAACTAGGCCAGTAGGTAAGGGCATTCCACTGGATAATAATACCCCTGCATTATACCAACAACAACAATAATAATAATAATAATAATAATAATAATAATAATAATAGCAGCAATAATAATTGGGAGGGGGGACGCGGCTGTTCTTATGTTCTCTGAGGGGAGGTTCACCATCCCACACTTAGAAAACCCCTGCTCTATAGCATTAGTTTCTACTTTAAAAGTAGACAAAAATTGCTAGTTTGATCACAGGGACTAACGAAAGAATCTTGCGTTTCACACAAAACACCCTACTTGGCCATTAGTCATAGCTTCGCGGATATGACATGAAAGCCGGCCCTGTTATTGCATGGGAGATTTCCTGCCTCGAAATAGTAAAAACAACTCAGCTGACAGAAACAGCAGGTCTTGCTAAGTGGGTGATAAAGCAAGAAGGGGAACACATAAACTTCCCTTTCCATGATAGAGTTATAATTTCTCTTGTTAGACAGAATGTAGAACAGAACATTGACAAACTATGTTTCTGAAAATATTTGCTACATAATGGAAACATAGCCCTGTGACCTGGAAAACTGTTAGATTTGAACATTCCATCCCCTAGGATGCTGTCTCCTCACTACTTCAGCTGTAGTTAGAGATGTTTCAGCCCACAGCCTACGCAGTTATGGTATTCAGAGAGTTGCAGTTAGTGATATAGTTTATGGTTTTAATTACATCTCATTTCATTCTCATAGCTCATTCAAATGTGAGGTGTGAGACCTTGGCTTAAGAGTGTTGCCGTTGAGACAGGGCCTATTGTTAAAAGTGAATACAAGGAATTCAATTAACAAATTCATAATTCCTAAAGCAGTTGGAGACTAAATAAATGTGCTTTGATAATGTTTTCATGCACTGAGAGCGAGATGACTCACCTTTTCATGTGCAGAAATGTTAAGCCAAATCTAAATGGAGCAACTATCAGGGTTCATTTCAAAGCCCTCTGGCAGTTCGGGAGCATTCATACCTGGAATTATTCCTGTGCTTGTCGGATTATCTGCCATTGCCAATAGCTACACAGCATTATTCAACACTGTAGCGTTACACCATATGAATGATAACAAGGCATAGTCATTCGATATCCAGCTTTGGTATCATCTTTTATAATATGGAAAAAATCTCAACAATATAAAGCACGTGCTTATAATGATAAGTGTGAGAATTATCCTATCATCACGAAGCTTAATTAGAGGATCCAAATTAGTAACACTAAGCCAGAACATTAAACCCCATTCAGGCAAATCTACAGCAACATTAATAGCATGGCTATGCGCACAAGTCATTACTAAAGGCTGTTATAATAACCATTAACGGTGGCTGCACATTCTTCAGCAGCCATATAACCGTAACTATTTTCATTAAGACTTCAAATTCCAACTCAAGGAGTCTTTCGAAAGTCCTACTTGAGGTTAAGTTCAAGGAGAAAAATAAAAAGAGAAAAAACATCTTTCAAAATAAATATTTAAAGAACTCTCGCATCTACCAATCATAATGAATGCAGTGAGCACCTTGAACCTGCATCTTACAGTGTGTTGCTACCTCTTCTAGTATCACACTTGACGACATTTCAAAGCAACTCTGTGTGGTTCAAATGATGAATTTATTTCACGTTGGTTACCAGCAAAGAAGAGCATCAAAAGGCAGGAGAGCTTGCAACAAATACATAAACACCTTTTCTGCGCTAGCCAACATGTGACCAGCTGCATTGCATTAGCCTGAATTAAATATCTTATTGATCCCAATTTATATTTTCAATCTTTGGTTGCACTTAGTGACTGAAAAGAGGCAGGTCATGCAGTGGTGAATGATTATGCGAATAAACCAAGTTATCACAGCTCACTGCTTTGGACAATTTGTCATCTTCAGGGTGATCTTCTATTGGAGCGCATCCCATCCCCCCATATCACACACGATCAATGTTTGATAGCATGGCTCAAGAAGAAGTAAAGCAAAGAAAGTCCATCACAATGAGCAGTCCATGCCTACTGAAGGATTTCTGCATTAGACTGAAAACTGCTAGAGTGGATTAAAGCAATGGTTATCTACCTTGGGGTCCGGACCGATGAGGGGGTTGCACAATTATTTCTGGCGGTCACCCAATCGTTTTGGTGAAAGAAAACTCGAAAAACCGTATTTTTTTCTTGGAAATGTCTTTTATTTTCTACTTCAGCTGCATCAATAACTTAATTTGTGCTTAGCTGTAGGCCATACAGCTATTATATGACATATGTCAAGACATCAAAAAGTTCCTACCAGAGTGTAGTGCATCTACCATCTACTTTGATTAATCAATGCGTTTACATGGGGGGGGTGGAGAAACATTGGTTTAGAGCATGTATCAGGAGTACACAAATAAATTGTCAACCTGGTCGCGCTCCTTTTGTTAAATAAATCACATTTGAGAGTGCTGTGACATCAGCCAGGGATCCCCCTCTGCCAGGGATACGGGGAATATAAATGCCATTGTTGGGTTTCAAACAGGAACAGGATACGCAGCATGTTTTAATCAGCAGCTTCTTTCTTCATGGAAAATTCTGCCACAGGTGCCGGCACACTTCAAAGCTTTATGATAAGAGGGGCTTATGAATATTTTAGTAACAGGCTACAATGTTAAGCTCAGAGGATGTGCTATCAAACTTTAAAACTCTACACCACCTAGGAGCTCTTAATGAATATAACACGGCTAAATTAACACTGACAGCGTGGTGCGAGTCAAGAAATGAAATGTGACTAATATAACAATAAACACAAACTGTGAGATTTTATGGCTCATTTTGTATTTTCTTGTTTTTATTCCTCTAACAAAAAACGTATTATTGTTAAGGGATAATAACAAATATTAAAGCAATGGTGTTTTATCGTTACGGTTATATTACGGTATATGACGGACACAGTTTTAAATTGCTGTTACATTTCACACTTTTCAGTTGTTGGAATTAGTAACGGCTACACCAGGAGACTATTCTCCGATTAGAACACTGAGCAAGTGAACAAACAAAAAACTGAGATCATTGTTTTTGGAGCAAAGAAGGACCGATTAAAAGTAATCGCAGAGCTTCAGTCGGCAGACTACAAAACCACTAATAAAGCCAGAAATCTAGGTGTAGTGATGGACTCAGACCTGAATTTCAACAGCCACATTACAACAGTCATTAGGTCTGCTTATTATCACCTGAAGAATATATGAAGGATTAAATAACTAATGTCACAACAGGACTTAGAAAAGCTTGTCCATGCTTTTCAGTAGACTCGACTACTGCAGTGTATTCACAGGGTTGACAAAAAAATCCATCAGAAAGCTGCAGCTGATTCAGAACGCTGCTGCACGTGTCCTCACTAACAATAAAAGATTGGATCACATCAGTCCGGTTCTGAAATCTTTACATTGGCTTCCAGACGGCCAAAAAATTGATTTTAAAGTACTATTGCTAGTTTTTAAATCATTACATGGTTTAGGACCAAAGTATAGTGTTGAACTCCTGCATAATTACGAGCCATCAAAGTGCCTCAGGTCTTCTGGGACGGGTCTGCTATCGGTTCTGAGAGTAAAAACAAAACATGGAGAGGCAGCATTTAGCTGTTATGCCCCGACACTCTGGAACAAACTACCCAAATCAAGCACGTCCGCAGAAACGCTTACTATTTTTAAATCGAGACTAAAAACATATCTCTTTGCCGCTGCTTTTAATTGAGATGATCATATTGGAAATACAGTATGCCTTTTAAACATGTATTGTATACCTGTGGTGTTTATTTGTATTATTTCGTTATCTTTGCTTAGTAATGCATGTTGTAAAATGCCATTATATAATGTGTTTTTACTGTATTTATTCCTAAAAAGTATTTTAAATTTGTTTTGTAAAGCACTTTGAATTGTCGTGTACAGAAAAGTGCTATATAAATAAACTTTGCCTTGCCTTGCCGATACTGGCCTATGATCTTTTCATGTACAGAGATAAATCATTGATGTATGCATCTGTTAATTAATTCTTATAGGGCAAAATAGGGGCCTGTGCAGTGTTAATTTAGGAGCCACCAGGAGTCACAGCTTTACGGTACGTCCACACGGCAGCGTCGCGTTGAAGCTTGCCGGTGGGCGTGTCTGGCGAGCGACCAACAACCAACCAAAAATTATTCAGTAGATTAACATATGTTTGCGTCGGAAAAAAGAAAATGGCTGCCTGCGGACTTTTCAACAAGCTAGTTATAGACCATTTTGCAGTGTACATTTTGGTTATTTGACAAAAACACACAAATATTGAAATGTACCTATTGTCTTCATTTTTTGTCTGTATGTGGAGAAAAAACTGGGAATCTGCAGGTAACATGTGTACAGAGAACTCAGGAAGAACAAGGTATAAACACAAGGCAATCTTGCTGCTAGTTTAAAGTAGATCAATTCTGTAATGAATATTATTTCTAAAATCATTCAACAACAAACTACTCCATGATGTATAGGAACCCTAAATTAAGTATATTATTTAAAAATTAATATTACATTTGTTATATACAAAGTTATTAATGGTTTCCAATACCACATATTGTGATTAAAAAGGGGAAGTGATTCATGCTTTCCAAATTAGTCAATTTTTCACGCCACACATTTTTGGCTGATGTTGTTGATATAGTACCCGAGGAAAAAGGCGCTGTCGGCATAAAACAGGACCCTAAGCCATCATTTGGCTTTACTGCATGTTGACTAGATTTGTATTATGAATATATGCAAAACAATGTAAATATGTCAATAACCCTGCAGTGCCAGCTGTTTGTATACAGTATCTCATTAACTGCTAATTTCTGCTTTGGAAATGTACATTAATTAAGGCTTAGGGCTTTTACATGCATCTATTGGGGTAATTGGAGATATCCGTCAGTAAGCGCTTTCCACATCCCAAGATTCTGGGAGTCTAACACCAACTAAAAGTATTTTGTCCACAGTGACGTTTAACCAATATCTTAGCAGGTCCTTTGTACAATTAATTTGTTCAACTTTAAAAACAACTGGCTTTCAGGTCAGGTAGGACCTGACATCAAGACATTCAATCTACAAAACAATTAGAATGTAGCAAAGCGGGTAGAGCTTAACAAGGAAGCGAGACAATGAAGCTGATTAGGGGGCAATATAACACCAATTCAACTCTGACCCTTTGATTAAAAGGAAAAGAAGACAATTAAAATGGACATACATCTTCTGGCGTCAAACCGTCTACAACCAACAATTACTCACTTGGTCCTCTCAAGAGAGTGTAGACTAGACACCATCATTATGAGAAGGCAATGGAGATGGTTTAAAATGAGTAGAAAGAATGAAAGCATTACAAGAGACGGTGAATGAATGAGTCCTAAAACAGGTACGAATTTGGTTAGCATTTTAACACGGCTTGTATCAAAGTCAATGGTGTTGGGGAGAGTGAGGCCTTTGGTTAAGATATTTTACGTGTTGTTCCTTGATATAAAATATGTCAGAAAATACTCCACTTGTGAATTCCTTAAGTGTCTATGACTACAGAAATGGTAGACTATGTGCAACAAAATAACACATTTTTAAACCTGGGTCATTCATTCGCTGCTTATTGCAATCCCAAGCATTAAGCATACAACTCCACTCATCGGTGAATCATCCAGCCAGCCTCCCTGCTGCTTTGAATCCAGCCAGTCAAGAGTTCACACAGATCTGTGGCATTGGAGGGTCATGGAGGGCGGCCATTTTGTCAGGCTGATCTGATATGTGCAGTGGCCGGAAGGTAATCTCTCATTGGGACCAATTATCTTGAGTCTCTGGTGAGATGGCAAATTAGACCAGCTCCAAGGAGCCCTGTGAATGCTACGGTAACCATTGACAGCATTCCGGAGGCTCATTTCTACGACAGCTCTGAACCATTGAAGCGATGTTTTAGACGATTTGAAGAGCACAAAAACATCCACTGAGGAAACTCAAAGTACAGAAGTAGTAAAAAGAAGAGGTCACAAGAAACAAACATAACTGTATTGTTCAAAGAAACTACAGTGCACCTGCTTGCAACTCTGCTATGTCAGTTAGTATCTGAGCTACAGTATGTTTGGTCCTTCAAAGTCAATCACTTGTTGTATTCCTTTTTAAATAAGAATGAGAAAACACTGGAAAAGTTGGCAAGATTCTCAAGATATTTAATCCTCTATTTTTAACCTCTGTCGGACCCTGACGACCATTCATTCTTGACATGGTGGATACACTGGGGTCAAGGGCTAACAAATCACAGGAGCCAGTTGCTATGGAAAAAAAATAGAAGTCGTTTTGGACAAAACATTGTCGTTTGCGTCACTGCCCCACTGACCAGACTGCGCTTCACTGAGACCAGAGGTATTGTTCTCAGTTTCCCCTCCATACAAATGTCCTTCCTGAAACCAACTTCCACCACACACACACACACACACACACACACACACACACACACACACACACACACACACACACACACACACACACACACACACACACACACACACACACACACACACACACACACACACACACACACACACACACACACACACACACACACACACACACACACACACACACACACACACACACACACACACACACACACACACACACACACACACACACACACACACACACACACTATTAAAGCTAGGCCAGCTTTTAAACAGTAGGGAGGGTAAGTGGAAATGTTGACATTGCACACATCCGGAGCATTATTAAAACAGGTCTACCTGCACTCCAGTACCCATAACAGACCCTCCCTTAACACATACACACATACATTCCCAATGGATCTTGTTATGTGTACAGTACGTCCTGCCCTGTGCTGGTATTTGCTCAGCGTCCTGTGCAAGTACAACTTTTTTTTCTTTTCTTGTTTTATTCATGCTGCATAAACACCACGTAACATGGGTCTATTGATCCCTGTTGATCGATGGTAATATTCTGACATGCTGTTATGCTGGCTTACTTTCAGCATGTTTTGTTTTCCCATCTGTTTATTTTGGACTTGTCTAGACTCTATGGGGTAAATACAACACCAAAGTGTCTGCCAGAATGGAACAATGCATGTTAAATTTTGATCAATAGTGACAGACAAAGAGAGAGTTTTTGACACTTAAATGGGGTGCTTAGTCGATGTGTTTATATAAAACAACAGGATACAGATTACATAACCAGTGATCCATCTGTGGCCACTGATCTTCCCATGGGGCTGAAATGTGCCTTTTTGTGGAGAGGAGTTCTTTCTGGCACAATGATATTGTCTGACAGCATAGATCCGAAAATATGCTTTTCAGATTTATGGATGTCATGATACCAGAAATGAAGTAGTTGATGCCAACACCGGCCAAATTCCATGATTTAATTCTGACTGATAATAGAAACTTCCTGTATATTTATGTACACTTTTAAAGTATGTGTACAACAATGAAAAACAAGTACCGCACATTTTTGGGATCATCTATGAGAAAAGTACAATGATTAAAACATAACCTTGCAGAAATCAAGGAGACAAAATCTGATACAAAATAAATTGGTATCAAAAATATTAGAGGACACTATATAAACTTAACACAAAAAGTAAGGAAATGTGTGTCTGGTAGATTATTTACTTGTTGTAACAATAGGCGCTTTCACACCGGAGTACTTTTCCCAGTATCGTTCGGATAGTTTTTGAAATGTTGCATTCACAACAAAAAAAATGGTGAAGCCGCCATTTTATTTGCTGGCATTAGCATTAGTAGCATTAGCATTAGCCCAGCGCACCAACCGAGAGAGACTAACTTATGGCAAAACATGGTGCAGTGATGAGGAGGTGTCGGCGTTCTGGCGATTTACTCGGAAGGCTTCAGTAGAAGCTGCTGGGAGTCCCAGCTGCTGGGAGTCCCAGCAGCTGGGAGTCCCAGCAGCTTCTAAGATAAGATAAGATGGTACTTTATTGATCCCAATTTGGGAAATTGTTTAAACCCAAAGCAGAAGAAGAAGTGACGTCATCGGCTTCATTTGCCTAATCCTCCTTCAGGGACTTATTCCTGTGTGAACGCGATCTGCTAAAAAGTTTTGATGAACTAAGTACTGGGAACTAAGTAAGGCAAAGTACTTGGTGTGAAAGCGCCTAATGCTTTGTGGCAATAAATCTTAGGCCATCGGAAAGCATGTTTATTTACCTTCCAAATGGTGCCACATTTGTGAGGAACATGCATAGGAAAGAGCAGCAGAGCTGAGTATGTGTGTTTCGCCCATGAAAAATGTTACAAATCTCCTCTGCCAATGCCAAACAGCTTTTTTTTGCTATTGACTTTTGTTTGATTGAGTTTGGTGGATAGGATGATTGAAGTCTGATGAAACAAGACTTCTTGTCAACAATTTATTTATTAACAATTAATTTAACAAGCACCCTCGGTATCTTGTGGAAGAACCTCTCCTCCTCATGCCATCACCAGCCTGCTCACACACTGCTGTGGGATGGCATCCCATTCTTCGACCAGCGTTTGTCCCAAGTCAGCCAATGTGGTTGTGTTGGCCACTCTGACAGGAACAGCAGCCCAAGCTGATCCCAAAAGTGTTCAATGGCGTTGAGGTCAGGACTGCAGGCAGGCCATTCCATCCTCTCCACTCCCAAATTCTGGAGGAAGTCTCTGATAATCCTCGCTCTGTGGGGGCGAGCATTGTCATCTTGGAGCATGGAGTCGGTCCCAGACTGTTGAGATTGCTATTGGTTGCAGTATTTCTTCTCGATCATATCTCTCTGCATTGAGATTGCCTCCAATCAAGAAAAGCCTGGTTTTTACAATGAGGGACGTGCCGCCCCACACCAACACACTGCCTCCACCAAAAGATGTTACTCTATCAGTGCAGAAATCAGCAAAGCGTTCTCTGCGTCTTCGCCACACTGTGCCCCTACCATCCAAATGCCATAGGCAGAATCTGGACTCATCGCTGAACATAATGTTCCTCTACATGTTGAAGTTCAAGTGCAAGTGTTGCCGACACCAGCGCAAACAGGCCTGATGGTGAAAGGCAGTCATGGCAGGCCTCCTGGCATCCGTACGAGACCGGAGATTGGCTGCTGCTTGTCATTGGCAGAGGAGATTTGTCACATTTTTTGGCCGCAACCCACATACTCAGCTCTGCTGCTCATCCCACAAATGCATGTTCTTCACAAATGCGGAATAATTCGAAAAGGTAAATAAACACGCTTTCCAATGGTATAAAATGTATTGCCAAGAAGCATTGTTACAACAAATAAATAATCTACCAAACACTTAACAGAAAAAGTAAGGACATTTGTGTTTGGTAGATTATTTCTGTTGCAAGAAAAAGTATGTGAACCCTTTGGAATTACCTGGATTTCTGCATAAGTTGGTCATAAAATGGAGGAAGCCACTGCTGTCCAGAAAAAACATTGCTGCACGTTTGAAGTTTGCAAAAGAGCACCTGGATGTTCCACAGCACTACTGGCAAAACCAAAGTTGAGTTGTTTGGAAGAACACACAACGCTATGTGTGGAGAAAAAAAGGCACAGCACACCAACATCAAAACCTCATCCCAACTGTGAAGTATGGTGGAGGGAGCATCATGGTTTGGGGCTGCTTTGCTGCCTCAGGGCCTGGACAGATTGCCATCATCGACGGAAAAAATCATTCTCAAGTTTATCAAGACATTTTGCTGGAGAACTTAAGGCCATCTGTCCACCAATTGAAGCTCAACAGAAGATGGGTGATGCAACAGGACAACGACCCAAAGCACAGAAGTAAATCAACAACAGAATGGCTTCGACAGAAGAAAATACGCCTTCTGGAGTGGCCCAGTCAGAGTCCTGAACTCAACCCAATTGAGATGCTGTGGCATGACCTCAAGAGAGCGATTCACAACAGACATCCCAAGAATATTGCTGAACTGAAACAGTTTTGTAAAGAGGAATGGTCCAAAATTCCTCCTGACCGTTGTGCAGGTCTGATATGCAACTATAAGACACGTTTGGTTGAGGTTATTGCTGCCAAAGGAGGGTCAACCAGTTATTAAATCCAAGGGTTCACATACTTTTTCCACCCTGCACTGTGAATGTTTACAGGGTGTGTTCAATAAAAACATAAAAACATATCATTGTTTGTGTGGTTTTAGCTTAAGCAGACTGTGTTTGTCTATTGTTGTGACTTAGATGAAGATCAGAACACATTTTATGACCAATTTATGCAGAAATCCAGGTAGTTCCAAAGGGTTCACATACTTTTTCTTGCAACTGTATATTTCTGCAGCCGTTAGTGGCCGACTCCGCCTACTAAGGGCTTCTTGGCAACTCTGCAGAATCCTATGGGTGACGTCACGGACACTACGTCCATTTATATATACAGTCTATGGTTGTACTACAGTATTGTTGCTCTATAGGAGTGTGTCTAGGTTCTGTCACACCTAGGTGTGTAATCTAACAATATTTAATTTGCTTTCCCCTTTTTTTTTTTTTTTCAGCCCTAATATCCTGAATGGATTATCTTTGTGACGCAAAGATCTGCCCTCTAACCAGTTATTTTGAGCACAACCAGCTAATGAGATAAAATCTCACATCACTGAAACAAGCAGCCTTGATCAGTGAAAGCAAGCCAAACACACAGACGCAGCAGTCATACATCTGTTAAATGATTGATTGTGCGTGTTCCTTGTGTGCATGGGTTCTGCGAGGACTCTCTGAAGTTGCTTTATCAACACAGCTGGCCTCTGAAGACTAAAAAATCCACAGCACAACTTCATTAGACCCAGTTTTGGGTCTGAGGCTGCCAGTGCAGTCATTCTTGTTCCATGACAGAATGCAGGGGGTGGGAGAAATCCTGATGAAATTTCATCAAGCTGCTTTGCAAGGGACATTTGTGTGTCAAAGTCTGAGTTTGAAGAGTCAAAGCAGACCCAGAAAATAATTTCCACTTAAGACAGAGTTTGTCTTTCGAAAAACCTGTGGGATCGAAAGGGAGCAATCTTGTTGGATTTGTGTTAAAGGCTCTTCAACGTGCAGCAAGTAATGAAAGTAAACAAGTTTCATGATGTCAATGTCTGCCTTTACTGTTTTTATTACCAGATCTGTCATCTCATCTATCTTGAGAACATTGTTATTTGAAAAACGAAATAAATGCTTTCCCGCATTCATTATATTTGTTTGTTTTGAGCCAAATAATACCAACTGGATAATAATTGCCAACCTTCCTGTTTGCGTTCCATCACTTGATGTGGAGGAAATGATTTGTGTCCATATTAACTGTGCTGCAGACAAAAAGCAATGCATAGGATGAGTTTTGTGGTTATCTATCTGGATGCCTTGTGCAAATTCCAACACACAAAGCCACAAAGGAGCTTGTTAACAAGAAATAATTCTGACCTCCTGAACTCTGAGTCAATATCCAGCATATATGCAGAAAGGGAATATTCAACTATCGAGAAGAGATACAGAAGTCGGACAAAGGGTTAAAGATGAAAATCACCTGCTGCATATAAATGAGTTATAAAAAAACAAGTGCCTGAATAATTGCTTAAGGCTCAGGTACAGTACAGATTGTGGTTTTATGGATCTTATGTTATAGAGGTCAATGCCTAGATATCTCTTATTTCTGGAAGTTGTAATTACATTACTGCAATTGATGCTGGAATGCCATCATAAGTTTTGTGTTTCTCTCTCTCTCTCTCTCGAAGAAGAAGAAGAAGAAGAAGAAGAAGAAGAAGAAGAAGAAGAAGAAGAAGAAGAAGAAGAAAATTCATATTTAGCAAGGAATTGAGAACAAATTAGATTCTAAAGGAATAGTCAAGAAATGTAAATGTTGTGTCTGCCAAACCGTTCTGTCAAACCTGCCAAAACGGCTTGCCATTGTGGATTGTTAAAACTCACCCTAATTATAAGCTTAACATATGATTTTCTTTTTATACAGAAATATGTTTTACTTGAACGAAAAAAAAAAAAAAGATATTTTCTGATCAGTTGGTGCAAGAAAGAGTGATGATAGATGCTGGAAAGATGGCAGGGTGATCGTGTGAACTTAAATATTAACCCATTTTGATTACAATAATATTCTGTTAAGTATGAAACCATAGAATTTGTGCTGACAGAAAATGTAATTTCTGTCATTCCACAAATACCTCTATAACATTTAACAATGTAAAACTGCTTAATATAAAAGTTTGGATGCTACAGTTTTGCATTTCTGTGACATGAAAATATTTGATAAAACTGTCTCGAAGGGTCAAACAACTAAGAGGTTTATTTTTAAAGCCCCTTCCCAGGGTCATTGCGTTATCATATTATAACCAGGCAAATGCACCAATTAATTACTTCCTAATAGAAAAGATGCACTGTGACATTCACATAATCAAGGATGATAATTAAGACATTCATGTAGCATATTAAGACCTCATCGCTCAGTAATTTATTTGTCAACATACACTTGTTTTCTCAAGGCACAGTAGTGTTTTAAACTTCAATGACATTTGCTTTCAGAAAAACAGTTTTTCCTCATGAACAGACATCTAATCGTCATGCTTTCTGTTAGCAGATGTGACAGTGCTTCAATAGTTTTATTCAATTAGTTGAATATTGAATTTGTTCAAAGGCCAACCAAAATAGATTGCCACCGTTTAAAAACAAATTTCGCTCCCTTTTACACATTTTATCTTTGACATTCCTAAAGGTTTTGATGGAGGACAGTGACTCATTTATCAGCCAGTTGTGTTTTGAAGTAGATTCATGCAGATTTATATTGGTGAGTTTTAATCTGCGTCAGATATTTTCAGTTCTCTATCAGATCTAGCCTTTTCAATTGTATCAAAAGAGGTATGGGATTATCTACGATAATACCATTTTAAAATAAAATATAGAAAACATTATACCAGTAATTGAGCAGGTTTTAACTCATTTACTCCAAGAGCGGAAACACACATGAGACATAAGAATGTGTAGATATATTGTAGAGGAACAGATGGGGTTCATGCATCTTCACTATCATTGAGTCACTAACAGCCCTCTATCATTCTCTGCAGCTCACGTCCTCGTCTCTAAACAACAAAGGCTGTAAATGTCTGTCAATAAATTCACTCCATGTGGACGTGTGAAGTCTGACACCATAATGTAAGGCTGGCATGAGTCCCTGCCTGGCTGCTGCCCAGTACATACTCCGCTTGTCAAACTCAATATTTCAAAGATAAAGAAGGGTCAATCTAAAAGAAGAAATGCCCAAAAGCTATTAAACATAGCGTTAGAGCAGTGGTTCTCAAAGTGGGGGGTGCGCCCCCCCAGGGGGGCGCAGAGGCATGACTGGGGTTCGAGAGAAAAATGGTTATTAACAACAACAAAAAGATTCATATTTTGAAAAATTATTGATTTGAAAATAATATCATACAGCACTATTACGTATGGGTCTCTGTGTTTCATTGAAGCTCGGCTCTGTGTGTGTGTGGAACGAGCCATTTTGTGTGCGCGAAAGGAGAGAGAGAGAGCGCACCGGTACCGGAGATCGTTGTTGTTAGCTTCTGGTGCTAGCGAGCTACGCTCACGGATATAAGGAGTTTTTTCAACAACAAAGTGGAGGAGAGTCCTCTCCTGAGAGACTCAGTGAGCTAAAGGACTCTCTCAGTGGGTCTCAACCGTTTTGGTCACCATTAATGTAAACAATTATTTCCGAGGCACACGTTTATATGATCATTATAGTTATAAAAAAATAAGAGAATAAATGAAAAACAGGTATGAAATATTATATGACATTAAAAAAAAGAATAAAGTTTAAAAGGGAGTGATTTGTAAAATATCCATAAAGAAAAAGTAAATCTGTTTACAGTTCTGTTTCATACGGGTGTTGAGAGAGGTATCCATAGATCTCTTCATTTTGCTCTCAAAGTGCACCAGATTGATGCTTTTAACTTCCATTTTTAAAAATCTTCTTTTTTATTTTCTCCAAAGGGGGGGCCTGACAGCAAAAGTTTGAGAACCACTGCATTAGAGAAATGTGAATTAATCACCTACTCATTGTGGTTTCTTAGTTAAACAGACATGCGTCAGAGTAACATAAAAACTGGCAAAGAGTTGGCCAGTTTCAGTTGCTTAAATGGCCCTTAAAATTAAATGCATTAACATTGTTTAGTTGAAAATGTTTTTGCACTTTAATATCCCATGCTGTCTGTAGGGCTCAGACATGATCGCTGTTTGCTGCAGGATTACATCTACTTTACTGCCCATTATATCACTCCCAAACTCAAACCAAGAGACTCACATTTATTACATCATTACTTGGATGTATGTGTAACATCAAAGGGTTACTATGTAGGGTAACAAAACATGTCCGACTAACACCTATTTATTAGCTCTAAAGACTATTTAAAGGTGGGGTATGTAATTTTGGAGAAACCAGCTCAACTGCGCTAGAATTTGAAAATAAACAGCCGGAAAACATCTGCCCCTTCCTTCAGACTTCCTTACAGAGCCCCTCCTCTAACACACACAAACGTGCACATGACCAATGAGGGCACGAGATAAGTTTGTGCACTATGGAAGGCTTACAGGCTGGTAGGCCATCCAGTTATTTTAGCCGGGCCAGCTAAAATGATTGGTGGTGCTTTTTGCGGTACTACGGCTTCCACAGATGAAATGTTTTTATGGGTTTTTTGTCAAAGCACTCAAGATATTCATTGCTATCGGGATGTT
Organism: Notothenia rossii; assembly: GCF_949606895.1. Taxonomy (NCBI): domain Eukaryota; kingdom Metazoa; phylum Chordata; class Actinopteri; order Perciformes; family Nototheniidae; genus Notothenia; species Notothenia rossii. The sequence continues at coordinate 70,496,748 of NC_136912.1, forward strand.
AAGAGCATTCCATGGAATATTAACAAAAAGTGTATCTCGAGCCGGTTTCTCAAACTTACCTACCCAACCTTTAAAGAGGAGAGTATACAAGAGTGGATGGGCTGATGGAAAATAAAAAGGAAAGGGTTTGGATTTTGTGTTTTACACCTCTAAACTTTGAGCTTGTTTTTCATCTTTTCTACCTCCAGCATTGGGCTGATGGATTACGATGACAGTGATGGATGGCCGCGTTGCTACTTTACCCTTCCTAGACTAAACTACAATCAATTAAGAGGCACACCATCCTCTGAGCTGTAAATGAGACAATCAGCAAGATATACATCATCTTCTCCCTGCTCCCCCTCTGACACAGCGTAAGGCAAGAAAATGACGAGGCGTCAGCTCATGGTGAAAAGTGAAGTGAAGAGCAGACAGCGAGAACGCTGCATTAAAGAGGGAAGGGTAGGGGCATATCTCGAGCATATCATGCAGTCACTGTCGCCCATCATTACAATGGAGATAGTGCTCCAAGGGGGGATTTTTTTTATTATCGGTTAATCTGACTGTTTCTCTCCTTTTTCGTTGATTAAATTATTATTGCTGTAGATTGATGAAATGTCAGAAAACAGTATAAAAAGAAAGGAGGATTTGCCAACTTTCCCTGAGCCCAGAGTTACTTCCAGAAAGATTTAATATACACAGCCATACAAAACTGAAAATATCATCAAAATCTTCACATTCTATGAGCATGAGCCAACAAAAGATACGCCTTTTTGTTTGGTAAAGGACTAAAACCATAAATGGAATAGCAAAAGTGCTGCCGATTAGTCTGATTAATCAAGTTTAAGTTTTATGTTTGTTTACTCATTATAGAGCTGATTAATAACACAAACACCAGTATGGCGATGGTGATGACGGATTCTGAATACATTTCTCTTTATGGACGCATCAATCATTTGTATTTTTGTTGGCCTATAATAATTTGTATCACTGGCAATGGTAGTAGTATTAAGAGTTGAAATTCGGAGACACATTTCCTGTGGTTTAAATTATATGGAGGCCTATTCTGAATGACAGAAATACTGCTTTGGAAACAAACTTTAAAAATGCCAAAGTAATTTAATTGCATAATTACCTCTGATATATATTAATTTAAATGAAATGTGATCACAAAATCAATCAAGAACTGCAAAGATTAATCCATGAATTGCCAACTTTTTTGTTAATCAGTTCATTTAAATTGTTATAGGGAAATAACTGAGACCATTTGTTGATTCTAGCTCCTTTAAGATGTGGACAAATGAAAAAATTAATCGAGAGAATAATCATAAGTTGTAACTCTAATTAAATCATAAATAAAAATATTTTGCAGCATTATACAACATATATATATATTCCCTATACACAGTCATCTCAATCTGTTAAATTTAAAAGCTGCAAATATTGATTTGTTTTGTTACCGATACCGACTGCAATGTGAAAAAGACAGAAAAAAATGTAAAATGCTGTGAATGACAGCACGTGATGAAGAACTAAATACAGAAACAATCATGAGAGTTGGAGAGAGGGCAGACAGCAATTGAGACAAAAGAAATAAAAGAATAAATAATCGAAGAAGAATGTTTGTGGGTTTGGGGCTTTCTGAGGACCGTTTTTTTAGCACGGTGGTTGTGGGCAAAGCAGGGCTGACAGCAGCAGCCTGCAGCTTTAATGAAAGTGTCTGTGGAGGGGTAAGGGTTTCATTAAAACCATATTGGAGGGCAACCTCATTTCATCATTCCAACACACACACACACACACACACACACACACACACACACACACACACACACACACACACACACACACACACACACACACACACACACACACACACACACACACACACACACACACACACACACACACACACACACACACACACACACACACACACACACACACACACACACACACACACACACACACAGTGGAGAGCCAACAATCTCTAACCTCCCCATCATCCTTGACTATATTTCATCTGTGCTGATCTAAAAGCCAGGGGAATCAGTGAAGCAATGCTAGGCGGATGTGCTCTGATACTCCCCTCTGTTTGTAAAAAAAAAATTCTGCATAATAAAAAACTAGAGCACGTGACGGCAGTTACAGCCATGGGGAAGACTTCACAGGAACAGAACGGATAAAGAGTACAAGACAGCTGTATCACATTGAATATTGTGTTGTTGACGTACCGGAGATGATGGTTTTAATACCGCTATTACTGTAACTGCGCTGTCAAACTCTCATTTCCTAAACTTCCCTCTCAAAAAATATCTGTGAAATTTAAAAAGGATTAATGGAGCCTTTTCTTGAATAGGGGAAATGCAAATGGATTGAAGGTGGTATAATTTAAGCAAGTTCAGAGGGGTGCACGAACAGGGGTGCCAAAATACAAATAATGATAGAAGAGGTTTTTTGGTAGTTTGCTGGAGGAAGCATTAAATACAGCACAGTGGAGCAGATGAAGGAGGGCCCACTGCAGGATTGAGACACAGCCGTAGGGAGGAGATAGGCGGAGGAGTGGTTGCTGTGGCAAGATAATGTCGAGGGCCCAGAGCTGATAGATGAGGGCAGCTCTAAGGTCAGCGTGGGAGAGGCAGATGACTTCATACCATTATCACTCAGCACTGTGCCACTGAATGTGTGCTCTCATATATCCATATATTTGAGGATTAACCAGTGTCAATATGTAAGCATTGTATACCAAATGTGCTCTTTGTATGTTTTTTCAAGTATATAAAGTTCCAATGTAGGCGAGCAGTTGAAAGGTCTATACTAACTTGGGACAGGAAGGGAAGTACAAAAAGTCACCCTTACTGCCATTGTCTACTTACAAAAAGCTGTGTAATGCACACTGTCCTAGGATCTGTACAATTTTTCTATATGCAACTTTTGACAATTATGTCTTGTTCAGGAAGACCCTGTGCAGTTCTCAGCTGCCTAGCCTTATAGGGTGATGCAATGACCCTCAGGGCAACTAACACTACTAAGCTAGCTAACATTAGTGGGCTAAGACAGATGTTCCTAAAAACTCAATGAACATATAATGTTGGCTCCAACTATTCCAACTAAATGACCACAACAACACATCCCATATCCTTGTCTGCCAACCACATGTATCAGTGACTGTCTTTCACTTGATTAAATCTATTTTAAATACGTACCAATAATATCCTCTTTAAATACCAACCACTAATGCAAGTTAATAATCACCAGTTATTATGGTTAGAAACTGAGTCACTACATTTTGCCACCACCATGATTGCAGCGCAGCTCAATGGCAGGAGATACAAAGTGGTTTGTGTTGAATATTGTTAGGGTCCTTTTGAGCGCTTCAGAGTTTTTAAGAACCAGCGATTGCCAAATTGAATGTGTGTTTTCATTTAAAGAATGACATTTAACGCAATGGAAAACATTTCAGACTGTTGTTTAATAACAAACAGCCATTTTAATTTCTCAATGTAGATAAGAAATTACTGCATCACTTGTCTGACAAGCATATAAAAAGTCAAATGGGTCGATACTTTGTAGAAATGTTGCTATTACAGAAAACACAGTTATGCATTCGGACACATTTTTGATGAAGATGTGCTGCTTTTCTCTTTATATGTCACTATAAATAAATGTGGGTTTTGGCTGATAAACAAGCAATGTGAAAATATCTCCTTTGGAATCAAGTCCATGAATTGATCTCGAACTATTAACAGATCCATGCCTTAAAACAACAATTAGCTAACTAATAAATATACCTTAATTTAATAGAGAAATGGGCACATCATCTGGGTGTAGAAGGGAAGGGTCCCCTTCCCTGAGAGCTGAGATATGAAGACAATGCTAAGGATGCAGGAAAGGCAATTCCGTCCAACAATGATCAAAACTACACTGGGGGAGGCAGAAGAGGTGGCAGGGGAGCATAATGTAGAGAAAAGAAGAGTGAGATGAAGGTACGGAGGGGGATGAATGATGAGGGAGGAAGGACCAAAGGAGAAAGGAGAGGAGAGGGACGGGAACAAGAGGCAGAGCCAGAAGAAAACAAAGCAGAGGAGTAGGGGGGGAGGGGGAGAGAATGAAGAAAAAGAAGAAGGAGGAGGAGGGCAGGGAGAGATTAGGGGGAAAAGAGGAGGTAAAAGAGATAAAGTGCAGGAAGTGGAGGAGGAGAAGGTAATCTAAAAATGGTCGGCAGTGGGAGAGGAGAAGAGATCTCAGGAGAGAAATCTAGGGAAGTAAAAAACGAATGAGGACGCTAACGAGGAAGAGCCAGAGGGGGAACTTTTTCTGGATGTTTTGATTCTTTACCCGTTCCTTATAAGGCAATTGTAAATAGTCCACTTTCAACTGTAAAGTGGATGGTGTGCAGAAAACAAAGAGGAAGAAAGTGGAAAGAAATATTCATTGGAGGTTAGGGGAGCCTTGAGGCTGAAAAGATGACTGAGGGAGAAATTGCGGCTCTTTATTTGAAGGCATTCATGCCAGTGAGCGACTTGTAATCCTGTAAAACTGTTGCTTGAGGAGTCAAAACGTCATTGTAATCGGCATGACTGCCTTGTTTTTCTTCAATCGTACCCTCTTAAGACAAGCTACACCTTACAGAAATGGGCTGAAGAAATGCAGAACACAAGCTGGACAGAGTTTACAGCTCTTGATTCCAAACGAAGGATCAGGTTTGAGGTCAAGCAATACCAAAAATCAAGGGAGACAAGGTGACAGACGAGAGAGAAAGGTGACAACCCCCGAACAGATAATCAAACAGCTATCCAGACAGCAGTTAAACACCAGTCATCAGGCTCCTGCGGTCTGAGAGAGACACACACACACACACACACACACACACACACACACACACACACACACACACACACACACACACACACACACACACACACACACACACACACACACACACACACACACACACACACACACACACACACACACACACACACACACACACACACACACACACACACACACACACACTTCTCCGCCTCATTCTATTTTCATTTACTCGTTCTTTATCTGACCAGCTTCAATCTTGTAGGCTACTCACTTCGTTTCTTGTAGCCCTCGAAAGGGTTTTGGAGGTTGATGCCTCGGTGAACGTGAATTGTTTGGCTTTCTTGTCCGCAGCAGCAGAAAGCATTTTCGAATGTTTGAATGAATCAAAGTGGGTCGTCACCTTTGATTTTCTCTAAGACTTATGCTCCAACACACAGTTGCACGGGGTGCAGAATAGTTTCCCCCCACTTTCGTGAAAGACATCGGGGTACTGCTTTGCCCGGTCTTTAGCAGAAATGTTCGTCGTGTGAGTTCCACACGTTCACTCAACGGTGTTGTTTACTTTCTGTGATGCGCGAGCTGATGACGTCGCGTGAACATCATCATTACTTCACTTCAAGACGAGTTAACCTTTTTTTTTTTCAACTTTGTGTGGAAAAATGCGGGGATTATGCGGCCTTTTCATAAATATGCGGCCTTTTAAAAATCTGCGCCATTTTTCTGATTATGCGGTAAATTCTGCGATCGCAGAATCGCGTTTTTCTGGAGGGTCTAGTAGATCGCGTTCACACTGGAATAAGTCCCTGAGGGAGGATTACGCAAATGAAGCCGCTGACGTCACTTCTTCTTCTTCTGCTTTGGGTTTATTGGCAGGCCACAAACAACTTCACGGCGTATACTGCCCTCCGAGACTTGGGGTGGCAGTAAATCACCAAGTCCCGGGTAAATCGCCAGAAGCGCCGACGCCTCCTCATCACTCCACCGCTCCCACGTTTTATTTTGTGTTGCCATAAGTTAGTCTCTCTCCGTTGGTGCACTGGGCTAATGCTAATAATGCTAATGCCAGCAAATAAAATGGCGGCTTCACAAAACTTTTTATTTTTACGGGGCGTGGTTTGCAATTCGCCCAGCCAATCAGAAAATGGAACCTTTTCCTCCCCAGGAAAGTACCACCTCTCTAGCAGGGACTGCAAAGGGGTAAAAAGGTTTGCATGAACTAGGTTGTAGTTCCAGATCTTTTTGGTGTGAACGCAAAATCCAAAACTATCGGAACTATTCCTGGGAAAAGTACTCCGGTGTGAAAGCGCCTATAGATTACAAATAAAAACAACAATAGTGGTACAGTCCTTAAAATCCTGTGGAGAGTTTCTCCTTCAACTGTCTTGTCGGTAACAATGGTGGTCTGAATAATTTGTGCGTGCGTGCGTGCGTGCTTGCGTGACAGAGAGAGAGTGTGATTAAAATAGCCCAATTGCTTTTACAGTAAATAAACATTGAATGTGTTAAATTGAATAGGAAAGGGGATTAACGTTAGTGGCAGGTTGTGTATGAGAGAGAATAAATAAGACAGCCCAATATTTTAAAAAAAATCTATTCGCAACTTCCCGCAATTTCACCGCACAAAATCATATAAAAACCCTGCATGTTTAATCGCATAATCAAGGATTTTAGCCCGCATAATCAAGGATTTTTGCTCGCGTTTTTCTGGAGGGTCTAATCTACTCTTTAGTTCCAGGAACTCATTTTTAGTAAAAAGGATTGCAGGGTTGTCTTTAAAAACGCTTGTTTTGACCAATCTTAAAACCAGAAGATATGCATTTTACATTGACAAGACATAATATATACAAGATATACATGTATATACAAAGGGATCTTATCTAGACCTGCTCACTTAATTTGAATGGGATAATAGCATTCTGGCAGTTCTTTAAAGGGGACCTATCATGCAAAATGCACCTTTGTACGTCTTTTATACATGAATATGTGTCCCCGGTGTTCCAGGGAACTCACCAAGTGTCAGAAAACACAACCCTCTCTATTTTCCTCCTTAGCCAAATCTCTAAAAAAAGGGGCTGCAACGGATCTGAAAAAAACGGATCCAGATTTCAACACTTTTCTACGTCACAAAGAGGTGCTCCGCTTATTGGTCAACTCTCCACCTATCAGGGGAATGAGCCACGGCCATGTGCATTGCCAAACCTCTCATTCGCATATACTGTAGGACGGATTTCCGTCCATTTGGCTACTCAAATGTTAACGAAACGGACAGACTTCCGTGCACATCAGCGGCTGTCGGATTAAAACAGTTTAATGCATTTTTAACACTCACGTACCCAGGATTCCTGCTCCTTTCCTGGGTTACAAAGTGAGGTGACGCAGCCTGTCCTCTGGGTGCGCTCTGTGGGGGGGGGGGGTATCGCAGCCTGCTCCTCTCTGCCTGCCTGCCGCTGCGCTCTGCCTCTATCCACACAACTTTTCCCCGCCTTTCAGAGACTTATTGCTGGGTCAAACCCTAAGTTACAAACTGTACACATTGCATTCTTGCTAATTGGCCAAAATATGAACGGAATAAGTAGCAAGCATCGTAACAAACAGAGTAAAAATAAATAGGGACAACAGCTTGTCAACTCTACTTGCCCACCTTTAGACCTCAGAAATCGGGAGCATTTCGAAATGTAAATGGTGGGGGGGAGGGGGGGGTGCTAGTGGATCGCCGGAGCTGTTCGATTAACATTAACATGCTTATTGTAGTTGTAAGTGTAATGCCTTGCGGCCTGTAGCACCGTCCTTGATGGAGCATATGAGTGTGCTAGACCTGTATTTTACAGGATAGGAGTGAGCAGAGAGTAGAGTAGTTGTCGATTCTTGTTCTGTTTTCTGTGAATATCTGCCTCACCCTCTCAGACTTTGAGTTGCGCGCGCTACTAAAGAGACGTGTTACCACGGAAACCAAACAATGGTGTCGCTGTATTAAAGTCCGAGTGGAAACAGTCGTGTGTAAATCTGATTTTGTCAGAAATCGGGAGAAATGCGGGAGAAATACAGTATGACCCCGGGAGGAAACCGGGAGAGGGCAATGAAATCGGGAGTCTCCCGCGGAAATCAGGAGGGTTGACAAGTATGTTCTCAACTAACCATTCAGAAACGTCCTGCTGCAACCGAGATGTTTGCACCTCCACCAAAACCTCCGCTGCTAAAGGGTCAGTTTCTGGATCAAATTGATAATATGCTTGAACACATGCATTGCTCTGAGATGACATGTTTATTCCACACTCGTAATCACAGCAAACATGGTAACGTGACTCTCGCCGGCTCAGGCCCCCCTCTTCTGCAGGGGGGCCTGGTCGGGAGCCTGGTAAGCTGCTGCTCGGAATTTTCAAAGACAGGCTTGGAATAGAGCGAAAATGAGAGAAACGAGGCATGGCTAAAAAATGATCCGTTTGGTATTTTGAAAAATAAAATGTATAAATATACCTTATATGGTTATGGTCATACACTATATCATTTAAATATAGCATGATAGGTCTCCTTTAAATGTGATATCAGTTGAGTATTTAGTTTGTTATTGTTGAGGATCCTCTAATGGAGCATCATGTAAAAATACATCTATCCAATTAAAGTTGTACACATGACATGTTTTGGCAGCTGTTAAAGGCAGGCCGGGGCAGGTCCATGTGATAATTCCTCACATGGACCCTATTGACTGACTCCAGGCAGACATAAACTCAGCACTAGGTAACTTGAAAAGGCACTAAGGATTGAAACCTTTTAACACATTAAAGCTTCCGTCCAATGCGAATCACTGTAGTTGTAGCAGGTATTTTATGTCTGGCAGCTGATTGAAAACTCTGTGATTTTCCTCTAAAGCTGACCTTTCCTCTACTTCTGAAAGAGTTCCTCTCCGCCCGGCGCAGCATCATTCTCACCGCATCATCCCTTGTTGATGCTGCGGGGCAACTATGTCAAAGTTTGCAACCAACTCAACATCAACCTCTGAAAATCTCCTAGATCACCGCCTACTCATTCCTCTCATTTAGTGCTGACATTTACAGGAGGGGGAGCAGAGTCAGGTGATGTTCTAGACTCTGTGTGGGGTTGGGTGTGGGGAAAAAAAAGGTTTCTAAATAAAAATGCTGGGAGGGAATCCAGCAGCATCTGTGTGTTATTATACATTATCTTGTCCGAAAAATGAAAAGATGGAGGGAGGGATCAGGGGAGGTAAAGATGTAATTAGAGTGCAGTTAATACTGCTGACAACTCAGTTTGAGGCTGTTTGCCTAGTTTGTCATTGCCAGCCTGGAGGCTATGAGGGTGGTGTGTGAGTTTTACTGAAACTGGAGGATATCTTCATCATGCGCAAACATTCAAAAACAGTGTGTCAGGATTCATTCCCTAGCAGGAACTACACTGTAGGCGGTATACAAAGATATGAGATATTCTATAAAGCCCTGTTGTAAAAGTTAAAATGTAAAGATTTTATGAAATATACCAACGTTTATGTGTTGCTTATAGTCACATGGTTGAAATAAATAAGTCTCCTTTTTCAAATGTATGACGGCGACAGTATTAGCTGGACAATTCTCGAACAACCAGGAGCAAATGTTAGGACCTGGTTCTTGGATATCCATCTCCAGGTTATTTAATGTTCCCCTGGATTAAAAAGTTAATACAAAATCTGCGGCATGAGATATGTTTCTGTGGCATGGCGGACGTTAATTATGAGAAGGGAGGGATCAAATTAAGTCGCTGTCTCCATTAGTTACAGCAGGGAGTGACAAAGCTCCTCTCCAGTTTCTCAGAAAAAGAGGCTGTGACTCAGCCAAAGTTTCTCTCGGCCTCTGATGAAGGGCAGGGCGATGTGAAGGGCTTAACAGATTTTTTCCGAGGAAAAAGGACTGCATGGGGGGATGGAAAGGGGGCCGGCTAGTGATGAAAAGGTGGGATTGGAGAGAAAAAAGATAGGGGACAAGATGAAGAGACTTTGCAAAGATAAAAATATAGAGTGTTGGTAGAGAGAAATAGATCAGTTAAAAGCTAAATGTATTTCTGTTTGATTTACAGCCCTTAGCATCACAAGGGAAACCACGCAGGAGGTGTAAGTAAACAGTGAATGTGGTTAAATTACGAACATTTCACACACATCTTTGGTAAAGCATAAGATTAGCCTGATATTCAGACTGAGCTGCCTATTTGTCTGTCATTTTTTATTTTGTATTGGACATTGTTTTGTTCGCCAACGCATTAACATACACGCTGTTATTATAGTGATAAAGAAAGCGAGTCTAAAGGTGAATTTACATCCCAATCTACATGCAAACCCTCATCTATCGTCATGATGTAAAATGAAAAAAGGAATCACAGATACAAGCTTCCACATCCCATGGTGCTTGACCTTTAGAAGGCTCAAACCTCCAGAGAGAGCTTGGAGTACAAAAAACAATCATTCATCGTAAAGGGGTTTAGTGGAGGTAGATGGGTTTCTAGAAATCTCCCTCTGGAGGTATTCCAAGCAGGTACAACAGGGAAGACACCCCAGGGCAGACTAAGAATACAGCGGAGGAATTATTCATATCTAATTAAGTCTGAGAAGACTTTGGTATGCCCCAGAGAAGCTAAAAGAGGTGGCTGGGGACAAAGGTTTGAAGCAGGCCCGGTTCCAGAACAAATGACTCAGGGTGCATCTGAGATTAGAGAGGGTGCAGTGGACCTAACACTCTCTAGGGGGGTTCTCACCTCTTCTAGGGGGGTCCGGGGGCATGATGTGTGTGGGGGGGGGGGCAGCTTCCAACAGGAGTCATTTGGGGGGGCTCTTGGTAAAAAAGGTTGGGAACCCCTGGCCTAGAGCATGGCGCCAGTTGTTGTAGCCAGTTGTGGTGAAGGCATCTGAATTACTTGAACCGAAATGTCTACATGCATAGCAGAATATGGCATCTTTTTTTACATGAATATTCCAGCCAACCTCTGTTTTGAAACCATGAGCTGCAAAATGAGCGCCTTACCCCACTGTACAGGCGAGTTGGGGGCTTTTTTAAATATACCTGGGCAGGCTCTGTTTTGCCGAGGTCCTCTGGCACTTGCGGGCCACTGAGGGGTGGCGGTGTTAGGGGCAACGAAGACGACTGCGGCTGCTCCGCCTCCGTGGGCGAGGCGGGCAAAGCCGGCGAGTCGGGCGTTAGTGTCCATGACAGTGGCCGCGGGTAACGTAATGTCCCCATGATCTGAACTGTTATTACCTGCAGTAGATGCAGTGTTACTGCTGGCGATTAGGGCTGGTTGTTTTCATTTTCTGATGTGCATCATTGACTGCTGTGTAAGCACCTTGCAGATGACGAAGACACAGCGGCACAGGTCACGCGCAGCTGACATAATAACGTTACTTACCGTTTAAATTGACCAAATAAATGCAGCAGACAATGTTATTTAACCACAATTACAATTGATTTTTATTTCAACTATATTCTTCTTCTTATTATTATTATTATTACTACTATTATACATGTAATATTTTTCACTTTTCACACTTTTTTTTTTTTTTTAAATGAAGGTGCTTAACGACTCAACTGAGGGTGCAATGCACCCTTATGCACCGCCGTAGAACCGGGCCTGGTTTGAAGGCTCCCGGGCTTAGCCTACTTTTCAAAGCAACCAGGACCCACTGAAATAATGGAAGGGTTGATTTTGAGATATCGATTTGTGGGCAGGCAATTGGTTACCTAGAGATCACTGCAAACATTGCTGCTACAACCCGCTGCTTCAGATACACGCTTTAAAACATCAGGAGGATACGTCCCCTCCTGACCCAGAAAGCGACACAGGTTCTGGTCCAGGCTCTCGTCATCTCACACCTAGACTACTGCAACTCCCTCCTGGCTGGTCTACCTGCATGTGCCATCCGACCTCTGTAGCTCATCCAGAATGCAGCGCCTCGTCTGGTCTTCAACCTTCCTAAATGTTCCCACACCACGCCGCTCCTCCGCTCCCTTCACTGGCTTCCGGTAACTGCTAGAATCCACTTCAAGACACTGGTACTTGCGTACCATGCGGCGAATGGATCTGGCCCTTCCTACATCCAGGACATGGTTAAACTGTACACCCCAGCACGTGCACTCCGCTCTGCATCAGCCAAACAGCTCGCTGCACCCGCACTGCGAGGGGGACCCAAGTTCCCATCAGCAAAAACACGTGGGTTCGCTATCCTGGCTCCAAAATGGTGGAATGAGCTCCCCATTGACATCAAAACAGCAAAAAGCTTACACAACTTCCGGCGCTGACTTAAAACTCATCTCTTTCGACTCCACTTCGAGCGATAGAATTACTAACAAAGCACTTATATACTAATAAAGGACTGGCTTATCTAAAGCCAGTTGAGTAGCACTTGAAATGTTTTGGCTCTATGAAACCTGAACTTATAAGATTCTGTTTTCTTCAAGTTAGTATCTTGTTGGTCGAACGCACTTATTGTATGTCGCTTTGGATAAAAGCGTCAGCTAAATGCAATGTAATGTAATGTTACCACCAAACAAACACATAGTCAGGTTACTTTTTCCATATAAACGGAAGGCCAACAAACCACATGCAGTTTTATTGTGACGGTTGATATTCTCCTCTCAGCTATTGGATCTTTTTTAACAATTTTTGGGGTAGTTTTTGTTGGGGAAATATTTTCCAAGGTCCATAACTTTAACCCAGTTTATCAGTTCAAACTGTCCTGACTGAGCACAGGCACCTGTAACCTTGGCTGCTGTGCTCTCAGTGTTCTTTCTCCCTGTTCCTGCCTGTTGGCGTCAGCTGATAGAGGTGTTATGATTCTATCTTGTTATGCAGCAGGTTGATTAGTCTCTCTGAACTAGCTAAATACATGGGTCTGGGGTAGAGTTCTTCAGATTTGACGTGGCAACTCTACCGTGAAGTCAGAACCTCTGGCTCTTGGTCTTGTGATGTGAATTCTCCGGCCGAAGCTCCTAAATAAACCATCAGTGTTTGACATCAAAGGTCCTGCTCTTCCCGTGTCTCCTTCATGAGTCGGTGACTCCCACTGCATTGCTACACAGAAGTTTCCCTTACAGTTTTCAGTCGGTAGGAGATAAGTTGCAAAAGATTAACACAAATAATTGTCTCCTGAATTATTCCTTGGCTATAACAGGAAATCATATATCACAATATGTCTGACCATATTGATATTGTGACGATTTCGCTGAGTTGACTATTGACGCTTTAATATAATGAGAATATATCACATTATGGATAGGTATGGTCCGATCGCCGGTATCAGTATCGGCCGATACTAGGGATGTAACCAGTGTTTCCCCTACCATTGTCTTGGCGGGGCGCTGCGCCCTGCCAACAGAGCCCCGCGCCCTGCCAACAGAGCCCCGCGCCCTGCCTGAAATTCAAGGTGTTTTTTTTGTTTTTTTACATTTTTTTTATTATTATTTAAAATAATTAAATATATATATAGCACCAAATTGTAACTGAAGTAATCTATCTACGGTCACGTTTCACATTGAACATGTGCTCTTTTATTAAATAAACTAAACGCCTATGTTATTTATCCAATGTGCATGTTTCAGTGTCTACTGCCGTGCGTATTCACATTCTCCCTCCGTTCTGTTTCTGAAGGGCGGGGCTCCGCTCCCCGGAGAAGGACACAAACAGCCTGCCCAGGTGGACGCGCGCGGACGCGACAACGAACGTAGCGTGCGCATTCTAAAAATAGCTCACAAATGGTGAGAAGGTACCGCGGTTTTGAACTACAGTATTGAATTCGACAGAAAACAACAATGAAACGCCAGCAGAAGAATAGTCTAATGAGTTGGGTGAAAAAAAAGACAGGAGATGTGAGTTGGTTTATTCAGTAAATTAGCTCCGGATAATTGGATGTTCTGTCTACACCTGTTGATGTGAGGCTAATGCAGGATTTGCTAGCTTGATGCTACCGGCATTTAGCGGCAGTGACTCAACAAATTGCCACTTAAAATGTATCGTCAGCAATGTATGACAAGCAGAATGCTTGTTTAATGTTAGACTCACACAAATAGCTCAATATGATCATAACACGATTGCTTTCATATCAGAGATCAGATGAGGTGGAGCTGCCTCCAGCAATAGAGGATGAGGCAGAGAGAAGCAACAGCAGCACAGGGTTGCAGCAGGTATGTTATATGCTGTAGTCAGGTGATTTAAATGTATCAATGAAAGGAAGAAGTGTAGGCTACATGATAAGAAGGGAATACAGTTTGAATTAAAGTAATAAAGTGTAACACTGTACTTTATTAATTTTTAATGTACAAATACTTTGTTACTGTACGATATCAATAACAATAATCCACAGCTCCTCTCTCTGCTCCAGAGGATAAAAAAAATTCGGGTGCCCCGAAAAAATGTTTCGGGGTACACGAGCAGCACCCTGCCAAGGCAGTAAACCTAGGGGAAACACTGTGTAACGATATATCGAATATCGCGGTCAATAAAAGTCTCAATACCGTCGTGAGACTGACAAAATCTACCACGATTAAAAAAAAAAATGTAAACCTTTATTTAACATTGAGATCATCGATCTCTTTTTCAAGGGAGACCTGTCCAACATGGCAACAAGTAGGTTACAACATGAACATAAAACAACAGATAACACAAAAGGACATCGTATTTACAGGGCTACATGTACATACCTAGAGACATTGACAAGTACCAACAGTATTCTGTATATCTCGCCCTGTCAATAAGACTCAGCTTCTTGGCAAAAACTGTATTGTTTTTGAAGTGGTGGAGAGACAATGCACAGTTTTCCCACTGCTGTCACCCATGGCCAAAGCATATCTCTCTGTCGCAGCAACGGCAGTACCAAGCAAGAGAGTTTTTCCCACATGCTCATATTCCTAAAAGATAACCTTGATGATGCTGAGTGAGTAAGTTAGAGTTGAGTTAAGTGAAACTTGATTTATTTTATTGCAGGGTCTGAATATTATATGGTTGACACTTTAAAATACTACTATCCTACTAAAATTCTGTACAAAACAGATTTATTATTTAATAAAAAATAAAAAATGCAAGTAAAACATTTTTTTTTTTTTTTTTTTTTTTTTTAAAAAAGGAATTCACTTTTCTTTTCAATATCGCGATAAAAATATCGTACCGTGGTGTTTTTACCGCGATATTATCGTACCGTGAGTTTTTGGTATCGTTACATCCCACGCCGATACCGATCGCCGATCCGATCATGGGGGTGGGGGCTATGGGGGTCTTCCATTTAAAGTGATGTTTAAAACTCAGTTAATGGGGCTCATTCACTGGCGCTTCCACAAACAACAACCAACATAATTATTACATTCTAATGAAGTACATTATTCAAGTTTACATTAACTTTGGATAATAACACGGGAGAAATGAGCGGAAGCGCTCTCTTTTCCTCTCTCCCTCCCCTGACAGCCCGTCAGTCAGAGTCCTGCACGGGTCTGATTTTCAAGACCCGCTCCCGCCCCGCACCCGCGATGTGCAATACCGAACCCGCCCCGCCCCCCGCATATATTACCAATTAGTTCCGCAACCCGACCCGACCCGTCGGCACAGGATCCGCAACCCGACCCGAACCCGCATATATATATATATATATATATATATATATATATATATATATATATATATATATATATATATATATATATATATATATATATATATATATATATATATATATATATATATATATATATATATATATATATATATATATATATATATATATATATATATATATATATATGAGCAGTGAAAACGGACTCAACGCTAACTTTGTAAAGTGGTTGCCAGGCTGGCAACCAGAAATCAGCTTTTGGTTGCCAAAACTGAAAATACAGTTACCATTTTTAGTCACCTTGTATTTTAAATAATTAAGATACTATACAGTTATACATCAACTTAATAATAAAAATGTGACACAAAAGAATGTTCAAATACTTTACAATAAGTCATTAACACAATTACCGTAATTTTCGGACTATAAGCCGCGCCTTTTTTCCCATTTTTCGACGCTGCGGCTTATATAACGGTGCGGCTAATCTATGGATTTGTACAGCTAACGGCCACTAGGGGACCTCCTAAATCTATGGATTTTACAGGTTACAGTCCACTACCTTTAACTCTATGGGCTCTATGGCCGGTCTGCGCCCCCCACCTTTAAGCGGCGGGCCAGCAGGAAAAGCTGGAGGCCGGAAAAGAGTGAGACAGGTAGCGCGCAAAAGTAAAAGTGGAACCGAGAGTGGTACGAGAGACAGAACGAGAGCAAGACAGACAGATATTACGAGAGCGAGACAGTTTGTCCCCGTACCACTGGTTGAAAACCACTGCTGTAGATCACTGCTGGTACGTGCGCTGGGAGCGCACCGTTTAAGTTGAAAAGTTGAAAAGTTTGTGTGTCTGAAACGCTATGTGATACAGTACAGTTTACACAGCACATGTTCTGTAGCTACTATTGCACTAAATGGTAACACTTGAATACGCTATGCAAATATGCAACTTGTTTGTTGAAATGTTAATAAATGGGAGCTTCCTCAAACAGCCATCTCTTTCCCGACAATCCCCTCTCTTCACGAACCCTTATGGTAATTAAACATTAAAACACCTGCGGCTTATAGTCCAGTGCGGCTTATATATGTACACATCATTCAATTTAGCTGCTGCGGCTTATATTCAGGTGCGCCTTATAGTCCGAAAATTACGGTAATTGAAACTTAAGTGGTAGTAAACTTGTCCACCCTCAATTGCTGGTATACAAAATACCAGTAGTGCAGCTGTTCTTCTAGTGTCATGTTCTTCAAAGATCCCTCAAAAATGAATTGAGCAAGTCGCAAATTTCGTCATCAGTTGTCTCCTTTTCAAATGTGGGTTTCTCGTGCTGATCCCCACCATAGATCCATTGGCCTTTCAGCATTGAAGTCTTGGATTGGCCAGACTAATACATTTCTAATGTTAAATAAATGAAAACCATTCACAGTTAAGAATTAGATATTGATTATTAATGCTGTAAATTACCTTTCATATGTCTAACTATATTTAAAATGTGTTACCTTTTTATAGAAGTGATTATATTTGTATGCCAATATTTTCCGATAGTAAAGTTTTGTTTAGAACTTTTATTTTGGTAGTAATAAGATCGGGACTTTTATTTTTGAAGGAACCTTTACCGGAAGTGAATGGACAACTAAGCAGAATGTACATACTGTATATGTTTCGCCTCCCAAGACTTTACACATTTCTTCATTGCTTTAGTTCGGGTTCATCTTGCGCTTTATCAGTTGAATCACTTTGAACATTCGTTTGAGATGTTGACGGGTTGGCCGAACTTTTTACCCCACAGTCAAACAACTGAATTTGCTTCGCCATTTTTTGTGAAACAAACACGCGGCGCACCGCGCACGCGAGTAAACGTGCATCGCTTTCTGGCTCCGTAATCACACCAATGCACGTGCAACTTAAGTATCAGGTTCCGACTGGTCACAACAATAATTAAATATCACTCTTAATGCAACAAATAATTTACATCTATTTTGGGGTGCACATTTAGCTGTTTGCTGTCCTTATTTCTTCATGTTAAAAACTGGTTGCCACTGATGGCAACCAAAGGCCAAGAAGTGGTTGACATTTTTTCTGAATGGTTGCCAATGGCAACCGTTACTGTCGAGCCCTGGCTTACAATCGAGTTACTTAACGTTTCTTAAGTAAGCCTTGCATCATTGTGCCTTTAGCTATAAGCAATTTGCATAATGCATATTGTAATAGGCTAATTCATGGGTAACTAAATAATAGACAAGTTTCACTTTAACTTGCACTCTCTAAGGCGGTGGGCATGGAGTGTCTGAATGGTCTGCGGCTCATCAACCCATTTACTCTCTGGAGAACAATAAAGCTAGTTAAGCATTAGCCACTTTTTAGATACACTGCGCTTATGTGACATTTACAGCCCGACTCTCATGTTGGGACAGTAGAAAGCGGCAGCAGTCTAGATTAACGTTACAATGAGCAAACTGAGTGACACATTTACTTGAGTCACACAAATACCCATCACGCTAAACTGACCCGTCAATCCAATCACCTCCAGTTACATTACATTACATGTTACTTTTATCCAAAGCGACTTATATACTCAATACTGTGGACAATCCCCACAGGGACAATTTGGGGTGAAGTGTCTTGCCCAGGGACACAACGACATGCTGACTGCAGCAGGGTTTGAACCTGTGCTCCCCTGATCCGAACACCAACGCACTAGCCCACTGCGCCAAAGCCTCCCTAGTTAAGGAGGAGGAAGAGTAATGGGATGAAGGGTAATGAGCCATGCAAGGCTTATTATCAGCTCACTTTTTGACCTTTCAACTGTGACCTTAAGTTAGAAAAAAAATTGTCTTTGAAAACTTCCACCAAACAGAACAGAGGAAAGGTTAGAAGACCACAGCTTTAAAATGTCCCTCGAAGATATTCATACATACTTTATGTATGCATAAATGCTGAATATTTACACATTTCAAAACAGTAGGGAGGAGGACAAACATAAAATAGTCTTCAAATATTGAGGATATCTCCCTCCAGACATACCAATCCGTCACCATTTCCTGAGTCATGCTATGAAATGTTTTTTATTATTTAAATAAAACACATTTCCATAGTATACACAGGTGCTGGATTTTCAATATGCCTCTGGTCACCAGCCATGTGTCAGTCATCCACACCAACCAATCAGAAGTGCTGTGCTCCAAATGTACCAGCAGTTGTTAACCAATCAGAAGTGGCCCATGATAGAAGGTGATATACAGATTGATCCAATCACCTGCCAAGTATTTTTGAAAGTGCCTGCCCTTGGCTTCCAATGGAGCTTTCCTAGATGGTTTGGTGAAAAAGACCATCTGAGCCAGGTTAGTAACGCTCCATCACATGTTTTACATCTATTACAGGGTGAATCTTAAACTGAAGCTTGACTTTAAAGCAACCCAACGGAAGTTTCATGTAAGTTTAGTTCTTTCACTCATAGCTCGGGCTGCAGGGGTGCTAGAGACGGGAGCATGTGGATGCGACCTTCCTAGCCGGAAATATGGCCGCATTTTACAATAAACTTCCGTTGGGTTGCTTAAAAACAAATATCGCAAATCGAATCGCAATATCTGTCAGAAAAATCGAAATTAGATGATTTCCAGAAAACGTGCAGCCCTAGTGTCTGTGTGTGTGTGTGTGTGTGTGTGTGTGTGTGTGTGTGTGTGTGTGTGTGTGTGTGTGTGTGTGTGTGTGTGTGTGTGTGTGTGTGTGTGTGTGTGTGTGTGTGTGTGTGTTAGGGCTGCACAATTTGGGGAAATAATCAAATTGCGAATTTTCTGACTGATATTGTGATTAAGATTCTAACCTGACTCAGATGGTTTGTTTCACCAAACCATCTAGGAAAGCTTCATCGGAAGCCATTTGGAAAAATATTTCAAATACTCCAAAATCCAATACTTGGCAGGTGACTGGATCTGACTGGTGTGGATGACTGACACACAAGAAGAAAAAAATAAAAATAATCACAGGCTTTGCGATTTGAGAATCGCATCATTTCAAATTGCGATTTCGCTTTAACATCGATTCATCGTTCAGCCTGCGTGCGTGCGTGCGTGCGTGTGTGTGTGTGTGTGTGTGTGAGGCAGGTGACAGACAGCAAAAAAGGCAGCACGTTTCTGCAGGATTTTTTTGGATGCATCTGTTCCTCAGAGGTGTTTACGGGACAGAGCGGGTACTCCGCTGTTGCCTTAGTGAGCCAAGGCACAGGCATGTATGGAGAAGGGCAGCCACATTTGCTAAGCTCTTAATAAACCGGAATTGGCTGTGTTCCCATTTGGTTTACGGCCACATTAGTTGTATTTTTCACAGTAAATGTTGGTTCGTGAAGGGAGATTTCAAGAAAACTCTTTCGGTTTATACTGTGCAACACATGTCATAAAGAAATGTTGTCCATTAAAAAACATACAGAGTTCTCCCTTATATCCTTCCTGTAATGAATTATGATAAGGAGACTGCATAGAATGACTGAAGTGTGTGCTTATTTATCACTGAGGAACGACAGCACAGCATTCTAAGTAGTATAAATATAAATAACCAAAATATGAATTGAAAACCTGTTTTAATCCAGGTGAATTAATTAGACAGATTCTAGATCTTGTTAACGTCAATCAAACTGAGGCATTTTACCCAACATTGATCATTAAAAAAATAGATTTATTAACTGCCAAAATAAAAACACTGCAAATGTAAATATCACCCCATCAATTAAGCATCTTTCTATTTCCTTTTCATCTTTATTTCTGTTTTTTTCTCCTTTGTTCGATTAACTTTCATTTTCATCATTAACCATTAAAGAGCAACTTGCAGGTTTTTGTTTTTACTACATTTATGTTTAACCTTGCCTGAAAATTACAATTAAAAATGTTAATGCAGGATTTGATATGTTTTACAAGACATAAGGGCAGGAATTCAGAGGAAAAGGAGCCGTTTTGAGCTCTGCTACTAAAAACTGCTTTTTTTTAACGTCATACGTCAAACGCGTCATATTACGTCACATGGGGGAGTTAACTTTCTCGGACTCGTTCTCTGCCCAATCCGCGGTAGTAGTTTGTAGTTAGTTTGAGCGGTTGTGATTTAGTGAGCTGGTATTTTTTCGGTAATTTTACATTGCATTTCACCATTTGTAATCATGGTGAGCTTGTGTTTGTGCAGGTTGCACAAACTCAAGCCTGTCAGGGCATCGAGTCCACAGTTTCCCTCACGGGAAAAGGACCGGAGCTCGCGTTCGTTCCTGGGTGCGTTGTGCATCCACCTCCCTGCAGCACATACTCCGTCTCCACAGCTTTATCAAGAAACCGTATTACATCTCTCTCCCCCCCTTCGCTGCTCTCTCTCTCCCCCCTTCGCTCCTCTCTCTCCCCTCCGGTACACGGCACCGTAAGACGTAGTGTGGAGTTGCATTAGGTAACGCTGTGGGTGCTGTACTGCTCCAGCAGTCTCCTTTGTGTTTGTTTGTTTCCCCCTGTCTGTGTTGTTTGTGTGTGCGTGGTGGCTGTCACTCCTGGCTCCCAGCTCAACCTCCACTCACCTGCTGCAATCAGCTGTGCACCCTCCCCGACTACACACCTGCTTTCCATCAAGCCATTTACAACGGCATATCAACGGAGGCTCCACAACCTATCAGCCGTATCTCGCGTCTCCCCTCCGATACACAGCACCGTAGTGTGGAGTTGCATTAGGTAACGCGAGATACGGCTGATAATTGCGCATTAGTTTCTGTTATGGATCAGTATCAACAGTCCTGCCAATAACGTTACTATATTATCAATAGTACTTTAGTTATAGCCTGATATATGATTGCTAACTTTACAATGTTGTGATGTGACGATAGCTAACATGCTAACGCCGGTCACTCACCAAGACAGCTGCTCTGTTCTCCACTGGTTCTCCACACACCAAAGCTCCATTTTTCTCCGATGGCCGTTATTTTTTCTAATCCTTGGCTGCTCCTGGTCTTTTGGACGCCTAGCAGGCTCATAATTATAATCATATGCATTCGAATATATATTTTCAACCTCTTCTGTGTCAAAACTAGCATTGTGATCCATGTTTATTCATACGTTAGACCGGCCGCTCTCCCCCTTGTTTCCCCCATGTTACGTCACACGCGGGAGATCACGTGCCGAGGCTTTTTTATGCGGAAGTGAACATTTCTTACAAAAACGACGCCAGATGTCACTGTAGTGTATATTTCTGTATATTTTTGGGAAAATCTAGTGTATTCATCATTTTCCTGCACATTTATTCACTGGTGTCTCAAACCTGCAAGTTGCTCTTTAATGTTATATGATAAAAACATAGTTGTTAATTGACAAAGGATGCTATCTTAAATTCCAGAGAAAGTCATGACAAGGGGGTGTCGGGAAATGATACAGTTCTAAAACAAATATAACCAAGGCTACATTTGAGCATAAATATTGTGACTATCTCCGTGTGCAACAGTTGATATAGCACTCTGTGTAGGCCTGTCGCGATAAGCAATGAATTATCGTGACAGGTCTAAGTCCCCGGCCACACGAGGACGAGAACGGTCGTTTGCGTTACTGTTTAGTGTCATATAGACCGTTCGGCCACACGAGGATGACCGAATATGACAGTAAACAACTGCGGAAACGATAACGGGTCCCAAGGTGGATAGAACGGCATACGCAACGCTCTGGGGGGTCCAACGGCTCCGTGTGTACGCCCTATACGATCATTTTCTGATAATGATGACGCAATAGCCCCGCCTCTCCCCACCTGCTGTTCACCCCCGCGTCAAAGTAAGCTGCACACTGAATTCAGATTATTTATCTTTCTCTTGATATGGACATAAACACGAGTGAAGTCTAATCTGACAGGACGGAGACACGCAGCTCTGCTCACCTGCAGCTCCTCCCGCTGTGATGCAGCGTTGAACGGAGCAAAACACACACTTCAAGTCAGATCATCACCCTTAGCTATTTTAATTACCTCTCAAACTACCTAAACTAGTTATAAATATGTTTATTTTTACTGTCGGCCGGGTCACTCATTAATGGATCAGCTGCTGCTTGAGACAGACACTGACGCTGTCCGAAGAGAGGGAGGAAAAAGAGAGGCTCCATGTATTTTATTATTATATTATATAGAGTCTTTATTCATTTGTTTTAAAGCTCAATAAATAACAAAGAAGACCTTTGACTGGCACTTTTATAATTTTGTCCGGAAGATTAAAACTTTAATACACGTTGACTGGCGAAAAACTCTGCCCGGTTCCCTCGGCCCCCACCGCGGAGAATAAACAGAAGGGCAACCATGACAACCATGCTTCTTCGCTGCTTTTGTGGAGGAAGTTACAGCGCCATGTACAGGCTCCTGCATATGTACTGCAGCTTCTCCAGCGGTGGGAGCTAAACGGAGCTGTCTCGTGTGGACAGACACTATCCGGTGAACATTGCGTGTGGACGGAAGCTTTTTTGCGATTGCGTATGCGTTAATCCTATGCGTTTAGCCGTATGCGTCCTCGTGTGGCCGGGGCCTAACTGTGTGTACTCAGAGGCACTCAGAACCATGCAATTACTCAAATGTAGCTGTCACAGGATATATTGGTGTCTCACTTGATGGATCCCAGCAGGGATAACTTACCATGATGGATTAATGAAGTCCTAGCTTGTAAATTTTCTTTTGAATTTCGTCAGTGTTTTGGCCAAACAGTTAAATTCATGATTTAATGAAAAATACTGCAAACATATCTTGTCACACTGCTGAAACAATTACTCTGTTTAATGATCAATGAACAATAAATGAGGTGCTGGTGAGAATAATGTGTGCTTTTTAATCTCGTAAAAAAAGCAAATATTTGATTGTTACAGCAATAAAATGAGCAGATTCATTAAAAACAAATATTTCAACACGCCTAATGTATATTAACTATCGGTGAAATGTTGGTCATATAATGACAAGGATTAATTCAGAATTCATTAGTCTTGACATTTTATAGACTTATAAATTAGAATGTACAGAATTCTGTCATGATATTACATTATAATTCTAATAATATTGCATCTACAGCCTACTTTATCATTGCAGTATAGACCAAGTGCCAGTCTCGCTTGTCTGATTGCATAAAAAGTTTGATTTCTTTTAAAAAGACCACAATACTGCCATATAACCATAAGTGAACTCAAGACGTTTTGGTGTTAAAAAGATGCTTGTGGCAGCTAGGTGTAACCTGGTCCATACTTTGTCAGGACAGACAAAGCAATTGTAGTTTTGTCTATTCCCCCCAATTTCCACACCACACCACACCACCGCTACTCTTTCAGTCTCCTCCCGACGCTTCTAATCTTCTCGTCCCATGCTGCTCCATCTTCCATCACTCAGTTAACCCAGCAAAAACAGATTAATGAGAAATTAATCCCTTTAATTCACTGCATAGGTTTTGTCTCCTTTTAACCAGATTAGCTGTTACCCAGACTTTGCCAGATAATGATAATACATTTAATTTGTAGGGGGCTTTATAGTACGCAGCATGTTCATCTCAGCATGTGAGATAAGATGGCTTTATGCTGGATGTCCTTAAACTCATTCAATCCCTATCATGCCCCTTTCACACCAACACGGTTCCCGTTCTAGAGCTTTTCTGGTTTGGATTCGGAACCGGTTTTTCTTTTCAGCCACTGTTTGGTTCACACCGCCCAGAGCCCGACTGGTGCTGCTGCGTCATGACGTCACCGTTTACGTGGCTGATTTTCTCCCCAACGGCGTTCACTACAACAACAATAGGGGACTGCGTCGGGTCGATGATCGTGTTGCTTTTAATCATACGAAGCCAGATTAAATTAAATAACGACTTCTCCAAGCTTATACTTTTCTCCAGAGTGCCGTGGTTCATTGTTTATTAATGTGTTTCAGCTGCTTTTTACCGACCGCTGCAGTTCTGCTCGTCCACCGGAGTTTATTCTCCTGTTAACTCCGGGTTAGATCACACGGCAGCAACCGAAGCTAAACTGACTATATTGACTACTTGTTGTTGCTATCCTATTGTGGCATAAACCGTTTTCTACAGGAACATTTTACCGGCGTATTTTTCATTATGATTCTACTTGTGATAGTCGGACATGACAACCTGTGCAGCCCATGTATTGATTCCATCCGATAGCTGCTATAATACAAAACAAAACATCTGCCTGCTCTCCACAATGATCAATAACAGCAAACGGATGGTCAAAGTAAGGTACAAATAAACAGAATCACACGAAGCCTGGTTAGTGTTGCCTGACTTTATAAAGTGTGTTTTTTTTTATAAGTGTGTGGTTGCGTTCTAGTCACTTTGCTCAGCGCTACTGCTTGTTACAACTTTTATTTGCCGTACTCGCCTTTAACTCTTAGCTCAGGTTAATCTCGCCCCCCTCCGACGTAAGCGTGACGTATGCGGTTCTTGCTTCAAAACCGACAATTTGTTGGTGCTTGAAACTAACCGGATTCCGGAGCTTATAGGCGGCTCGGCTGCAACTCAGGAAAAAACTGTGCTTTTCAGTCTCTAGCTCCGAACTGGCCCTGGTACCGCATGGATTAGTTTGTCGACAGAAATGATCGACATTCTTGCTAATGAATTCACGTTCCTTGTTTTAGCTTTAACAATAGTTCCAAAATATGTGCATTTTCTACTTTAGGACGGATTTTATAAACGCTTTTGTCATTGAGCCAAATACAGGAACAAGCCAATGAAATAAGCATACCCAGAACTGAGTATGAATTAATCTATTTATAAACCATTTAAATTAGAAAAAGTTACTTGATCCATCAAATATTTGACCAAAAAAAGCAAACAAACAAGGTTAATCCATACTGTAAAAACAGAAGGGGTAAGAATACGAATACACTTTTGCGATAAGCTTTGCTTTCTCACTTATTCTGGGACATCTAATTAATCATTCCAGAATAACATGCACAACAAAGTGTGTGTGTGTCAGTGTGTGTGTGGGTGTGTGTGTACGTATGAGAACGAAAAAATACTCAAGATCCTGCGGCGCTGCACATATTGCTGCACTGTAGGTGGCTGTTTCCTGTTTTGCCGTGTCATTAGTTTGTTATCAGCTACTGGCTTACAGGTGACTCATGCACACAATGAACAATGACACCATATATCAAGCGGTCGCCTGGCGACCAGCATAGCTCAATCTGACAGTGCAGAAAGACGAGGCTGTTAGAAATCTTGGAAAGACCAGACGCATTGGGGAGCACCGTTTTACCGAGCATTCTTTTAGAAACTCCACAAGGCATCAAAAGTTACAAACAAGTGCATCTGAGAAACTAGGAGAGTACTTTTCCCAGGAATAGTTTGGATAGCTCCTGGGATTTTGCGTTCACACCAAAAAGATCTGGAAGTAGAACATTTTGCCCCTTTTTAGTCCCTGCTAGAGAGCAAGGACTTTCCTGGGGAGAAAAAGGTTCCAATTTCTGATTGGCTGGGCGAATTGCAAACCACGCCCTTTAAAACTCTGAAAGGTTTTTGTGAAGCCCCCAATTTTATTTGCTCGCATTAGCATTATTAACATTAGCATTAGCCCAGCGCTCCTATGGAAAGAGACTAACTTATGGCAACACAAAAGAAAACATGGGAGTTGTGGAGTGATGAGGAGGTGTCGGCGCTTCTGGCGATTTACTCGGAAGGCTTCAGTAGAAGCTGCTGGGAGTCTTCCCAGTGCCCAACTCCGGGGACTTCCGGCCGGGGACTTCGGGTGGCAGTATACGCCGTGAAGTTTTTTGGCGGCCTGCCAGAAAAACCCAAAGCAGAATAAGACGTGACGTCAGCTGCTCCCTCAGGGACTTATTCCGGTGTGAACGTGATTTACTAGATAGTTCCAGGAAATAAAAGTTCTGGGAACTATTCCTGGGAAAAGTACTTGGTGTGAAAGCGACTATTATCCCTGAAGTACTTTGGAAAAGCAGAGAAAGTGTTACTGGCTGCAGTCAAAAGCATTGTCAAAGTTTGAGAAAGAAAACCAGAACACCTTTCTGTGTCAAGCCTTTAACAGAAGAAAGGATAGCTAGACTTGACGCGTGGAAAGGCATTCAAAATCTTTGCTATTCATCATCATAAGTTAAGAGAAAACAAATTTGTCTGTGAAAAATGTATTTTCATGCCTATTCAACAGCCTCTGAAATATGTCTTTACCATGCTTTGTCTGCAAACACCTCTCAAGAACTTTCTTGGGCTGCTTTCAGTTTTCTTTTAGGGAGTGACATTTTTTATTTGTCATACTAAAACATCTCTATAAATGTTTCTTCATTCCTGTATGAATCAAGATCATGATAGCCTTTCAAAATGAATGGGACCAGTCTTGTTGGAATGAGTGATGTATTTTTGATGTAGTTAAGTCGTAGTGTGTCCAAATCAAGTATAAACCAATAAAAAAAATCTTTTTTAATTTATTTTTCACAATTTTTCCTGAAATTATAAATAATAAATCATAAAATATAGTGGGTAAAATAATAATGGTGCTCTTTAAGCATATTTTTTTTCCTTTGTTACACGAGTCTGTCAAGCAGAGTCAAAAAATACAAAACTTAACAGTCAGATCCTTTTAAATCAATATGATAACCATCTTCAGTCAAACAGCTAAAATGTCTCTGCAAATAAATCGATCACTGTTCATTTGCCAAAACAACTTCTGTGCACCACATGTAGTTTTTATCATTTCCTTTACAGTTAAGGTCCTTACACACCAAACTGACACCAAAGAACACCAAAGAACACGTCCCGACGGATCGTCGCCTCACGTCTCCTGCGTCTTGGCCATGTTTTGCACTGGAACACAAGGCAAAGACTTCAGCCAACGTCCAAGTTGCACGTGCGAACTGCGCGTGCGTGAGTGGCAATAACTCTCCTTACCAGCAGCAGTGTGAGAAAAAGTTTTTAGAGAGTACTTGTCCATGGACAAGTGAGTTTGGCAATTTACTTGTCCGAATACATTTTTCACTTGTCCAGTATGGACAAAAATTGGGGCACCTGGAATATTCTTCTTCGCCATCATATTTTACATTTTCCCACGGTTTTTACACCGCTAACGTAAGTGAGCCGTAAGATTTTACTGCATCACACATAGGGTTGGGTACAGTGGCACGGCCACTTTTTTAAATCTTTATTTTTTCAGGCATCTTTTGTAAACAGTATAGGTCAGTAGGAACTTTCTGTATAAAGATACATATGATTTAAACAGTATAGGGTCAGTAGGAACTTTCTGTATAAAGATACATCTGATTTAAACAGTAGGGTCAGTAGGAACTTTCTGTATAATATACATCTGATTTAAACAGTAAGGTCAGTAGGAACTGTATAATAATATACATCTGATTTAAACATCATTGACAAATACAAACAAGTGGCTGTGTATTTTTTGTAACATGAAGGTATATTGTAGAACGTTATAGCCTATCATCATTGGAGTTCACACAACGGAACGGTTCACATATATATAACATTCTGTATAAAAGAAAAGTAGCCTACAAAAAACAAACACATCCTATAGGCTACATAGAGGATGCAATCAGGAGCTGCTTTGTAGGCCTATTATTTTATACGAGCGCATCTCCTGGCATTCTTCTGCGCAAAGACCTGTATAACAGTCTTTAAATCTATACTGCGCGCACGTCGGCTCTCAATACTAAGGACTGCTAACCCAGACAGTCTCTCTTGCGACATTGTGTTCCTCAAATATGTCTAAAGTTTTGAGAAAGATCTCTCAGCACTGGCAACAGTCACGGGTATAGTTCAAAACAATTTCAGTGCTGTGGCAACATCGGGGATACTTGGCAAAATGGACTGATTTTCAATGAGCAGGGTTTGTGCAAGGTCTTTGATTGTTCCACGGTCAATTTTCTTTATAGTAGGCTTAAGAGTATTACGGAGGGACAGGATCTGGAAAGGAAACTCGGCTGACAGGTCGTCTTTATACTGTCCTGATAAAGCACTTGCGGACTCAGACAGATCCTTGTCTGTTGCGCGCAAAAGTTCGCGGGGAAGCAGAAAAGAAAATCGCTGTGCAACTTCGCTCATTCCAACAAATCTATTTTTGAGTTGGGCAACGACAATATCGATATTTGCGTAAAATACCGCCACTCTAAAATGCTCCCCTGCGTCTTGGAGCCGCTGGTCCTTGCAAAGCTCTGAAAAGTGCCTCTTTGTGCGCCTTGCGCGTCTGTCTTTGAAGAGACTGTGGACACCCCATGAGGATGCCAGGTCTTGCGCGTGCGCTTTTAAGCCATCAAACTCTCCTCGGAGTCGGGCAAGTGTATCGGTTGCGTTACCAAGCATTGCTGTCGCCTGTAAGAGGTCCACGTCTTTGCGCTGGAGAGCTTGGGACACAATGTTGACTGTTTCAAGGACCTTGCCCTGTATTACAGTCATTAAAACAAACTCAAAACTCTCCATGGCCTTTTTCAAGCCGGTCGCCTCGGCACGTTCCTCGCTTTATTTGGAGAGCAAGTCTATCTTAGTAGGCGCTTGCATAATGTCAGCATAACGGAACCGCAATGATTGGACGGCGTCTTGTCTTGATGCCCATCGTGTCTGGCATAGTCTCTTCAGTGTAGGCTGGCCAGCCTTGTGCACTGAGAGGTGTGTTTCCAAAAGCTCCCATCGTTTGATGCTTCCACTAAAGAATACATATAGCCTTTCAACAGTGTCGTAGAAGTCTTTTATCTCAGGTATATTTTGGCATGCGTCATTGAGTACAAGGTTTAAATTGTGCGCAGCACAATTAATGTACACTGCGTTGGGCTCTTTATCCCTTATGCGTTTTTGTACACCGGAGTAGACGCCACTCATATTGCTAGCCCCGTCATATCCTTGTCCGCGGGTATTCCCAAGTAGTATCCCCTTTCTCTCCATCGATTCGAGAATTTCTCTCTCTAGACCTGCAGAAGTTTGGTCGGTGACTGCATGGAAGCCCAACAAACTTTCGTTTATTTTCACCTCTGTAGGGTTTCCATTTTCATTATTTGCTATAGTAACATATCTGAACACTTGACTCAATTGGTCTACTTTTGAACTGTCCTGGGTAGTGTCCATTATAATCGAATAGAATTCTGCATTCTGTAATGATTGTGTCCTGCACTTTTTTCGATAGCAATGAAATTATTTCGTTTTGAGTTTGAGGACTTAGGTAGTTCACCTTCTTTTTGCTTTCAATAAGCCTTTGCAGAACTGGATCATAACGTGCCATAAATTCTATGGTAGATAAGAAATTACCATTATTTATTTCACCTATTTTCTCTCTGTGACCCCGGAAAGCAGAGTTGCGGGAGGCCAGTGTTAATGTAACATCAGTTATTCTGGTTAGGATCTCGGTCCAAAACCCCACAACCCCACCTCTCTCTTAAACTCAGATTATATTTGCGCGTCAATGGTCAGATTATTTTTCCACGTATCATAAACGACACATGCTGCCAAATGAGAGCGAGAGAATTTGTGTTCCTTAATCTTTTTAGAGAGACCCTGCCAATCATTTATTCCTATTCTCCACGCTTGGTGGAGGTGATTGGCAGACGGTCTGTCACCGAACAGCCAGCACTGCTCACAGTACACCCGGTCCATAGATGGCGAGAAAAATAGCCACTTGCGAGGAATTCTACATCCAATTTTAGATGTTTTGTTATAGTACTCTTTTGAAAAGCACCTTCCCTTCCCATCCCTTTTGAACTGCCCTTCAGGCTTGCATGGCCCGTTATTCAGAATGTACCGTTTAACATCATCGTCTTCTAAATCTACAGGGAATTTCCCCCTATCAGTAGGGTATTCAGTCACAGAGTTGTCGCTGGCCAACGTGTCCCTGGGGTGGGTGGGAGCTGCTGTCACTGTCGGGGCACGGCTAGCTGGCTGGGCAACCTTGGCTATGTCTGAACTGGCCTCGGAGGGGGCACAGCTGACTTCTTGCTGACATGCAAAAATGAACGGATTAGATTCCAATTCCAATGTAACCTGTAGCATACTCTTACTGGTTATGGCGAATAAAACTTTCTATTATTCTAATGTCTAACCTGTTTCGAAGCGCGAGGCACGACTAGCTGGCTCGGCTGTAACGGGGCTGCTGGGCTGTCTGCCTGGACTCGGAGCTGACGGCCGGGGGCCGTGGGGGGTTGCTAGCGGTCTATCTGCAGTAACGTTATAGTCTACGTCTACCTTTGCTGCCTGCTGGAACAATGACGTTATTTTAGGTAGTTTTGCCCTCTCCTGTTCAGCTTTCGCTCTCATTTTGCTTTTCTGAGCACCGCTTGGGTAGTGGCGCTTCATTTTTCATGTTTACCGGCAACGCAACAAATGAACGTTATTTATATGAGCAATGCTTCCCGCTTTGTTTTGAACGCTGCCCAGCCTGCCAATGAACATTAGTTATCAGCCGGCTAGCCCTATCGCAGGTGAGCAAATAATTATAATGATACACTGTTGTACTACTACAGGCAGTGTACACATGACGGGGACGGGGTGCCTAGCAACATAGAAGGGAGGGGGGGGGCCCCGCCCTCTGCGCCCTGTTCCCGCGTTACAAAATCTAGGGGGGTGCGGGGGCCTCCGCTACGCCACTGGTTGGGTATCATTTGTATTTTAACGATTCCGGTTCTGCTTTTCGATTCCGGTTATTTTCGGTTCTCGATTCTGTCCCATGACAAACTGGGATAAAAATGTATTTATGAAAACATTAAGTCAAATCTGTATTCCTATTTACAAATCACTTCATACTGTTGAATTTCATGAAGGTTATTAAATACAATTATATAAAAATGATCTCTGCATTGCAGTGTTTCCGATACCATGGTCTTGGCGGGGCGCTGCGCCCTGCCAACGGGGCGCTGCGCCCTGCCAACGGGGCGCTGCGCCCTGCCAACGGAGCCCCACGCCCTGCCTGAAATTCAAGGTGTTTTTTTTATTTAAAAATATATATATTTATAGCACCAAATTGCAACTGAAGTAATCTATCTACGGTCACTTTTCACATTGAACATGTGCTCTTTTATTAAATAAACTAAACACCTATGTTATTTATCCAATGTGTGTGCATGTTTCAGTGTCCACTGCATTCTCCCTCCGCTCTGTTTCTGAAGGGCGGGGCTCCGTCCCCCCCCCCCCTCCCCCACACACACTCACAATCAGAGACAAGAGCGGAGGAAAGGAGGAGAACAACAAAGCGTAAAAAAGTCAAACAAATCTGCATTATTGCCCCCCCGTTTCAAATGTGTTTATTATTTTTTAACCTCAAGCCTTTATCGTCACGGAGGAGAAGGACACACACAGCCTGCCCGGGTGGACGTGCGCGAACGCGACAACGAACGTAGCGTGCGCATTCTAAAAATAGCTCACAGATGGTGAGCAGGTACCGCGGTTTTGAACTACAGTATTGAATTTGACAGAAAACAACAATGAAATGCAGCAGAAGAATAGTCTAATGAGTTGGGTGAAAAAAAAGACAGGAGATGTGAGTTGGTTTATTCAGTAAATTAGCTCAGAATAATTGGATGTTCTGTCTACACCTGTTGATGTGAGGCTAATGCAGGATTTGCTAGCTTGATGCTACCCGGCATTTAGCGGCAGTGACTCAACAAATGAAAATGTGTCGTCAGCAATGTATGACAAGCAGAATGCTTGTTTAATGTTAGACTCACACAAATAGCTCAATATGATCATAACACGATTGCTTTCATATCAGAGATCAGATGAGGTGGAGCTGCCTCCAGCAAAAGAGGATGAGGCAGAGAGAAGCAGCAGCAGCACAGGGTTGCAGCAGGTATGTTATATGCTGTAGTCAGGTGATTTAAATGTATCAATGAAAGGAAGAAGTGTAGGCTACATGATAAGAAGGGAATACAGTTTGAATAAAAGCAATACAGCACAGTGTAACACTGTGTAACACTGTACTGTATTACTTTTTAATTTACAAATACGTTGTTACTGTACGATATCAATAACAATAATCCACAGCTCCTCTTTTTGCTCCAGAGGATAAAAAAAATTCAACAAAAAAAATCTGAGCACCCCCCCTGGGTGGGGGGGGGGGGGGGGTACCCGAGCAACACCCTGCCAAGGCAGTAAACCTAGGGGAAACACTGCATTGTTTAGTTAGTTATAAGTGGTGCAGTTTGAGAATGTACAATTGGCCCAGTCTGATATAACACAACACATTAGTGTTTTGCTTCCCAACCCAGCCACTGTGCTACACGTCGTTCTTATTATACATCCACAGTCCCGTCCCGCCCTGCCCCCATCTAACAGTACAGAAAGCGGCGAGATGCATTTCCTTAGGAATCCACAAGCAGAACCGAAACTAACAATTCTAAACGAAAAATGGCGGACACGGACAATTTGCGATTGAGTTCTGCCTTTTGTAAACTGAATTTATCAATAATTTGTCAATAAATGAGGGTGAAAAACGTCACTTGTCCAGGCAAGTCATTTGAAAGATCTACTTGTCCGATATCGTAAATAACACGTCCCGGACGGTGGGACGTGTGCTTTTTCGCACACTGCAGCAGGCGTCGGTAGTGTGTATTTGTCATTCAAAAGAGGCAACAACCGGAAGACAGACTGCGTGATACACCGAGAGAAGAAGAACAGACTGCGTGATATAAACAAACAACAAATAGCGTGTGCGTTCCATTTTCACTCTACAGCGAGAAGCTCATGGGGCTTTCCCGAACCTGTATCGAGAGTTAAATTAAATCTCAGATTTCTATAATAGTTTGTTTGGGTCCCTCACTTCCGTTTCGCTTCTCATGCACTGATTCGCTAAGCTGAACAGCCAATCAGTGATTTCTTTGGCCGACGGCCTCCCGATTCAACATATCGAATCGGCGGCGGAATGTTTCGGAACGGCCGAAAAGACACGACGGTGCAGTACACACCAAGACACACCAATCTGAGTAGGGCGACACGACGCTCATCGACAGCTCTACATCTAACGACGCCGAAAATCGGCAAGGACCTTTAAGTTAAAGTTTGGTTAAGTGCCTACCCAAGTAAAACAAATGCCTTCATCGCTTCTCAAGGAGTCCCATGCTGTCCAGAGTGACCTCTCTTCCAAGCTAGATACCTGTGGTTTCCCTCTATTGTGTTGTCAAGCCAGTGTCAAACCATTTTCAAACTAAAGGAGCCAAACCAAAGCCTTTTTTCCTGCCAACAACCACAGCTGCCAAGGCAGCAACACTGGGAGGTCCACTTTATAGGAGCGAGTTACTTCTGTGTAAAGGGCAATAAGAACATTTTGCACCTTGTGCTCAGCTGTGTCAGAACACATGTATCTGAGAGTGGGTTTTCTGTTGGAATTAACCTTCAGACAACGACATGCAGATACAGACAACGACTGGCCTTTTAAATAAGCTAAGGTGAACGTTAAGGATGGAAGTTATTTGCCCTCAAAATCCTCTGAAATCCTCCTCTAAAATTCAGAGTAATAACAACATGTGGGCTGTAAATACATGCGCCTGTGTGCCTTTGAGAGTGGTTTTGAAGGTATCATCGATTAATCACAGCACACCTACAACTTCATCACCATAATCCTCAAATACCTCTACACACCACTGGCACAGCCTATTAGGTGGCTAAGCCAACTGCTGCCAAACTGACAGACACACTGATTAAGATTAAGTCTGGTTTCTGGAGCTGAAAAAGCTGTACATCTTAAATTTACACAGCAGAAAGAGGGAGAGAGGTGGGGGAGAAAGATCACACTCCATTGCATTGCTTCAAAGGAAACTTCAAAACAGTGACAGGGCACATGGGAGACCAAGCCTCCCAGCAGGTCATGCCAAAATAAGCCTGGACAGAACAAAGTCTGCACGTTTAGAGTCCAAGGTGCTTTCATAACTGGCAATCTGTTTCTGAATGATACCACTGTAGTTAGTGAGTGAAATAGTCTTTTTCACACATCGTTACGCCTCGAATTGGTTAAGCTATTCTCTCTGGCTTCAGTGGGAAAGGTCACCAAGTTAATGTAATAATGTTTATATTCCACAATTTCCTCTATCAGAGGAAGTGTGAAACTGAAGTAATAATGTAATAATTAACTCAATCGGCTCAAATTCCCAAAGTCTTCCATCTTAATTAACTTCACAAGGAAGGACAAATGACAGTTGAAAAGTTGACACACTTCCTGACAGCTTGCTGTTTGGTCATTCATACACATGCCGAATACATTAGTGGACAAGTGTTCATCTTAAACATCTCTTGTGGTATCCTACCATTCATGTTTATTGGATATTAAGGAATATAAATGGGAAATAAATGCACTAACCCGTATTCTTCTCATCGCAGCCACTATCTCCACTCGGCTGCTCGGCCGCGTCACATCCAGACTGCCGATGTACTGTTGCCGGGAAGGTGAAATATGACAGGTACACATTAATGAGACCATAGTTGGCATTCACCTGTATTTTATTCACTCAAACAGTTCAAGTGTCCACTTTATGTCATAAATAACTCAACTTAAGTCTCTCAACTAGCTAACAATATACTTTAGGTAGGATAGCTAACTTTAGTTAGCCGACATCTCTTGGGCTGGATTTTAGCAAGAGAGCCGACTCACTTTATATGAGGAAGCTTTAGCAGTTTAAACACCTTCACAGAGTACTACAGTGGGGCTGTTTGGACAGGTTGGTTAACAAAGACAACGAAAACATATTCGAGACGCTATCATAACAATTCCCAGTTGTTAGCGCATTTACCTTTGCCTCGAAGTTGATCCCATGCTGGAACGCTTCCTCGTTGTGCAAAGGGATCCTCAAATCATGCCCATCATCAACGAGGTTGTACTTGGTTTTTGCAGGCATTTTGAAAGTATTCACCACTCCACACTGACAGTAAAACTAGGATAAAATGAACGGGAAACGAACTGGGTCTGTTAAACGGGGAGTAATCCAAGAAAAATTTAAAAAATCCAAATCCGGTTAGTGCATGCTCTCCATCGCAGCGAACCGTCCCAGCGCTGGCACGTTACACCGCCCACAACAGCGGCCAAGTGGCGGTAACTCCTCCAGCAGCGCTCCGGCGCACCGCTCCCCTAATAAAATTCACCGGAACAGCTTTAAAAACACATGCAGAAATGCAGAAACAGCGACATGCGGGGACAGATGTGTTTTCCCGACTTTTCCTGTGTGCGTGTGGAAGTTGGTTGTCCTGCCCGGGCTCCCCCCCACGCACAGAGGGAGGATGTGATTGGAGGAGGCCGGGGATCCCACCTGCTTCCATTGGAACAGAGGCGTACCGTGGCTCCGAGGAGGAGGGGCTCAAAGGCTGGTACCTGCCCCCTCCCTTCCCTCCACAAACACACGCGCGCACACATACACACCGTACATTCTTGGGAATAACCTGAATGTCCCTAATGCAAACAAAGGAGTGGTGTAGTAGGCGACAGTATATAAATACATATCTTTATACTTTGGCTTTGTTATTAACAGATGTAATACAGCTGTTTTGTATGCAGAGTATGTAGCCTACACTAGAAATAATACCAGCTCGCAAATCCAAGAGGAATTGTATGTCCTTTGTGGGTTAATATGCAAATGTAAGAAATGATCAAATATACTGACTGTAAGATAAGATGATAATGTATGGGAATCAAACTTATTGTGTTATAATGAGGATAAGACATGTTAAAATTGATTTACAGATGTGGCTGATGTGTAGTAAATAAAAACCTTTGCCTCTGAATGACATAAAAAAGAGCAAGGCTGCCAGCTAGTGGCCACATCTGCAAGAAAATAGTAGAGATATCATTTACAATAAATGCTAAGAATAAGATGTGATGTGATTTCTTTCTATAATTGTTTTCCTCATATGTATGCAAAAATAAACAACTATGAATGCATGAATTGTTAAACTCAAGGCTTGTATACATTATTTATGAATGACTCAATGCTCATGAGATAAGAGCACAAAACCTATTTGGCAGAATGTTTTTTGACATGTTTTAAAGCAACATTGTCTCTAAAGTTTGGTTTTTTATTGTTTTTTACATACACATTAACTCGTGAATATTAATGTTATATAAATGTTGCTTAAACATCTTGATTTTGTTCCATGTATTTTTGTTTTTGGATCATTATTGAACATGCTGCTTTGATCATCGCAAATGAGGGAAGACTGAGAAACACAACACCTAAAGCCTCCTTTTTTAGGGTTTCAGTGGAGTGTGCTCACCTTAATGTTAAAATTAAAACTCTATTGATACAAATCAAGGACATCTATTCAGAACAAGCACTTGAACAAAGAAAACCTCAGATCCTGAAAAAAAGGTATGCTTCAAAAAAATCACATAGATTAATAGATGAGATATGTCTTCAACCTTCTGCAAGTTCAGTTACATCAAAAGAGAAATTAGAGGTTCATAATTACAGTAATATGGGTCAAAACATATTTAAAATGCCGAACAATGCTGCAAAAAGAGGCTTTAGTCTATAGCTCAAATATAATCAGCCATAACACAATGTGATTAATTGAAGTTATGTATATAATGATAATATTTGTAGCTGATAATTCAAAGAAGGTTCTTTCCATTTGCACCATCAACACAGTCTGTTTTATAAGCATCTGGACAAACAAGAGAGATGTTCCAGTAATCTTTGGTCAGCAGACAAAGCAGAGCTTCATATTTAATGCAGTAATCATGTTGTATAATGCACACACCATCTGTGTCACCCTGGGAGTAGGGATGCTGCTCTCCCCTTAAGGTGGTCCCAGGCGTGGAGAGAAGGGGAAGTGGGGCAGCAGTAATTCACATTCTCACCACTTCTTTGGAAATATATAGTGAACTGCTGCTAATGGTGTCCTGCAGGCTTATACAGGAGGAGGATGTTGCATGCTGGATTTTCTGGATGTAATGGATTCAAAACCGGCTTTAAAATGCTTCAATGGCTGGAGTACAATTTAAAGATGCCCTATTATGCTAATTTCCAAGATCATATTTGTATTTTGTACTTATACTGTGACATGTTTGCATGCTTTAATTTGCAAAAAAAAGTTGCTTTAACTGTATCATACTGCCTGTGCTACAGCACCACTTTCACCCTCTGTCTGAAATTAAAGCCTAGTCTGCTCTGATTGGTCAGCTGGCAGGCTCTGTTGTCATTGGTTTACCGCTTAGAGCAGACCCGCCCCTTAGCCTATCACATACAATGTGTTGGAGCACTAGCCAATAGAAGTGCGAGTGTAACATAGTGATGTCACTATTTTACGGAAGTAAACAAAGGAATCCAATCGAGGTGTTTTAGGCAGGCAAGGAGCATGTGGGAGAGAAACTCCCTCTAGAGGGAACTTGATTTTAGCCTCTGCAGATCATTCACTACAAGAAAGGGAAACCTCCAAAAAGCATAATATGGCCTCTTTAACATCATGATTCATAAAAATCAATTCCCACATTTTATCTTTTTTTTTTTAATAATTCAAATATGAGATCATGTTAAATTCTTAAACGAGTGAGCTTTTAAGTAGCTGTTGATATTGAGGCCGATACAACACTTTATTGCTATACTATTGCAATTGTTTTCTATTTTCAGCATTTTCAAGGAAAAAAGGTATTACTGAATACAACTATTCCCCTCTCTTGGACCCATGTTGTGCTCATTAAGACTCTTTACAAAGGATAGAGAGCCTCTAAATCCCTGCCAGGTTTTTTAAATGTTGATCTTTTAATAAGGGCTTTGGCTTTTTAAAACATATGCTCCTGACATGAAGTAGATGTTAGAGATCATTGCACAAAGTCTACATGGTTCCACTAAAAAGCCAAAAGGTCACATGATAGGCTTCACAGCCGCACAGAAAAAAAATAAGCTAGTCTGCAGAGAACTGACTGAATTGGTGAGCTATACCACAAAAGAAACCTGTGTGTTGCCGTGTCTTTGAGTCTGTGGAGGAATAGCAGTAATCCTACATAATGTGCGTGTTACAGGTATAGTAATCATGTGCTTTCCTTCTGGTGAAGATGTGGTCAAATAGGAACGGTTTGAGGTGAGCTGTTTAGGCTTGACTTTGTTGACCTGTAATGGGTGTGCACCAACTCTTGCCCAATGCACAAGCTCCAGCTTCCCAAACAAAATGTTTAGAAAATCAATGGATAACGTCAGTTTTAAAAGTAATGATCATGTGTTTGTGGGATCATAATCCCAATGTGGGAGAAATTATAAGACTATAAAGGTTCCATGGTATGTAACAATTGGAGATAGCCACCATGACATCCCCAATGGTGTGTGGACTATGGTTTTTGTATATTTGACGGTCACCATCTTATTTTTTTGGAACCAGAAGTATTAACAAGAGGACGAGAAGGTGCAGCTATAGTATGACCGAATGCTAGGTGACAAAAGTGTAACTTTTTCAGTCAAAAACTAAACTTTTCTAAAAATCCTCTCTTCAGTGGATTAATGGGAACAGACTGGCGGCGTGTTTCAGTGTGAAACAGAACTAGTTTTCTTTTGGTGCCAACACCATTCATTGTGAGGTCAGTGTGTCAGCAGGAGCCCTGAAGCTTGGTTGCTCTCTCTATATCAGCCACTAGCAACAACAAGCACACACAATCGACTGTGTGTGTGTAAAGACTGCCCACATATGCACACATCAATGGACACACACACGGAGCTTAACACATCTTGAGGGCCTCTTAAGATGAATTAATAATGACGATTTCAAAGAATTTGGGGCAACGTGAGGAGTAGATCCACTTCGGAGAGTTTCAGAGAGGAAGACGATCTTCCGTTCTGTGATTTTCCAGAGCACACATGTTATGATATTAGGAGTTAGATGAGATCGCTGTCCATTTAAGAGAGAGAGAGAGAGAGAGAGAGAGAGAGAGAGAGAGAGAGAGAGAGAGAGAGAGAGAGAGAGAGAGAGAGAGAGAGAGAGAGAGAGAGAGAGAGAGAGAGAGAGAGAGAGAGGGGGAGAGAGGGGGTGTGTGGCTTGTGCATGTGTGTTTGTGGATGGTAGAGCGACAGTGAGGGAACGTGCGTATGTTTCTGGAAGTGAAACGAGGAAGCAGAAAAAAACAGAGGTCTGTGATGTATTTTGTGAAACAGAAGAACAGCTAAATAAATGCAACGGCCTCCAAAGAAGAGCTCGCCTCTCTCCAGTCATTTAAGCTAAAGTGGGTTATTGAACCTGAAGCTTGTTGCTTCTGCCCTCCTCGACTACGGTCTGGGAGCCGACAGGAAAGTTCAACACACAGGTGGCCAGTCCGCCCCTTTGTAGCATATTATTTCGATGAGAGATGAGCAGATCGCCACTGGGCTTTCAACTAAATACACAGCCACACAAAAACTGCGGCATTTGTGCAGCTCCTTATGGGTAGGCAATTAGTGAAGTGCTTTCCTCCGTGGTTAAACGATCAGCACTGCACCACGGAGGAAAGCGGCAGAAAATCGCCTGGAGATCAAGAGAGCGGGGCTGCGTTGCGTGCATGGCTTCCTTCTGCAGGTAACGGGGAGACGCGCTCTGGCGGCGATGTCGTTCAGCATCCGAAAATACAATTTAAATATTTGTGCACACTTATTCCACTTATTCCTAGTGTGCCACTGGTTACGGCATTGGCACGCGTGCCAGGGGTTGCCGAGAACTTTGGTAAAGAGGATTCCTTAAAATAAATGTTTGGTTCAATTAAGCTTTCAATCAAGCAATTACTTCTTAGAAGTTGCATAATGTCTACCAAGTCGATCGTCATCCTCTTTGTTTAGCACGTTGGCATGGAAACATTTCTAAACACGAAATAAACAGAAAGTACATCAGGGGCTGATGTGAGTGTCATTTAGCCATAAACCAAAGGAGTAGGATTAAATAAGTGTATACATAAACATAGAAATAAGTTACTAATAAAACAAAAAGAAAAAAAATACAGGAGTACATATATAAAAGAGTAATCAAATGCAGTACTAAATAAATAATTGAAAATCGGTAAATAAATACATGCTGAAATAAATATGAAAATGAATAAATAACATTATAAACACAAAAATAAAAGTTTAAAATAAAACATAAACAGATACATATATATTTAATGTATAATTACATTTACATGTATCACTTACATGTATGTTTTATTTGATGATGTAGGCGGACCTAACCTCATTCTGAAACAGGATTGATTTTGCTCCTCTACTTCTTCCTGGCTAACAATGCTTCGCCAGTCACAAACAATAAAAAGCATCAATTACAAGAATAGCATTAGCAATATATATATTTGTAATATTGCCTTTGTTCAACCTCTTTTCCAGCGATAGTCTTTCTCTTTCTGGAATGATCTTGGACCATAGCAAAGGTCCCCTATACTTTTTTTTCATAAATATATTATAGTTCTCATTTATATACAAAACATGTCTCTGAAATGTTTGGCTCGAAATACCAAACAGATCATGCATTGTAGCATGCCATAAACCCCTCTGTTTCAGCCATGTTTCAAAAGGGCTGATTCTGGGTCTGTAGCTTTAGATGAAAATAAATGATATGATAGCACTAATAACAAAGGATTATAATATTCAAATATACATTTTAACATACGGCTCCTACATTTCCAGCCCCTAATTGGCTAGGCATACCAATTACTAAAATACACTTAAATAGGATCATATCATCTAAACATAATTAAGCAACTGTAAGAACTTATATTGTTTTACTGGAAGTCCGTTTTTGTTTTCATTATACTTAAGTACAGTAGCACTGTCTGTCCAGAAGATAGATTGCTCCAGCTGAACCTGGATCTCTCTTCTTAGTATCTTGTCGACCTTGACGGCGACGACTGCTGCTGCTGTCAACTCCATTCTCGGAATGGTGATGTGTTTTAGTGGAGCGACTCTGGACTTTCCGATCAGCAAGGAAACCTTTCTTTTGCCTTGGTTGTTTGTCTGCACGATGTAGGTAGCTGTTCCATATGCATCTATGCTGGCATCGGAAAAGTGGTGGAGCTGTGCCATCTTCATGGGTTCAACCTCTGCCGGTTTGACGCATCTCTGCACATAAAAACTTTGACAGCTGCTCAAGGTCGGCCAACCATTTCATCCATTTCTGGGCCTGCCCACTGTCTATCTTCTCATCCCAACCTCTCCTTTCCCTGCAAAGGTCTCTCAGAAGGAGCTTCACTGGCAGTACCAATGGGGCCAGGAACCCGAGGGGGTCGTAGATGGAGCTAATGATGGACAGGATTCCTCGTCTTGTAGCTGGTTTGTCCTGTGGTTGCACTTTAAACCTGAAGGTGTCTGATTCAGTGCACCACTGAGTACCAAGGGCTCTTTCCATAGGAAGCTGCTTATGGTTCAGGTCAAGATCTTTGACTTCCGTTGTTCTGTCTTCTTTAGGGATGGACGACAGGACGGCCCTACTGTTGCTGACCCACTTTGTCAGCCTGAAGCCTCCACTGGTGCACAGATGTCTGTGGTCCCTGGCCAAAGCAACAGCATAATCTTCTGAATCCACAGACTTTAAACAGTCATCCACATAAAAGTTTCTGAGAACCGTTTCCACCACCTCGGGTGTTGTTTTGCCTCTTCCATCTTGTGCTGTTCTTCTTAGTGCATATGATGCACAGCTGGGAGACGATGTAGCCCCGAACAGGTGCACTGTCATTCGGTAGTCTTCCATCGGTTTATTCAGATCACCATCCTGCCACCATAAGAAACGCAGAAGATCAGCATCTTGGTCAGGGACTTTGACCTGGTAGAACATCGCCTCAATGTCGGCCATCAAAGCAATAGGCTCTTCTCTGAACCTCAGAAGGACACCAACAAGGGAGTTTGTGAGGTCAGGTCCTTGTAGCAACTGATCGTTAAGTGAGGTTCCTTGATATGTGGAGGTGCAGTCGAACACTACTCTTATCTTGTTTTTCTTTGGGTGGTAGAGACCGTGATGAGGTATGTACCACACACGTCCATCTTCTCGGTTTAACTGTTCTATGGGAATTTTGACAGCGTAGCCTTTTCCAATTATACCCGTCATGAAGTCCGGGTAATCTTTGTACA
Source organism: Notothenia rossii (assembly GCF_949606895.1). Taxonomy (NCBI): domain Eukaryota; kingdom Metazoa; phylum Chordata; class Actinopteri; order Perciformes; family Nototheniidae; genus Notothenia; species Notothenia rossii. The sequence continues at coordinate 70,539,069 of NC_136912.1, forward strand.
GGTCCTGGTTTTTGCTGAGCTTTCTTTGGAGACTTGCGGCACGTTGCTCTGCCATGCAGCGGTTGTCTGGCATTTTAGCTGTCTCGTTTCGCAGTGGTAAGCCAATGCAGTAGTGCCCATCCCTTAACTCTACAGATTTTATCACTGACCGCATGAACTGATGATCCTCCTGGGACATCTCTTCTTTGTCTTCACAGCTGAGTTCTGAGAAGTGTTACAAGGGGATTCTGTGTTATATTGCTTGATCAACAGTTCCTCTATGGTAGCTATGGAGATGTGGTTGGCTGTAATGTGGCTCACAACTCCATCAGCTGCCTTGCTGCCATCATCTGTCTTCTTCGGCCCATTCACTACCCATCCAAGGGCAGTCTTAACTGCATAGGGCCTGTCTCTGATGCCGTTTATCACCTGCCATGGCTCCAAAGCTTTAGGGGTATTGGTTCCTATAAGCATGGTGACTTTTCCTTTTATCTTTGGGATTTTCACCTCCTTCAGATTTGGCCACTTCTTTAGGTCTTCTTGCAGGGGGATGTTTCCTTTCTTGACCGGTATATATTTACATGTAAAGACCTTAGAGAGTTCAATGTACTTCCTTTCTTCAAGTCCACACGCTTCCAGGTCCAACAAGATACAACTTTGGGCTGGCTTCTCCTGACCCATAGTTCGGAGTAGGATCGTAGTTTCCTTGCCTCGAACGTTCAGCTGTGTCTTCAGTGATTCAGTGCAGAAAGTCGCCGTACTTCCTGGGTCCATGAAGGCATACGTCTCCACAACCTTCTCACTTTTACTGGACTTGACTTTTACCGGTACTATAGCCAGTACACATTCTCCGGCCCAAGTGTATCCACATGTTTCCTGCGTCAGTGACACGAGACCATTTGAGATGTTCTCATCTAGCTTTCTAAATGTAGCACTGTCCTTATCAACATGCAGAATTCCTGGGTGTCTTAGGGAGCAGACTTGACAGGTCATCCTTTTATTGCAGTTTCTGCGAAGGTGTCCCTGTGTAAGACATCCAAAACAGAGGCCTTTAGCTTTCAGAAACTCAATCCTGTCTTTTGGTTGTTGCTCTTTGATGATTCTGCATGAATCGAGTGTGTGGTCTCTATGGCAGAACAAACAGGGTTTTTGAAAAGCATTGACAGGCTTTTCGGCTGAACTTTAAGTTTGAGGGCGGTGTTTTCTCTTCACTCATTGGAGTGACAGCTGTAGCAAAACTGCTTCCCCTTTGCCAGCCTGACTTCCAAGCTTTAGAGTCTGTGGCCGTAGCTTTGACTTTTCCCTCATCATGCATGCTTCCAAAGAGGGGGTCGTTAGCCATTTGTGATTGTCTGTATATATATATATAGGTCACTAGGTCTGTAAACCTTGCTCTTCGTCCGTTTTTCTCTTGAACCTCGAAAGCAGCACTCTTCCATCTTTCTTTCACTTTGTGAGCTTTGAGGCGACGACTCTCATGTTAGTTGGATTGTTCATTTCGTCCATGTACTCTATGTCCTCCATGGCATTACGGCACGTAATCAGGAAAATGGCATAGGTATTCAGAGCTTTTCCATCTTCAGATCTGATCTGTGGCCACTTTAGAGTTTTATCCATATAGGCGGTAGCAATTTTAAGTTCATCACCATAATGTTTCTGGAGTAGAGCCCTGGCTTCTTTGTAGCCCCTCTGTGGTGCCATGTGCTCACAACTGCGGACAAGCTCTTGAGGTTCCCCTCCGGTGAACTGTTCCAAGTAGTACAATTTATCGCTGCTGCTCTCTGCCTTGCTGTCGATGACATGGTTGAAGGCTCTTATAAAAAGGACTTGTAGGTGAGCGGGTCTCCCTTGAACACAGGCAAGTCTCGTTTAGGAAGATAAGACAGGTTATGCTGCCTTACTAGCATCTCAGTAATCTGACTTTGACGCTGCATCACATCGTAGCTGTCCCTCTCCTCCCCTCTACGGTGACCTTCTCTGGGGCCCGGTTCGTGTGCTGCATCAGAAGCTCCATCCTGCGTGTCCATCCACATGCTTGACTCTGTTGGGCGTGGTTTGACAGTTCCTTTTAGTAGGTGTGCTGAGGCAAGTTTCTCACCATATTTAGCTGGTTTTGAAGCAGTTCTGGATCCGGTGCCAGATGTCTCTGACTTGCCATGACATTGGCTGCGTTTGAGGTAGCTGCTCATACCATCCTGCTGGTCTTCATACCCGTCAAGCACCTTTAACTTTGCATCACATTCAGCGACAGCTGCCTCCAACTCTAATTGTTCTCTTTGAGCTTTGAGCTGCTGGAGCTGCTTTGCTTGCTGCTGTATTAGAGAGGCTTATTCTTCCTCAAGAGCCTGCTTCTTCTTTAAGGATGCTGCTCGAGCTAGCAGCTGCGAGCAGAAAAAACGGTAGAGGAAGCCACTGTATGGTTACTGGCTCTGGAGGCGCTGTCTTCAGGCCTGATATAATCTACTTCAGACGAGCAGGCTTCCTCTTCACGGTCCTCTTTTGTGCCTTCGCGTACTCCTTTAATCCATTTGGATTACAGATAGTACAGTGGCATTTTTATATGTACAAAAGTGGTGGGGCACAGAAAACTTAGATGTCTATATATAAGCTTCTGCAGTGAGGTTCATGGCTGGTGAGGCACTGGCACTGACTCTTCAGGTTTACAAATATAATATTTTGACCTAAAATATAATATTATTTTCAAAAGCTTTTTTTGTCTGATGCTTCGATTAATTTTAAACAGACAGTTCAACAAAAGGATACCCAAAAAATTTAATTTAATCATTTAAATATTGAATTGTTCTCTCTTAGTAAGATCCCATTTTCAATAAAATTGCAGTCTTACCTTGACTTGAAGATGAAGTCCATTTGGCTATCCTTCTGGACAAAAATCTCTATTACTTGTTTGTAAAAGTCCTCCTTATCTTCTTGTAGTTTCAAAAGTCTATCATAAATCTAAGCAATAGATTTATGATTCGAAAATTATAAACACAGATCTTATTTTGAGCTATTTTCTCAAATCCTATGGAGAAATCTCATTGCTATTTGTGGAGGGAACCCATGCGCAGCTTACTTCCTGGTTTTGGGACGCGTCTCTCTCCTCCTCTTCACACACACTTTTCGCAGCACACGTACTTACAGCCAATCAGCTCTGAATTATGTGAGATGACGTATGGTGGGGATGGCAGGCAGCTCTCTGCCCCTATGCTCATTATTTTTTTGCCAGACACATTAAATAGGACAATACTCTGAACATGCGCAGTGTAGTTTTTACCGTCACCGTTCACTTAGACAGTGAGAGGGAGGGCATGATCGGGTTTTGTCCCACATGGCCCTAAACAGCTCAATAGGCACACACTGTAGACACTAATTAGAAGAACACAGACTAAAACAGCAATGTACAGACGAATCAGATGATTAAACATGATCTTAAAATATATTTTATTTATTTTTTGCATTTTTTTGTAATCATTATTTTTAATACTTTCTGCTGACACTAAGTGGGGCTGTGCCCCTGCCCCTAATGACCAGTCGCCACTGTATGCGTACAAAATGTTCAATGTTTGCTGACTTGGGATTAAACCAGTGTTGCTGGTCTTCAGACGCCTCCTCTTCAGGTAAGAAAATTACATACTCCTTGTTAATGTCATTAAGCTCTCCATATAATTTAGCAAAAATCATTCAGAATGTCTTCTTCCACTTAATCCACATTGCTATCATTTTCCTTAAGACGTTTCAGCTCATTAACCTTCTTGGTGAGCTGGCCCACCTTTGCTCTCCTTAATCCATTTAGCCTGTGGAGCGTCTCCTCTTTGGCCTTTGGCTCCCTCTTGTGGCTCCTTTCGGTTAGCTCTTCCATGGCTCTTACAAATTAAACTTACTACAGTGCTTAAACTCAACTAAAAAGGTGTCCAACAATAAGCGCGTATTGCATGATATACTTATATTTTATTGTGGCCAGTAAACACAATTTAAGTAAGACCGGTGACATACAGTATGTATATCCTCATCCCAAGGCATTCCTTTTAAACTACTTGCCATATTATTCAATTTAATATGAAGGTTTAATAGAATGTGAAACCTTTATTTACTCATTAGAAATGTATGAAAGTGGCTCTCTGTTGCGCTAACTGTAATTAAACACACTCAGAGAGGGCAAAGTCAAGATTACAGCACAACACTTACTGTATGAGCTGCTGCTACTTTGTGACTTTAGGTTTCTTTCCATTGGGGCGCAGCGTGTTGTGTGACAGTAAAAATGTGTCACGTTTGTTGCTTGGCAGCCAGAGGGCTCTTTTATGAATGAATCAATTACATTTGTATTCAGCCTGCCTCTCCTATAGACTTAATGAGGTCCAATAGTTTTGTTCTGCTCCTGAGCTCTTTCACATTCTTTCATAGTCTTCAAGGCGCTTTGTCTGCTTCGGCCTAATGGGCCTATGAAACTGTCTCCACAAATTCCATTAATGCTATTCAGTTGCGGTGCCTATTGACTCCACTGTCATTGAATCAAGTGCCTAACACACTGCAGTAAGCCTATCAAGGGCAGGAGGTGTGATTCATTTGCAGGCTGATATATAACGGCCAAGGAGGATAGTCTCTATTTGCGATAAGATGAGCTATGTCTGCACTCACACAAAGGGCTTGATTGAGATACACGCTTTATAACTCCAGCAGAAAACCATGCAATTTGTTGCTTTTGATTTCTTTGTTTTTTTAATTTAAGGGAGTTTGACAAACAACTGGAATTGGAAATTATATTAACATTATCGTAGAATCAAAAGGCCTTGGGGATTTCTCAGTTTGTTTTACTTTATTTCCTGGCTTAACAATTTGTTCAAGTGTTCTAGTTAAAAATATATATAATTGTATACACTTTATTATTAATATTATCTTTAAAATAATTCATAATTGATTAATTACTCATCATGATGTATTGTGTGTGTTGATTTGAAAAATGTAAAAAAAAAATCAACCTAATTTCACATGCTTCTTAATACAATGTAGTAGCAGGGGCGGATCTAGAACAAATATTCATGGGGTGGCAAGAGGGTGGCAGGAACATTTGAGGAGTGGCATTCACTGGCAGAAGTACATGCTAATTTAATCACAGTCATATCAATCAATGTTAACTTGGAAAGCCACACTATTTATATTTTAACTCAATAACATTAGGTGACATTATTGTGGCTTATCAGTAAAGCCTTAAAGGGGACCTATTATGCAAAATCCACATTTTCCTGTCTGTTATACATCAACATGTGTCCCCTCTGTGTAAAGAGATTCTGAAAGTTTCAGGAAAAAGAAAACGCTCACTTTTTGTCCTTATCCATTTATATAAAAACCTGTCTGAAAATGAGCTGATTTTGGCCACTTTATGATGTCATAAAGATTTTTTGGCTTGTGTAACCATTAGCCAATAACCAACCAAGGTAACCCCCGCCCACCTTATCACCTGAATCTCCTCCTAGAGCACCATTGTGTTCTTTTCAACCAAATATCTCTCAGAGGGACGTGGGGAGTGGCTCCTTATTTTCATCTAAAGTAACAGACTGAGAATCAGCACTTTTGAGTGCTAGTGGAGCCGACACCGTGCCGCGCCACACTAACTGCGCCGCGTAAACGCATAGGTGCGCCACATTTGCGGCTCAGTTGAGGCCCCCTCCGCAAGATGAGGCTCCCTCCGCAACATGAGGCCCCCTCCGCGAGGCGAGGCCCGCACAGTCTGCGTGATCTTCCTGTAGGGAGGGACGGCCCTGTGTTACCTTGCTATGGTTATATTATATTGGGCTATAATCTCTAATCTCAGTGTTCATATGTTAATTGAACTTTCTGTTTGCTGGAAAATATTGTAACAACCTTTTCAGACACAATATTGTTGTTGGTTTTAAATTCCAATTCCAATCATAGCAATATGCATGTGGGGTCATTCCACAGTGCTTAAATGATACTGATTATTAAAAAGATGACAAGATGATAGTCAGTGTTTGGATGTAAAAAAAAAAGAAGCAAACTGCTCCTGAGGCAGCTGACCAATAGAGGGGGCAATTGCTGCAAAAACCTTAATAGAGTCAGAAAGCCTATGATCTAACATAGTTTTTACTTTTGAAAGGTATGAAACAAAAAAACTATAAAATGAATATACCGTACATGTTTTTGCCATTGTTATCGATCTTTATTTAATGTTGGACTTTAATCAAGCTTTAGATTTTGGAACTGTCTTTACCCATAATTCTACGGGAGATGTAAACAGGGCATATAATGTTGCAAGCTGTGGGCTACAACTTCAGCCACATTCTTTGTTAATATTTAGGCATTCTCCATTGAAAATATTTTTGAAATTCCCCTTGTGACACAACCAATTAGCTGTTTTTTAGAGGTAAAAAGTTAGATTTTTTTAAATCCCCACAAAAAACCCACCATATATTCATGTATTTGCATAATCTTCTAAATAGTTCCCATATTATGTGATAAATGGATTCCTTGCTTTGTAAATAAATGAATCAATCAAATATTATTATTTACACAGATTATTTACTGTCCTCCAATATTTTACATCCATTTTACAATTTATTGTCTATCTTAACAAATTACAACATGTAGCGCAAATGTAGCATTACAACTGATCAATGATCAACCGGTTCCAGACAATCAGAGCTTGAGTCTGTCCAAGCCCAGATTGTGTCTGTGGGGGCCGGGGCAGGAGCTGGCTGCTGGGGCAGATCTGATTGGAGCAGGCTGATCCACGACAGTCCCAAGGGAGCCCCGGGGCCTGGACACAGTGACGTCTGAGCTGGGTGTGATTGAATGCATGTGCTCGTGGGGGTGCAGGTGTGTATGGTTGTCGTGCTGATGCCCACCGTGCACACCTTCAGATTTTGCATGGGCCTGCTCTGCCACAACGGCAGCCTACAGGGGAGGAGAACAGAGACAGAGAAAAGTATGGATTACTATTTCAGTTTCTACTGTTCTTAGGAACATAATAGGCAAAGATGTTGATGAGACCCCATAGACTCAATAACTGGACCATAACTTGTTTACTTTTTCAAACAGTTTAATGCTCCCCTATTATGCTATATTTTAACAATATATTATAGGGCCATATCTATACAAAACATGTCTCTGAAGTGCTTTGCTCAAAATACCAAACAGATTTCTCATACCCCTCTATTACCATACCCCGCTGATTCTGTATCTATGACATTAAGAAACACTTTCATGAATCAAAAGGCCAAACAAAAGGCCAAATGGGTTAGAAGAATTAGTTAATTTGTTATGCCCTGTCTAAGTCATGTTGTCCACATGTGGATCACTGCAGTTAAAGCAGGTACCTGAGGTTCGTAGATCTCACATGTCACATCGACAGGCTTCCGGTTCTTAAATGAGCTGTTCTTCTTTCCCCCAGAGGTTCTGAATTCAAACTGTTCCTCATGGTCCAAGTGTGAGCCCAAACAGAAGCCTCTATGCTGAGAGAGAAGAAATCAAGAACAGTTGCAGTCGCAGCATGACAGGACTCCAATAGAGTCCAAGTACAGCACATCATGAATTTAGTCACTCTTAATAAGTGTGTGTGTGAGACTCACTGCAAACTGACAGTCCATCGGTGGACAGTGACCTAATTCACTGGCATCTGTTGTCTTTGAACACACCGTCTCCACAATGGTGAACTCCACAAAATAGGCTGGACCAACAACCCACTGACAAAGCGCACAAAGACATGATGCTTACATATTCACACAAACTTACTTAGCCTATAATGCAAGCTTCATTATACAATATTGCACATTTCAGAATAAAATACATCATAATATTGGATTAGAATTATTCATACATTCATATGTTCATTACTTTCATCTGATGAAATGTGTATTTTTTGAATGTTTAAAATTACATCTGCCTATGTACTGCACATCAAATAAATGTAACCATAACAGTGTCAATGTTTCCTTCTGAAATGCAGTGGAGAATTGTATAAAGTAGAAAAACATGTACCTAATAACAGTATTTGAGTATATATACAGTACTTAGTTACTTTACACCACTGCTACACGCACATGTTTAAGTTTACTACACACATGATAACTAGTTACATAAATTAAAACGGAAAGTACATTGGAAGTTAGTTAAGTCAAGATTTCTAAACTTTCTCAGTTAAAATAGTTGCACATATAACTACGAAACTCATCCCTGATTATAAGTAACTTGATTATTTAGTTTTTGTTTTTATTTACCTGTGAACTAGCTCTTGTAATGTTCTCCAGTGTAAAGTAGTTGGCCAGGCTACTCTCTTCATTGAACCTCTGCAGGGAGAGATTGGTTGTCTCCTTGACGACGGGCTCATTCAGGTTGTCCGCTGTGGGACAGTCCGGACAAACACTAACCACTGCAGTGGGGGGAACTAAACGTCAGAGAACAATGAAAAGTGGAGAAAGCGTTTGTTGAGAATGTAACCCAGGCCCTTTGTACAGTTACTAACCTCCATTCAACCTATATAGAGAATACTTCAATGTATGTCAGTATCATCAATTATTAAAACTTAAACTTAAAACTATATTACAAAATGAAATCACTATCAAAATAAACTGGCAAAATACCTAATCAGTCTTAATGTTTCTGTTGATCTACCTTTACGAATTGCACAGGAGTAGCTTTGAAGTTTGACTTCAGCGTCAAAGGTGGCAGATAGCTCACATTCTCCATACACCTAAAGGAAACACCCAAAAACAGATTCAGTATAGATGCTGTATACATACAGTACATACAGTATAACCAAACTGGTTAGGTCAACATAGGCAACAAATGCAGGTTTTACAGAAAGTATATCTCTGGCATAAGTATTAAAATCATATTTGAAAAGCAGATTACGTTTTTGATAGGCTTTTGGGTTGAGGTTACGATTGAACAATTGTTTTCTTTTGCTTCATAGGTTTCTAACTGAGATAGATGACCCAAGAGTGTCAGCCAAGATAAAAGCTGTTCAAACGTTTGTAATGTTAAGGAAAGGAGTCTTAATGCTTCCTCTCTTATCTCCTTTACTTTATGTTACATTTGACGATCCTGTAACAAAGTAAAGGAGATAATACATAAATAAATATAAACAACTCTCACTTCATATTTGTACCTGTAAAATGAAAGTATTTCCGTTTACAGGTTGAGTTTGGTTTTGGACAGAATCCTTAGTTGAACTTAACAGCATTCAATTTGTCACTTCTATAATTTTCGATGTGTCACAGATTAAGTTATTTAAAAAAATATTTATGGTTGCATAATGCTGTAGCATACTGTAAGAGCAAATTGATTCTCTCTGCACTGAATCTTTTAAAATACTTTTGTCACAAGCTCCAACAAGGCGTTTAGGGCAGAGAGTGAATACCGGTGAACACACATACTTTACAGAGATGCTGAATGAGAAACCAATGTGAGTTTGGGAAATTGAACAGTATAAATCTATGTTGAACAATGGAATTATGATCAGTAGAAATGGCCATGAGTAAATACATAATTATTTATTTAAGTATTGAATCGCTACTTTCTTTTGGTGTGCCTCACAAAAAGAAAACCCTCAATGGCTTGATCTGACAGATTGAGGACATCACCGTGTGGTACTTACAGGGACATCACCAATATCCCTAACTTCACATTGTTTCCATGGTTTCCTGCTGGTGATGTGCCATTTGGTCTCCATGACATCAATGGTCAGTTTGTAAAGTGACACACCTTTCTCCTGCAAACACACACACATACACAGACACACATACAAATACTTGTAGTTTTCCTGTTATTTTAAGGTTGCTGGTCTACCTTCTTTCTACCAGTACTGTTTAATCTCTACATGTGTTGATCCCTGTACACAATCTTTTTGTGTGCTGATGTGAATGTTCACCCTCACCTTTTCAGGAGTTTGGTTGAGGTCATACAGTCTGTTAAGGCTCAGGATGTATCCGTTAGTCCGGTCCTGGTTGATCTGCTCCAGTGCCTCTTCCGCCACCCTCACCGCCTCAGGGTTAATGCAGCCTGGGGGATCTGCCCTGGCTTTCCCCCCCTGCTGCAGCAAAGCCAGACATAGGACCAGCAGGTACCCACTCATCATTTAACACACACACACGCACACACACACACACACACACACACACACACACACACACACACACACACACACACACACACACACACACACACACACACACACACACACACACACACACACACACACACACACACACACACACACACACACAGACACACACACACACACACACACACACACACACACACACACACACACACACACACACAGATTTGGCCACACGAAAACCCTAATCGAATTAATGAATCCTATCCTGGTAGATAATTTAACATTTAGGCTAACACAGGCCCTTGTTTGTAAATCTTCCTTGCAAGACCTGTAATCCTACTTTTTCCAGACAGGGTTTGGACAGACACTTGGGAGGCAGAGAATGGACTTTCCCCTCTTACCTAATAGATGAGCAAACAGCTGATATCTGCTGCTCCATAGGCCAATTGCTGGCTCAGACTGACGGAAGGGTCATAGTGCACTGGGGAACAGGCGAAATGAAACCAATGAATGAAAGCTCCTACACCTAGTTTAATTTCTTTAGTGTGATGCTATCATTGTAGACAATTCCAGAGAGCCTAATGAACACCACTGAAAATGTACAGTATGTTTTGGTTTTCAAGTAATGAAAGGTTTGTAGCTAGCTTTTTAGTATGGCAGATGCTGTAATCTTGGACTCAGCTAAATAACTTCTAGAAATGGTGAAAAGAAGGATGTAGACAACATTTAACTAAGAAACCCCAGTAAATCCTTTTGGTTTCTAGTGCAGTTGGCTGTTTACATTTGTCGGAATTAACTCTCACAATAAGTGCAAACAGCTAATCGCACTAGCATCCAATGCAACCAGATAATGTGCTAGCAATGGTGGAGCATGTCTTTTATAGCAGACAGGCTAAACCAGGGCCGTATTCACCATATACATTGGGGGGGATGTGTGTTCAGATACACTCAAAATGTCCCCCCCAATAAATAGCACAAAAAAAAAAAGTTTTAATTTTTTAATTTTTAATTTTTTAATTAAAATAATATTGCTATTCTATGACTTCTTTATTTTGGTTATTTGTATACTTGAAAATCTATATTTTCTGTTATTGTGAACTTCACCAAAATGATATTTCTTTTCAAATGTAAATTGGTTGCTTATTTTGTACCCGGGGGTGTATTTCCATGTTGCACGTCTGAGTCCACCTTCAGTTAGCTTGATGCTCCAAGCAGGTCAGTCATGTTTTAATTTGCCCTCCATCAGTTCTGGTATCTTTTCTAGTTAGCCCTAAAGTAATCTATATTATTTTTATTTCGTAATGGTAATGTTAATGAACCCTCCGGTTTAGCTTCTTTGTGTAAGTAACTTGTAGTTCTGATGTTAAAACCGAACTTTTCAGGAATAGTAGCCAACTAGCTGTGGGCTAGCTGGTTTCAGTTGTTAGCCAGGGTTTGGCGGGCTAGTGTCAGCTATGTGGAAAATGACGGTGTCGTTTTGGATGTAATCCAATAGATATTTATTCATGTGGATTATTTCTATTTTATTTTGTAATTTGTAGGGTGTGGAAAGATTTAAAACTGTGATGTGTGACACCTATGGAATACCAAAGGTGCCAGAATTAATTAAATAATAAATACTCTACAATTATTATGAAATAGTATTTCATAATCGTCAGAAGCATTGAAAAGATACTCTCACGCAGAAGGTTTGCAGTGTGCATCATAGCTTGTGCTGGGTTTAGAATGCTCAGAATTGCTAATAAACATGTTTAATGATCTTATATCCAGCGCTGCTGACCCGTATTAATCACATCAGCAACTGCAGATCGCCGAGGTCAAGCTGTAAGCATGAGCAAGAGGAAGGGTGGCAGTGACATTAGACAGTTTTTTGGGCAGCCTCAAGTTAAGAGCAGTGAGAAAGTGAGTATTGTTACCAGTCAGATAGCTTGTTTACTGATAATATTTCTTCCATGTTCACTCTGGTGTGTTCAGAGTAAAGAGAGAGAGGGAGAGAGAGAATGTGAGCATGGCGACCGGACAGGAAGAGTGTGCGCTGGTGACATGGAGGTAAGCCAGAAAGGAGCTATATTGATGGTTAAGACAGAATAATGACAACATAGAAGACTAATGTTAATGTACAGACTCCTGTGTCCCCCCATATGTATAATGTGTATCAACAGTTTTTCTAGTCAAGAGTTTACTGATATTTCTTCCATGTTCACTCTGGTGTGTTCAGAGTAAAGAGAAAGAGGGAGAGAGAGAATGTGAGCATGGCAACCAGACAGGGAGAGTGTGCGCTGGTGACATGGAGGTAAGCCAGAAAGGAGCTATATTGATGGTTAAGACAGAATAATGACAACATAGCAGTCTAATGTTAATGTTAATTTAAGATGAGATCATCCTCATATGTATTTCAGATAATACCATCAAGCAGGGAGAGTGAGTTTGACAATGAGAGAGAGAGCAGCCAGGCCGGCGAAAATGAAGGTACAGGAAAGGAAGGGGAGGAGCTTGGACTTTGCCCAAATCATCCAAATGTCAAAGTCATACCCAGTCAAACCCTATCAAATAGAATACTCTACTTTCAGGAGAAGTGGTTTGAAGATCATACATGGCTCCATTACAGCCCCTCTGTAAAAGGGGTCCTCTGTTTCTATCGTGCTAAATACTTTGCAGCACAAAAGTCTAAGCTTGCGTCAAAAGCAGATTCAGCGTTTGTCAAGACTGGTTTTAACAATTGGAAGAAGGCACTGGAGAAATTTAGTGTGCATAAACACAGCCAGTGTCACAAATTAGCTGTGATGACTAGGATTCAGGAGTCAGAGCCTGTTAATGTGCAACTTTCACGTGAGCTTGAAAGACGGCAGCAACAAGCAAGAAGAAATCTGATGAAGATTGTTGAGGGTGTGAGGTACTTGGCGCGGCAAGGTATGGCTTTTCGAGGCGATCAGAAGGAAAGTGGGAATTTAAGCCAGCTTCTAAAGTACAAGGCAACGGGCGATGCAGAGCTGACCTCCTGGCTAAACGGTCCCCTCGATTTCACCAGTCCGGAATTGCAGAACGAACTGTTGAAGGTGATGGCCAATACAATCATCAAAGAAATTGTGTCGGAAATAACATCAATGCCAGTGGTCCAGTTCGCAATCATCATTGATGGCACCCAAGATATATCAGGAGTTGAGCAGGAGTCAATATGTGTGCGCTCTGTAGATGCAGATCTACAACCAAAGGAAGAATTACTGGGAATCTACCAAGTGTCATCAACAACAGGGCAAAATATAGCCAAGATGGCATGTGATGTGATGACGCGCCTACAGCTTCCTCTGTCTCAACTCCGAGGACAAACTTATGATGGTGCCGCAAACATGGCTGGACGATTGCAGGGAGTACAAGCCATTTTAAGGAAAGAACAACCGCTGGCTGTGTATTGTCACTGTGGTCCCCACTCCGTGAACTTAATTACGCAGGCTGCCTGTGGAGCCTCTCCACTAGTAAGAGATGCAATGGGTCTGGTCCATGAATTGGGGGGCTTCTTTAATCAATCTGGGAGGTTCAAGTTGATTTTCAAGAATATTGCAAAATCAGAGCATGGTTCAACTTTCACCTCATTGAAAGCCTCTCTGTCCCACCAGGTGGACTGTACGTACCTCTGCCATCTGCTCAGTTCTCAAGCAGTATGAGTCAGTGCTGATGGCCCTTGAAAAAATGGCATCATGCAGCTTACCTGAAACTTCAGCCAACGCCAATGGTCTTCATGGAACATTTCTTAAAGGGAACACTGCGCTCGGCCTTTTAATGGCTGAAGACCTGATTGGGGATTTGGAGTGCCTGAACACCTCCCTGCAGCTTAGGAAACAGACCGTTTCAGGCATGTTGGAGGCTGTAGACCATGTCAAAACAAGCATGCAGGTCAAACGAACGGAGGAGCATTTTGATGTATTGTTCTCGAAAGCAACTGCTGTGGCAACAAAGTTGGACATACAAACCAATTCAGATCCCTCATGTCCGCAAACCTACAAAGCGTTACACCGGTCAGGCTGCAGCCCATATCCCTCCCGATGCCCAGTCCTTGTACAGAGTCCAATTCTACAATGCCTTGGACACAGTGAATACTCAATTCATAGAGAGGTTTGAACAAGCTGGATTCCACAAGCTGCAGTAGCTTGAAAATGTGCTGCTACACGGAGACATGGACAAGGTGGTAGAAGAGTATCCTGAATTGAATTCAAGACTACTGCAGGTGCAGCTGGCCATGTTTGGGGCTAATTACACCTATGAAACAAGCTCAGATGTTGCTAGCATTATTCGGGAAATGAAGCCAGAGGTGAGAGGTCTCTTCGGTCAGGTGGAAGCTTTAGTAAGGCTTCTGTTGGTCGTCCCTGCCTCTTCTGCGGAGGCTGAGAGGAGTTTTAGTGCCCTGAGGAGGCTTAAGACATGGCTTAGATCATCGATGAGTCAAACGAGGCTGAATAATGTGGCCATATGTCATGTGCACCAGAAGAAACTGGACAGACTGGACCTTGAAGGAATATGCCAGTCTTTTATCAGTGCCAACGATAAGCGCAAAAAGGCTTTTGGGTCCTTTACTTGAGGGTTGGGCTTTTTGGGCGGGTGCCTGGGAGGAAGTTGGGGGTCTTTTTGATCTTGAATGAGCGGCAAGCAGCTAGTGCGAGTCGTGGCTGTAAAACAAAAGGGCAATAAAGTGTTCCTGTTTCTACTGAAATTGTGTGGCACAGACCTTTCTATGGATTGAAATGCTTTAATGTGATTATGGTTATAGTTGTACTTTATTCATCCCTGCCATTACAAACAACAAAACAAGAAAAGCTAAACTAGATAAAATAGGGCGATGTAATACAATGCACAATTAGACATTATGGTAAAACATTTTAACCAGTTAAGCCCCAAGCCTGTTTTTCAGGTCTCAGGTTTGAAAATGACATTCCCAGAACAATTGACTATATCTTCACTTCTAAAAATGGTTAAATGAATAATCTTTTTTCTCAAAGCAATGATAAACCTGTGAGTTGGATGTAGAAAAAGTCAGAATAGATATAGATGTTTTTAAAGTAAATTCAGATTGAACAAAAAATGTAAATGATAGTGTCCGTGCAAAAAATAAACCATTACTTATTGTGAAAACCACCCTTGAATGATGGGATAGTAAAACTATAATCCAAACTATAACATATAATAAGTACCCTGTATCAAGATTGATGCAAAACAAGTATTTCCAAGGCACACCTTTATATGTTCATTATATTTATACAAAATAAGAGAATAACAGAATAACAGGTATGAAATCATTCCAACTCATACTACAGTTTAAAAAGGGAGTGATTTGTAAAATATGCATAAAGAAAAAGTACATCTGTTCAGTTCTGTTTCACATGGGTGTTGATGAGATGTATCCATAGATTTAGTCCCTAATGTTGCTCTCAAAGTGCACCAGATTGATGCTTTTAACTTCAACATTTAAAAAAAAATCTTCCCGGGGGAACATGCCCCCGGACCCCCCTAGAGGAGGTTAGGTCCCCCGCCCGCCCACACCCCCCGTCAAATTGTCCCACCCACATTGAGGATGCTTCCTACATCCATGCCTGAGACACAGTTTCGTGACTATTGTTGTGTTTTGCCCCCACGGGCAGGGGCATGGGGTTTAACAGGTTTTAAAGTATCCAATGTGTTCGTGATTTTTTATGTATTTTCCTTTAGAATGGCAGGAAATTAGTATTCCAATTTTTATTGAATTTTTGGTCCCCCCCAATGTTGACTCCATGAATACGGCCCTGGGCTAAACCATTGTTTTATTTACGGGTTATCAAATCCCGGGTTATTTTATTTTTTTCTCCCTGTGTTTAATTTAGTCAGAAAATATCCACTTAGCATTTAGCTTACAAGCAAAATACTGGAAAATAATAGGGTATAAACTGAACACAATTGGTTTCTTCCATATGTTTTTTTTGTAAGAAGACCATCTTGTTGGCTGTGTCTTTTGACAACGTTTGTCAAAATATAGAATTTGGGATGAGCATATCAGAACAACAATGTGCCATACAGTCAGAACTTTCTCCAATTAAACAAAGATAAAACTGAGGTAATGGTTTTTGGAGCCAAAGCAGAACGTATAAAAGTTAGCGCTGAGCTTCAGACTGCAATGTTCAAAACAACAGATAGAGCCAGAAATCTAGGTGTAGTCATGGACTCTGACCTGAGTTTCAACAGTCACATTAAATCAGCCTACTATCACCTAAACAATATTTCTAGGATTAAAAGACTGATGTCAGAGCAGGATTTGGAAAAACTTGTCCATGCTTTTATCTTCATTAGACTCGACTACTGTAATGGTTCAATCAAATCCTGTTTATGCAAATCTGACAGTTCAAGCACTAGCCAATCAAACCACGTGTAAGCTGGGAGAGACATACCGCAGTTCATTTCCTCATATTCCAAACGAGAAATTACGGTAGCAAATCACCCGGTTCATTACGACCAGTAACTATTTACCGGGATACAAACGGAAGGTACCAGGCATGGAGGGAGGTGGCAGAGACAGTGGATGAAACTGGTAGGTTTTCCCCTGTTTGGGGATTTTATATCCAGTTGACTTTGTTTAAACATTGCTATTGCTTTGTATGTCGGGGCGGGAGATTCATGTGATTGGTTGTTGGTCGCGTTGCTCGCAAAAAATCCCCAAGCTTTCAGACACACCCAGCTCCAAGATTTTCAAGATTTTTTCAAAGCTGCTGTGTGAAAAGTGGATCACATCACTCCTGTTCTGAAATCTTTACACTGACTTCCTGTGTGTCAAATAATTGATATCAAAATACTGCTGCTGGTTTATAAAGCTTTGAATGATTTAGGCTCAAAATACATTTCTGACCTACTGCTAAATTATGAACCATCCAGAACTCTCAGATATTCAGGGACTGGTCAGCAGCCTTGCCTTGCCTTGCCTTGCCTTGCCTTGCCTTGCCTTGCCTTGCCTTGCCTTGCCTTGCCTTGCCTTGCCTTGCCTTGCCTTGCCTTGCCTTGCCTTGCCTTGCCTTGCCTTGCCTTGCCTTGCCTTGCCTTGCCTTGCCTTGCCTTGCCTTGCCTTGCCTTGCCTTGCCTTGCCTTGCCTTGCCTTGCCTTGCCTTGCCTTGCCTTGCCTTGCCTTGCCTTGCCTTGCCTTGCCTTGCCTTGCCTTGCCTTGCCTTGCCTTGCCTTGCCTTGCCTTGCCTTGCCTAACAAATAAAAAACACAAGCTTTTGCTAATATCTTCTCCGCATAACCTTTAAGTAGTAATGTTTAGTAGACTTGAGAACAGCACACACACAAAATAAATGATGACCTTATTGGTAGTGAAGTTCAACTTTATTTTCTGAATTGGAAAATTAGGTTTGCATCAATTATAAGAACAAAGCATAACATCGCAGAAAACACAAGATCCCCAAAGAACAGAACAAAAAATGATTTGACACCAGATTTTTGTGATGTTCAGAAGCAATCATTAATAACGTGCAAAAGCAACATATGAAAAAGTATGAAAAAGTTCAATTGTTTTAAATTATATTTGGATATGTGCTTTGACAAAAAATCCATAAAAGACTAGGCTTGTTTGAGACGAGCTGCGGCTCTCCTCGAAATTAGACGAGAATAGCCGATCGCAGCCGGGGGAGGTCTCAAAAAGCTTGCCTGAAGTCGGACAGCTCGGAGTCGGCTTCTTCTTCTTCTTCTTCTTCTTCTTCTTCTTCTTCTTCTCTCGTTTTTTTTGGCGGATTGCAAACAACTTTAAGGTGCATACTGCCACCTCTGGAGTCGGCTTGACTCGGTTTGCGTTTATAAAGAATGCACAAATGTGTTTAATCCATGGTTTAATCGTTAATGTCAGATATGTAAGTAAATACATTTGCTCCTGCTCAAGATTAGATTCAACTTTATTGTTATTGCACATATTACAGGTACTGAGACAACGAAATGCAGTTTAACTTCTAACCAGGAGTGCAACAAGCAGTAAAGTGAAAAGTAATGTACAGAATATACAGAATAAAAGATAGAATGAAGTGCATGATGAATAAACAGTGAGGAGGGGTATGAATACACTAGATATACACAGCAGCCTGTGAGCAGTATTAACAGTGTGTATGAATATGCTAAGATATATAAAGTATGAAAACGGTAAGCAGTCCAAGTATAGTATAACATATATATAGATATTAATTTCATGATGATAAACATTGTGGAACAATGATGAAAAATGTGAATGGAAGTGTGGTAAAACTAACACAAAACAACAACAAACTTTTGCCGAGCCAATTGGAGAATTTCATCACCAGCACGTGGTAAAAACCACCAATGAGCGCTCAGCTCAAGATACCAGCGAGTCGTTTCCCATCAAGCATTTCGCTTCCGTAGGAGAGGAACTGCGCCGCCTCGCCGCGCCTCGCCCATCTTTGTCCCGCGAGATTTCAACGTCTCATGCAAGCGAGCCTCCAGAGCAAGTCGGACAAAATGACTAACCAGCATGCAACGCATTAGCAAGACGTTGATCGAAATTGCGCAGGTCTGCGCAGGTCTCGCTTGTCTCAAACAAGCCTAATGTCATCTGTGGAAGCCGTGGTACTGTAAAAAGCACGACCAATCATCTAAGTCGGCCCGGCTAAAATAACTGGGTGGCCTACCTGCCTGTCAGCCTTCCATCTGTGCTCAAACTTATGTCGTTCCTCATTAGTCATGTGCGCCTTCGTGTGTGTTGGACGAGGGGCTCTGTAAGGAAGTGGTAGATTTTTTCCGGCTGTGTATTTTCAAATTCTAGCACACTCCAGCTGCTTTCTCCAAAATTACCTACCGCACCTTTAACGTTCCCTACACACGGCGGCGTGCTTGGTCGCTTCAACGCTTCTCCCCGTTCACTTTGAATGGGGTGACGTCACGATTCACCGAACTGCATTGTGGGAGCAAAGCGTAGCTTCTCTCACGGTGCTCGCTGCAAAAGTAGAGCAATGTTCTACTTTTGCCGCCTCGACGGAGGCGTCAGCCAATCGAATCATATGCCAGTACAAGTTCTAGCCAATCAAACCGCGTGCTTGTGTGTCTGGGGCGGGAGATTCATGTGATTGGTTGTTGGTCGAGTTTCAGCCCCCCCCGCCGGCAAGCGTCAACGCACACCGCCGTGTGTAGGGGCCGTAACTGGGAATTACAAAATGTGTTATTTGTTAAGCGTGGGTTGTGTTTAAGGTCTAGAAAACACTGATAAGAGCTGTTTGCAGATTGTGCAAAGCTGATTTAGGCAGTAAGCCTACGTACATGTCTGCAGATAATGTACACGGAGTGACTGAGTTTAGTTTACCGTTTTACGTAATGTGTTTTGTGAAAGCTACAAAAAGTTAACAAATATTTATGTCTCTGATGTTGTGTTTTTCTACTAGCAGGATCTCATAGGCCTATAGGACTTTAGTAATCAAGTCTGCACCCAATATGTATGATCTTTTTGGAATTCCTTAATATTTTAGACAATTTTAATATAATGGTTGATCAACATCCTCCAAATAGCCTATTCCATGTATACATCCCTCATTTTTAAAGATGCATATATATATTGCATATTTTTGTCTGAAACCAATGATATACAAAGTGTAACAGTATTTAGACATTTAAAAAAAGAGCACTGTTGACTGTGAAGGTCTGCACTTTATCACTTCTTATCTATTTTTGCTTGTTCTTATAAATGTTGTGCTTCAGCTCAACTTAGTTCAGACTGACAATTCAAACTTTATCTCATACGTTAAACAAAATATCACTGTTAACAGTTTTAAATATGTGCCAAACATGATTTAAGTCACACATATACTTGGTTATTATCAGAATGCCTCCTAAAAAATATATTTTCATGCATTTTTTTCTACAGGCCACTCGTGCCTTTATTGAAGAGAAAGAGTTGAAAGGGCGAGACATACTGTAGGGATGTCATGAGGAAAATTGTCCCAGGCCAGATTCAAACCTCAGTCCTCCGCACGGGGACCAAACTCCAGTAAATAGGCCGCCAGCACGTGAACTATACGGCAGCCCTATTTTCACTTGTTTTGTTGTACTTCAGTACATTTTAGCAAATTAACAAAATAGCCACCATGGGCAGTTAGTAACATGGCCAAAAACATTTTAGGATTATTTCATGCTGTTTCGTTTGAAGCCATTGACAGTGAGAGGTCAGTGACAGGAAACACAGCAATGCTGGGAGTCATCACAACATGGATTAACCTGGTCTTAAACAATACAAAAAACAAACACCAGATGGTTATCTGTGGAAGCATTTATTATGTTGTGCAGCCAAACACTGATATCAGTCAAATGTCATGTTTACCGGTTTGGTTAAACAGCGACTCATTATGAAGATCAATAACGTTGATGGTTCCCCTATGTAAATGTTGCCATTGTGTGGTCAGTTTCAACAATTTTGTCATCTTCAAGGATTGTAAACAGGAAATTACCAGTTTGCTGACTTTATTATTGATGACCATTTCCCACAAAAATGGGGGGAACATTGTGTTTTAACATGAACGTAGTGTTTTTTTATCCTCTTGCCATTTATCAGATGGTTGAACAAAAGAGAGACAGGAAATATTACATGTAATGTGCTTTTATCAAACCATCATGACGCCCAAAGAAGCTATAGTAAGCAGTCATGGCGTGTCTGAAGCAAATGTGTAAAATGTTTTTCTGTCTTCTCTTCAATCCATGTCTTTGTGTGATTTTTTCAGTTCCATTGTGAGTCCCAAGGGCCGACTTATGCGGATCTTTTGAACTGGGGGTCCTCAGCGAAGAGTTTCTCTGCCAGGGTTGTTCCAGCTGCTGCAGGGACGCACTGAGCCGAGAATGCGGTGGGATAGGCCTCGATGGTGGGCTCTGATTGTTCGGGGATCTGGGGGTCGGGCTTGAGGTTCAGGGTGACTCCCACCTCACCAGGGGGGACTTCGGGGAAAATAGGCAGGGTCATGGGCTGGTCCACTGCGGGAATCATCTTCACCATGCCCTCTGGGTGGTCGTGGGATGCATTCTCGTGCTGATGTTCGTGGTGATGGTGGTGGTGCTCATGCTCGTGCAGGTGGGCGTGCTTGTGGTCGTGATCCAGAGCCACCTCGTGGTCGTGCTCGTGGGTGTGCTCGCTGTCGGCGTGCTTGTAGTTGTGGTGCTGGTTGGGCACATCGTCGCTATGGTTGTGCGCCTTGCTGTGGTGAGTGTGCACGTGATCGTGGCCATGCCCGTGGTCGTGGGAGTGGGCGTGAGCGTGCCTGTGGCCGCCGTGGTCGTGTTCGTGGTCGTGCGTGTGGTGGTGGTCGCTGTTGTCTCCGTGCTGCTTGGTTTTGTCGTGATTGTCGTGGCTCTTGGTGTGGTCGTGGGCGTGGTCGTGTGTGTGTGCGTCGTCGACGACGACGTGGTCGACGGCGTGGTCATGGTCGTGGCTGTGTGGATGTTTGTCTGTGTGGCTGTGGTCGGTCTCTCCGCCCAGCTCATGGTGTTTCTTCTCTCTGTCAGCAGCCTTGAGAACACGTAAAAGATAAAATGAGTAATGTTGGGGACATAGAAAAAGTGGTAAATAAATTGGTGGAATTTAAGCTATATTCATATATTGTACAGTACATACTGTTTTTTTGCTGTATTTTTCACATTTTATCGGAATTTTCTTCAACTATGTCTTCTAAAGACCAAACATTAAGTTCATAATGCGAATTCATAGTTGTATTTTGATTCAAATTGTGAAGCAGAATTGGCATTTCAGTACAACTTGCATCTTATTTGTATAGGTTAAGTCATTGTGTCCATATGATATCATTGTTATCACTAGATGATTGTTATAGTCATAATTTTAAATAATATTATGTTATTATATAATTGAATGCCAAAACTATGAAAATCAGTTGTAATA
This sequence comes from Notothenia rossii, assembly GCF_949606895.1. NCBI lineage: Eukaryota > Metazoa > Chordata > Actinopteri > Perciformes > Nototheniidae > Notothenia > Notothenia rossii. Next base: position 70,561,010 of record NC_136912.1, read on the forward strand.
ACTGTCATGCTACTGCTGGCTAGTGCTCCAACACATTGGACATGATAGGCTAGAAGGTAAGCAATTGACCCATCATAACAGCGCTGCCCAGTGTACCAATCAGAGCAGACTGGGCTCTAGTTTCAGACAGATATAGAAATACAGACCCTTTTAAACATTAAATAAGAATATAAACCTGAAAATGAGCATAATAGGTCCCCTTTAAATCAAATAATCCATGCGTGCATTTTCCTTTTGCTACAGAAAGACTTTATAAAATGAAATCAATGTGACACTTTGTATTTGGTCCTGGCTTAATCTTACCTCTGGCTCATAGATCTCACAATCTTCACTTGGCAAAGCTTCCCCAGTGGGAGAATAAAAGAGGCTGGCCTTACAGTGTCCTTTGTGCTGAGGGGAGAATACCATGATAAATAAGTTAGAGAATTGTAATACTTTAAAAGAGAAGTTGTTGCACAAAAGGTACTGATCCAGAGATTTACATGAGAAAAGCAGAATTCATACTGGAGCATTTAAAATCTTTCAAATGAATCCTGATTTATTACAGGAATTCCAAAATAAAAACTTTATTTTAATTTAAAACAAAACAAATGAAATAAACAATCCATATAACTAAGTTGAAATGTTGTATGTTGAAAAATAAATGTTTTCATGACTCACAGCGAACTCGCAATCCATGAAGGGGCAGTCATCAGATGCTGCAGAGCTCCTGGGGCAGGTGGTCTCCTGGATGGTGTAGTCTGCATTGTAATACATCGACATGGCCATCTGGTGACAAACACACACATAACAAAAGAAGTTGGTCAACTCGCAAGTGAATGCATTACAATAAGATGATTGTTCAAAGCGGCGGTCGGTCATGGGGATAGAGAGGGAATTAGTGTATGTAGTCAGATTCTGGAAACCTTGATACTCTGGATGATTAGAGGATAATTTAATAATGGAAATTTGAATCAATTGGTGACATAAATCCAAGGTGTCAACAGGATTATGCTTTTACCCTCCCCCAAGGAGACAATGTCTGTTTCTCAGTAGGATTCATAAACCAAGGAAGGACCCATTACATTTTGGATCATGCATGCATTATTCAACTTTTTGAACATTACAACATAGGAAGTTTGGCCTCGTCTTAAACGTACCCCGGCTTTAGCGCGGTTGATTTTGAGCAGAGCGAAGCGATTGGACAGCCCGCTCATTTTGTTGAACTTCTCCAGTGAAAGAGACACAGTCTTCTTAATCTCAGCATGTTCCATGTCCGTAGGAGTAGGACAGTCAGGACATAGCTCTGCCACGCGAGCTGAAGGAACTGAGCAGAGAGAAAAATCACGAAATGTCAAAAGACTGTTTTGCACTGAACAAAATATCAGGCTCATTTTACCACATTTTGAGGCTTATAGGTTCACTTCTGCTTAGAAATCTGGCAAACTTATTAAGATTCAATTAAATAAAGTAGAACTTAACGGTTGTAAAAAATATTTACCTGGTCTGACGACACACTGGTATTTGTAGAGGCGCACCACCCTGTGCACCTTGCTGATGAAGATGACAACCTTGCATTGTCCATACACCTGCAGAGACCAATACAACAATAATTTATTATACTGGAAACATTAAATAGACTCGACTCATATTGAGATTTTTTTGTATTATAGTCATTTAAGGTTCATAATATAATAACTACTTTTTATGGAGCAACAGGAAAGTATAATGTGAGTCTTGACGTAACAAAACACTGATAAAACAAGGCTGGACAGCACACAACTTGCATACATGTGGAATTTTGTGTTATCCCTTTTCAGTGGTGGAAAGTAAATAAGTACATGTGCTCAAGTATTGTACTTAAGTACTTTTTTCACATATTTAAAATTTACCTAAGTATTTCCATTTATTTCTACTTAATACTTTTACTCCACCTAATTTTAGAGGTGAATATCATACTTTTTACTCCATTACATTTATTTTCACAGTTACTGTGGACATATTAACACGTACTGTATAAGCTGATGCGATATAATAAATAAATACTGTACTTTTAATGTACACAGTATCTAATTTGGTCCACATGAACCAACAGCAACACTAAAAATGCTTTTACATGTAAAATACAAATAATATAATACAGTGAAAAGATACATTCTGCCTAAAGAGTGCTTTACTTTGATACTTTAACTACATTTAGCTGATACTTTTTCTGTACTTTATATCATTCTGAAATGGGCCATTGTGCAGAATGAGTACTTTTACTTTTTGTACTCTGAATACATTTTTGTACCTGTACTAAAGTTACATTTTGTAATCACGACATTTGCTTGCATTTGAGAATTTTAAGACCATAGTGTTTGTACGTAAAGGATCAGATTACTTCTTTCAACACTGTCACTGTTTAGAGAGGGGTGTGCATGTAAAAGTGTGTGCGTCAACGAGTGTTTTCTGACCGGTGTGTCCTCGTCGGGGCGAGCCTCACAGGACTTCCAATCGCTCCTGCTCAGAACACTGCAGTTGGTCTCCACGACATCCAGAGTCAGGTAGAAAACCACGCCGGTCTCTCCCTGTAACACACACACAGACACACACAGAACTCATTATCAAAACGTCATTATGCAAATGATCTTCCAGTGGTTAGAAGGTTGGGTTATTGTGTGATAGTACACGTGGCTGGTGATAAATGAAGACCCTAAAAAAAGTTGTTCTTATCAGGTACCGATGCTTACATGACAAATGTATCCATCCAATAACTTTGGTATCACCTGATGTCTTTAACACAATCAATCTGTCTGCTACTACACAGCAGACACATCATTTATCTCTGGCTTAAATGTCTGATGTCTGAAATGTAATTGCTCTCATAACTTATTCATAATGAATATAAATACATAAGGAAAATTACAGATTCTTATCATCTGAGTCTTTTGTTAAGTGCTAGAGGTTATCAGATTTATGGGACCATACAGATGAGCTCCGGCAGACTGATTGATTGTTTTTCAAAAGAAATATCCCATGTAGTCATTTTCTTTTTATCATCTCTTTTGACTTTTTCTTGCCTCAGCATTTCCTTTATTTTCAATTATAATAAGCAATCTCTTAGCACATGTTTGAAGACAGTTTGAGATAAAAACCTTCTTTTTTTCAGGTTATATTCATTATTTAATTGTCAACTTAATTGTAGACAGACACTCTATTACCATTGCCATCCGACATGATTGCAACCTTATTTAAAGTATTAATTTCTAAGTTAAAACTACATTTAACATTTATATAGATATAATATATATTAATGTCACATTTTCATATATTTGAAAATAAATATTAAGAAGAAAATCTAGATTATTACATTTCAAATATTTTTGACATCGAAGCACTTTCGTGGATTCCAATTATGGAACACCAACTTGTACAAACAAAACATCATCCATATCATGTACAACAACATGTACATGTTAATGAGTTGCCTTGTTTTGGTATAAAACCAAATGTATAGAGGTTGCTTCTGATTGTGTCTCTACATTACATCTAAGAAATGTAGATGATGTTGATGGATTTTGTCCATGATAATATAATATAACAAATATAATAATAATATAACCTTCTGTTAACCTCACTTATTATATCTTCATATGGACTCACATGTTTGCTCATATGCACGTTGGACAGGCGGTGCAGAGCGAAGATGTAGCCCTCCTGCCGGTCCTGGTTGATTTTAGTGATGGCGAGTCCTGCAGCCCCCTTCGCAGATGCGTCTTCACACGATCCTTCCTCGATGCCAACAGTCTCCACTGGTGCAGCGCGGACGCATCCCAACGCCAACAGCAGCGACAACAACACACAGTGCTTCATGGTTAAAGGCCTGGTCAAAAAACACGCACAGGTTAGTGGGAAAGATGAGAGGAGGCCTTTTATATCCTGCTACTGTTCAATGTAAGAACACCCTCACTCCCACAAACACAAAACCACTGCCCCTTGTGTCATATCAGGTAAACATAACCATTGAACCCTTCCCTTAAACGCATGGTCATATCTTGGATCCTGCATCGGTTGATATATATCCCAACCAATCAGCTACTGTGGTGACTTGCACAGTGGAGCTTATCATGTTTGTTAGATAATGGGCCCTGCAGTCCCGCCACTTTGGATCAACAGGGACAGTGAGGGGGCTTAAAGTCCCTTGATACAATCTTGGCCCCCATTCCCTGTTCAATAACGCACTACAAACAAGATTGGATAACACAGTGGTCATCATCTAGAAGTTAATAATGATAAATAATCAAACTGAGTTGTTAGAAGTCCATTCAAACACATTCAACAGCTGTAGTAGATACTGTATCAGGTCACCATTGTCTTTAAATGCTTTCACACCTCAGGGGCAGATACGCCATGATTGTATCACAATATCATAGCCAGTCACATTGCTGTTGTCTTGCATCTCATAGCATCTCTAGCTCTGGTGTTTGGATCTAACTTTGAAAAGGGTGATGTTTATGTTTATTAAGGATCCCCATTAGCTTTTGGTCTCCACAAAAGCTACTCTTCCTGTGGTCCAGATGTTAGTTTCCCCTTTTTATGTTTTCATACAGCACACAAAAACAAACAGGTTTTGGACCAAACTTCTTCACAAAGACAGAAAAAAACATTTATGTACATAGAATATTTGGATATAAAAGGAGCTTCAAGAAGAAACACAACACATATTCTGCAGTACCACCAAGGTACAAGACAGCATATGACTTTATGAAGACTCCTGTACTTTTACTTAAGTAGGATTTTGAACACAGGAAATAATTGCTCATATTACTCATTAAAAAAAGTGTCTTTGCATTGATGTTTGATACTTTTAATCACAGTAAGTCAAGGATCTGAGTACTATAACTACACAAACCATCGTAATTTAATTATTTATTTACTTTTTGTTCAATGGCAACTTTCTTTGGACATGCAGCTATCTGCAGTATTGTGATGCCTCATTTTTCTCCTTGTCCTTTTTGAATATTTGAATACAAGCTGTCCCTACCTTTCCTTAGCTAACAGTTTTCAATTGTTTAGGATTAAGACTAAATATTTAAGAAATACTTTATAAATCTACAAGGGGAAATTACATTTGTCCTGACACTTTTCACTCTGTTGTTATTGACATGACATCACACACATACTTTAACCACACTCTATTCATGTTTTGGTAGCCAAGTGCATATACTGGTATGATAATTATATTCTGATTCTGATTCTGATAACTGTTTGTTTTAAAAAGAATCACATGATTGAATGTTAAACAGGGTTTTCAGTAATTAACACTTTGGTTTAAAGCATCATACTCATTCTAAACAACTTTTTAAACTATGTATTGGAAGCTGTGGGGAATTAAAGCAGAAGACATGAGCGGAGAAGTATTTTGTGTTGGCTCTTTCCTGAACTTCAGTTGTTAGTGCTCCCATATCAACTGCTGAACTGATGGTTAACTTTCTGCTGAGAAACATTTGACCTTTGTTATAACAAAATAAACAATCCATGGAATCACACGGCTACAAATCGATAGTTCTCTTGCAGCTGCTGTGTTGCAATAATCAGATACACTTACGTAAGATACAGAATTGTTGGGATACTAAAACCCATACCATACATGTCAATCTGAATTAAAAGCTTGAAATAACTGATAAAGATTACACAAGATGATAAGTGAAAAACAAGTTAAGGTTTAGCAGCCGAAAGAAGTGAAACTTACTTACAGAAATTTGTGTTCCAAACCAGAAGTCATCATGCCAATGGCAATGATCTTATTTTTGACTGATTCAACATGATGTTTTGTGTCCGAGAAAAACAAATATGACATGCTTCTGTTACACGTTGGTAGCTTAAATACAAATACAAAATATTTGAGATTATGCAAGGGAAGACCATGTGGCAAGACTGTCTATGTATGCAGTAGGGCGAGGTGACACTGACAACCGCTGTCATATTTAAAATGATTTGATCTTAAGGCAGTAGAGGTGTAATACTGTATTATTCAAAGTTAGGATCTTCACATATGAATTGCCAAAAGGACATTAAAGTTACTTTACAATGCTTTCAAGATGGAAAAATGGGCATGCATTGGGTTCATTTCGTAGATGATTAACGTAACATTGTGGAGCCTGGTGTATTTTGTTTTATTTGTGAGGCTCTGCTTAGTCAGTCAGTAATGACTTTGAGGGCATTGACCCAGATCACTGGAACTCAGCTAAAACTCAGTACACAGCTAAAGATGAGAACTAAGACGTGTGGATCTACAGTAAGAACCTTCATTGTTCTGGTTCTGAAGTATATAAATGTATATATTTTTGCATGGTAATTGCCTGTGATAAAGCAAACAGAGAACACACAGGCAGACTACTACAATAGTGTGCTTACAGGCTTCATTGGGGCAAGGGTGAAAATGTAGAAAGAGCCACCTCTACACTGTACAGGTTTGTGTAACCTTTAGGGTTAGGGTTCAACTTCAGCCACATTTATTCACAGACTGGGCTTAAGAACAATTCTGAACACTTTAAACTGCTTCTACGCCGCAAGATTTCAGAGAGAAATTAGACTTATACCATTTACTTGACAATTATATTTATGGGACAGATGTAGTAGTAGTAGTAGTAGTAGTATAGTAGAACCTTTATTTAGCCAGGAAATTCAATTAAGAACAAATTCTTATTTTCAATGATGACCTGACAGGAGGCAAAAGGCTTCCTGAGGGGATGGGGGTTGGGAGGAAGAAAATAAAAAGACAGACTCCGGGCAGTACAGAAGCCAGGAGACAACACAATGACACAGAGCAGAGATGACAGGTATAGCAGTTAAACATAACATCTCTAAAACAATACTGCTGGAGTTCATTCAGTCATTAAAATAATATAGAACATTCATCCATTCAAACATTCATTCATTCATCCATTCATTCCTTCATGGCAATGCATACTATATGAGAGGTCAAGACAGTGAGCATCAGGCAAAGCAGTTGCATGTGTGTACCAGGGTGTTTGTAATAGTGTCCCTGAAGGTGCGGGGGGAGATAAAGGTCTCCATCTGCAAGGTTTTTTGTATGATATTCCAGCTATCAGCTGCTGCAAACTGAAAGTCAGAGCGGCCAAAGGATGTATGGGCTTTGGAGATCTTTGGCAGGATGTTTATAGTTGACCGGGTGTTGTGCGTCGGGGGGAGTGGCATTTTCTCCTAGAGGCCAAGGGAAGCCAGGCTTCCCCTGATTTTTCGGATTGTAGTTATAATTTTAATAAATAAATAAAAACACTTCGTTTAGTTTCGGAAATTCTTCTTTGCTGTGTGTTGATGCCGGCCCGTCTCTCCCCCATTCTCATTGAGTATTTTACAAAGAGTGAAACAGCGCCCCTCTAGATGTTATGGTGAAACAGTAGATTGCACTCACTGTTGCGAGAGGAGGCTAGCCGAAATTGGCTTCCCTTGGTGAATTTTTTTTTAGGGATTGACCAATCAGACAAGGCCCACGTCATGCCCCTGCCAACCTGTGATTAGTCAGAGCCCTGGCAAGGGAAGCCAGAGGCGGCTGGCTTCCCTTGCCTCACAATCCAATCAAATCGCATCAACTTGGTGGTGCAGTGACACGTCACAGAGCAAGTGCAATTATGGAGGGTGGATATTTGGAGTATTTAATCAAACATAATTGTACTAAACTTAAATTTGGGGGGGCTCTTGGGAAAAAAGGTTGGGAACCCGTGCTGTAGGGGGCATTGGTGGAGAAGCGGATGGCGGAGTGATACAGAACGTCTAAATCAGGGGTCTTCAACTAAGGTCCAGTTAGAGAAAATCTCCCCATGCAAAGGTCCGGAACATCAAAATATCTAAGTTGCTTTATGAATTAGTGTGATATATATTGAATTAGCCTGTAGCTTTATCAACGTCTGCATGTAATCAACAACTGACTGCCAATCAAATAAAGAAAGTACAATTCAAAAACAACAACATTTATTGTCAATGAACATTGAACTTTACAGATATACAGTAAATACTGTGGATATGTTCTTGCCATATCCACTTAATATTCCTCTCGGGCTGCATTTAAAAATAAAATAGAGAAAATAAATAAAATGAAAATATGTGCATCTTAAAAGTGCTTAAGTTTAGATACATAAAATAAAGTGTAGCAGCAGCTTGCGTTTCTCTTTGTTAACCGTTTCACATCATGATTTAACAGGTTCAGACGATTATAGAACATATCAGTCTTTACACATCATAACAATTGAACACTTTCTCTTTCTTTCCCTCTTATATTGCAGTCCCTCACTCGCTTTTGTTTGGTTCAGTCTGAGAATTGAGCTCGAGCTTGTCCTGCCAGGATTTTAAATCTGGGCTGAAATGGTGTCAGGGCCATTCTCATACACACATGCAGGTTCTCATTGGTTAGCCTGGAACGATATTTTGTTTTAATAATGTTCATTGTGGAGAAAGCTGCCTCGCAGCTGTATGTGGAGCCAAACATGGTGAATATATATAGATCTACTTTCCTTAGACCTTTTCACTGGGAAAGCTGTCTCAGAGACTGTTTTGAGCCAGAAAGTGACAGGGTCAGTTCTTCCAAATTGCTCTTTCAGGGCCACGTCTGCTTGGAGATCAACCAGTTGCATCTGGAGAGGCCCAGCATTTGCCCACTTGAAGTGCTGTGTGACTTCCTTTGAGAACTCCCTGACATCTGTGATAAGAAATGGGTTCTGAATGAACATGGTGAGCTGCCGTCCAAAGCTGAAGCTGTCAAAACGTTTGCTGAAGTTTACAATCAGCTTATCTACAAAGCCAACAAAATAAGACACATTTCTCTGTCCCTGAAGCTGTTCCTGCACTGCTGGGAGGTGTTCACAGTCTCCCTGCAGATCTTCCTTGAACACTTCAAGTTTCCTCTGAAAGGAGCGGACAGCTGTCATCAATTCACAAATTGAATTGTCCTTTCCCTGTAGCTTCAAATTCAGTTCATTCAGATGCGAAGTGATGTCAACCAAAAAGGCCACATTATCCATCTTTTACTCATCTTCTAAAAAGAGAGAAAACTGTGTTGCCTTCTGACTTCCCATCTCTGCCAAGAAAGCTGCTACTTCCCTTCCTGATGGACCAAAAGCGCTCCAACACCCAGCCTTTGCCGAGCCATCTCACATTGTTGTGCAGCAAAAGATCATCAGCGTTTGCATCAACTTCTCTGAGGAATTCCCTGAGCATGCGATGCTGATAGGAAGAGGACGCTCTGAGGAAATTGATCATTTTCATCATTGTGTTCATCACCTCAGCATACTCATCTGACAGGGAGGAGCACAGGACAGATTGATGGATGATGCAATGGTAAGAGATGAGCTCAGGATTATCCTCTTTCATTCTTGACACAACTCCTTTCTCTCTCCCTATCATGGCAGGGGCTCCATCTGTGGTTATTGAAACGACTTGTTTTGGCTCTATTCCTCGCTTCGTTAACATCTCCTTAATGGCGAGGTAGATGTCCTCTCCTCTTGTACTGGTCTGAAGGGGACACACCTAACATGTCTTCTCAGAACACTTTGTTGAAGAACCTTACATAAATGAACAGCTGAGCATTGTCAGAAACATCAGTGGACTCATCTACAGCTAAGCTTACACAGGGTGCCTTATGAAGGGCTTCATCCAGCTGGGCTAGCACATCCTGGGTTAATACTTTACTCCTCTTTGTGGCTGATGATGCTGACAAAGGTATTTGCTTAATTTGTTCACAAAGCTCTTCTTTTTGTTTTCCCTCAAGCAAGGTTTGAGCTACTGCAATCATGCACTCCTTGACAACCTCTCCATCAGTAAATGTTTTTTTGTTTTGACCCAAAATCCAAGCCACTCTGAGGGAACATTCATTAGCACGTTGTTGGGCAGTGAATGAATGGGTCAGGATCCTGGTGGAATGATCATATTGGGCTCTCAGACTGCTTATTTTTTGTGACCTCAGTTCTGAGTTGAGAGGGAATGTTTGGTCAAACACTTTACGTTTGGTCTAGTGGCGTTTCACGTTGGCACTTTTAATGAGCGCCACGGTCTCTGAACAGATGAGACACACTGGTTTTGTGCTCCTAGTGGGCAGGATGAACATGAATGAGTCCGCCCACTCGTGGTTAAAAGCTCTGTTCTCACTGTCCACTTTCCTCTTCTTGGAGAGCGCGCCATGTGTAATTATATGTTTCTCCCTGTCTGCCGCTAACACGCCTGTTCACTCTCCTCTCCGCTTCTCTCCCTGTATCGCTGCTCTTCACTCAGTCTCCTCTCCCTGTCTGCCGCTGTCTTGTCTCGCTGTATCGCTAACTCTTTTCTTGACTCACTTTCCTCTTCTCTCACTGTATCGCTAACTCTTCTCTTCACTCACTTTCCTCTTCTCTCACTGTGTCGCTAACTCTTCTCTTGACTCACTTTCCTCTTCTCTCACTGAGTCGCTAACTCTTCTCTTCACTCACTTTCCTCTTCTCTCCCTGTATCGCTAACTCTTCTCTTCACTCACTTTCCTCTTCTCTCACTGTATCGCTAACTCTTCTCTTGACTCACTTTCCTCTTCTCTCACTGTATCGCTAACTCTTCTCTTCACTCACTTTCCTCTTCTCTCACTGTATCGCTAACTCTTCTCTTCACTCACTTTCCTCTTCTCTCACTGTATCGCTAACTCTTCTCTTGACTCACTTTCGTCTTCTCTCACTCAGGGCTGCCAACATTTGAGTTCAGCTTGGAGTGAGATTTTTTTTTGGTGAACCGAAAAAAGAAACGTTAATGTGTACAGTGTTACAAATGTATTGAACATGTACAGGTTTTCCCATTAATGTATCGGGCGCTACAGTGGAATGCGCACATACACAGTGTACCCGCAACTCATGTTATTTTATAAGTGGGGGGTTCCTCATCTCCTCTAGGGGGGTCCGGGGGCATGCTCCCCCGGGAAGATTTTTTTTAAGTTAAATGCATCAACCTGGTGCACTTTGAGAGCAAAATGAATTTATGGTAAACGAGTTTTCTTTTTCTTTATGGATATGTTACAAATCACTCACCTTTTAAACTGTATTCTTGTTTCACTGTCATATAGTATTTCATAACTGTTTTTCATTTATTCTCATAAATGGTGACCAAAAGGTATGAGACCCACTGAGATAACTAGACTAAAGTATCTAAACAGAGTCCCTTACCTCACTGAGCTGTAGTTATCTCTCAGTCTGACAGGACAGAGCTCTCCCTCTCATTGTTTTAGAAACAGCTTTTAATATCCGTTAAGCTAACCAGATGCTAACAACAACAATCCAAATAGTGAGTTTGGTAGAAATATACTGTATAATAGTAAAGTTATTTAAGATGATGCCATATTTATTGAAGATTTTACATTATAAATATTCTCCAAAATTATTCAAAAGCATATTCTTCCAAACTCCTTGCTGTAGTATGACACACAGGAGACTATTGATGTGTGTAGTGAGTTTGGTAGTAATAAGCTGTATAATAGTGATTGAATATTATTGTATTCTCTTTTTTCGGAGTTGCACTTTGCAGACAGTCCTTAAGACAGAGTGAGTCAGAAGTCCCTTAAGACTGTCCCTTAAAACAGTCCTTAATCTCTCTTTTATTCTCAAGTTCTCTTGTAGTCTCTTCCTGAGCACTCGTTTCTTCTCCGGCTGCGGATAGAGACCAATGTAATGTGCCCAGTTCGGGGGACGGCGCGTATTGGCTTTTTAAAAAAAAATCAAAATGTGATTGTAGTTCGTTGTCAACCTTACCACGGTACTTAGGAGATGTCATTTGTGTCTGAATAACGTTTTCATGAGTTATTGATCCGTGAAATCAGAATCTTCCAATATCGTTCCAACTTTACTGAATTAAGCCAGAAGACCGTCTCATTTCGTAGACCGCTCGGTTTGCTGTTCCTTCACTTTATTTTTATATTTATATACATTTATTTTGGACGAAAACTTAGCGTGAGGAAAGGCAAGTGTGGCGTGAGTGCGTGAGATATGGGTTAATTGCGTGACTCTCACGCTCAATGCGTGAGTGTTGGCAGCCCCGTCAAAAATGTAAATCCCCTATTAATGTATTGATTATAGGTCCGGGTCCGCATAGGTCGGCGTCTGGGTCCGGACCCGGACCGCGGTCCGCCTGTTGCCGACCCCTGGTCTAAATGATCTGTAGCGGTTAGACTATAGTTGCTTGGGTGCCAGTCCGGTCAGGCATGACAATTTATAGTTAAGATCAAGTCAAACCCTACAATGGGTGCATGTTACCGACGGGAAAAACACACAGCACATGCCCCTCTTAACCAGTACAATATTTCTGTATTTTCGATAGTAAATTAATACCTTTGAACAAAAACACACAACACATCTCTTTAAATGCAAACAAATACTATATTCAATAGTTCAAGAACAGTGAGTCCCATGTGAATGAAAAAGTATAATCCATATAGTTCATGAAAAATAGTCCAACAAAAACAATAATCCATATAGCGTATTAGTTTCAGTTCAGTTCACCAACCACAGAAAACAATTTTTCGTTTAACTTCCCCCCCATCCTCCTACACGACACTTTCAGATTACCCTGCTTCGTGTAGTCCGGTCTGAGTAGAAAGTCCAGGCCGGGTTATTCGCCTTTTACCCTGACTATACTCCCAACCCGGAAGTGTCAGCACCTGCCGGCGTTCTATTTACATTTCTGATGCGCTGCTCTCAGCAGCAGAGAAACAGCGATCCAACGGGGCCGAGCACCAGCTTCCGTGCAGCCAATAGAGGGTTTTTTCCCCCTGTGATGATCGTGCCGTCTGTCAGCTTCTCCGCTTCCTCAAAACCATCTCCTCCATTTTGTTTTGCTCGCCCTCTTTTATAGACCCACCTTCTCACAGCTGACGAGATATTTGTAATGGCTTGTGGAGGAGTGGGTGGTAGGTTTTGTATCACAGAAGGGATTGTGTGTGTTGGTATGACAGGCAGAATCGCTACAGATCGAGAGATCCTTTTCACGCCGTGCAGTAGATGTTATCACCGTAGTCGAACAGATGACAGTCATCTGGACAAGAGCAAGTTTAGCAGATGAAGTGAATGAGGAAAGATTCCTAAATAGAAAGCTGAGTCGAGCTTTAACCTTGGTCTGAATTTTGGAGAGATGTTCTGAGAATGACAGATTACTGTCAATCCAAAATCCCAGTTTTTATAAGATTTAACTATTTCAAGGTCCCGGCCATTGGCGGTCACAATAGTGCCAGTTTGGGAGGCACCACTGCGGCCAAGCCACATGATCTTGGTTTTAGTGGTGTTCAGGACCAGGCCAAGGGCAGAGAGATGTGACTGGATCCTCTGAAAACTATCCTGAAGAGTTTTCAGGACAGTATCTGGGGAAGGGCCAGCAGTGTACAGAATCGTGTCATCGGCATATAGGTGGATAGAGGAGTTGCCCACTGATTTCTCCATGTCATTTATATATATTGAGAATAGGATGGGTGCTAGGATAGTGCCTTGTGATACTCCCTTAGAGATGGATAGGGGCTGTGTCATCAGATTGTCAGATTTTACGCAGTGGTTGCGCATGGACAGGTAGCTTTCAAACCAGGCTATCGATTGGTCCCGGAAGCAGTTGGTGATCTACAGTGTCGAAGGCTTTGGCAAGATCGATGAAAATGGCAGCACAGTATTGTCTGGAGTCAAGGGCATTGATGATATCATTTAGGACTTTAAGAGTCGCCGTCTCACACCCATAACCTGCACAGAACCCAGACTGCATGTCAAATAGTATGTTGTAAGCCTTCAGAAACCATGTTAGCTGTTTGCAAACTAATTTTTGAAACACTTTCGCTATACAGGGTAGAATGGATATTGGACGATAGCAGTTGGGGTCAGCTTGGTTTCCCCCTTTAAACAAAGGTCGCACTGAGGCTGCCTTCCAGGCAGAAGGTAGCACTGCTGTCTGTATGGACAGATTACAAAGGTGGGAGATAGCTTCTGCAATAATTGGGTCTGCAACTTTAAAAAAGAAGGGGTCTAGCCCATCCAGACCTGCAGGTTTGTTGGGGCCAAGTTTACTAAGGACCTCCAGCACATCACTCTCACTAACTTCTTGCAGGCAGAAGCTGTGACGAGGGGCTGGGTGGCGGACTGTTGGTGGGGGGCTTAGGAGGCGCTATAGAATCAAATAGGTTCCCACATTTAACAAAGTGCTGGTTAAAGAGCTCTGCTATGCGCTCATTACCGGTGACTACTGTATCCTCAATAACGAGGGAGTTAGGCAGATGAGAAGATAGGGGTTTATTCTCCAGGGGTTTATTCTCCATCTCTTTCACTGTTTTCCAGAATGTCCTTGGATTGGATCCACAGATGTTGAATTGATTATGGAAGTAATCAACCTTGGCTTTTTGGATAGCCTGTATAGACTTATTTTCCTGAATGATAGCCAATCGTCGTGGGATTATGAGTGACGAGCCCTGCGCCAGGTGGAGTTCTTGAGGTGAAGCCGTTCAGCTAAATCCCAGTTGAACCAAGGACTGCATCGGTTTTTTATCCTCATTTTTTTTTTTAATGGGAGCGTGTTTATTGATTACCATAACAAAGGAGTCATAAAAGAAGGACCATGCAGCATCGATGTCAGGGATCAAGCTAATTCTGTCCCACTTGATAGCAGCCAGGTCGTAGAGGAAGGCTTGTTCGTCTAAATGTTTCAGTATTCGTCTGTGAGTGGTAAGGGCTGGCTGTTTAATTGTGCCGCCATTACGAATACAGCCAATAAGACAGTGGTAACTGATATCGCTACAGAAGATGCCAGTTTTGTACCAGTTTTTGTCAGGGTTATTTGTGAGGATGACATCATACCATGTAGGAGTGAGGATAATCTGCGAGAGATTAAGAGAGACCCATTGTTTTTGGACCTGCGCAGGAGGGTTGAGCATGTCCCAGTTTAGATCCCAGAAGCACAAACTCAGAATGAGTGTGGGGTGCCAGGAGGGTGCTGAGAGCAGGTAGGGTACATGCTGGGGCAGAGGGTGGGTGATATCAGCCAGCGACTGTAAGTGTAGAGCTATTTGCCAGTTTAATGTTTACGATAAGTAAACTGTAAAATATTACCATGATTTCACAATATTTAGCTGTAATATTTTACAATAAATTACTGTTTTACCACTTTACAGTCTTTACCTGTATAATGTTCACAATATACTGTAATTTTGAATTTCACAGTGAAATCAATACAGGCACAGTTAAGTACTCTGAATGTACAGGATACATTATTACCAGGATTTCACAACATGTTACTGTATTATTTCACAGTAAAATACTGTATTCAGACCATCCTCTGTGATAACACAACAAAATTAAGTGATTTTCTTGCTTTTATCGCTCTTGCTTGGCTTTAAATACACATTTCTTTCTTTGGTGCAGGTTTTACTTAAAGGTGACCTATCATGCAAAATGCATTTTTGTACGTCTTTTATACATGAATATGTGTCCCCGGTGTTCCAGGGAACTCACCAAGTGTCAGAAAACACAACCCTCTCTATTTTCCTCCATACCCAAATATCTTAAAAAGGGGCTGCAACGGATCTGATACAGACTGATCCAGATTTGAACACTTCTATGACATCACAGAAGTGGCGCTACGGCTACCAATCAGGAGGAGACAGCCACGGACATTGCCGTTCCAAAGCGCTGGAGACGCTGTAGTACATATGCCAGGCCTGTAGATGGTGCTGTTCTCCCGGAATCAGCCCATGCGAAGACAGTGTTAAATTGAGCGAAATGAGGAATGGCTAAAATGCATGATCTGTTTCGTATTTTGAAAAATAAAAAGTATAAATATGCCTTATAGAGGGTATGGTCCTACACTATATTATTCAAATATAGCATGATAGGTCCACTTTAAATTGAAAGGGGCTCCGCTGCATGTGCCTTAAAATAAACGATGCAACATATACATCTATGTAAAATTGAAATAGTTGTCTTGGCTTATTGTTTTCAGGTGCTTCCTGGGTTGCATTCTTCCTGAAGTCCACAACCATCTCCACTGTCTTGAGAGCGTTGAGCTCCGGGTGGTTTTCCCCACACCAGGTCACCAGATGGTCCATTTCCCACCTGTAGGCAGACTCGTCCCCACAAGAGATGAGTCCGATGAGGGTGGTGTCGTCTGAACTTCAGGAGCTTGACTGACTGGTGACTGGAGGTCCAGCTGTTGGTATACAGGAAGAAGAGCAGAGGGGAAAAAACGCAGCCATGAGGGGGACCGGTGCTGATGGTCCGGGGGTCAGAGACGTGTTTCCCCAGCCTCTCGTGCTGCTTCCTGTCAGACATGAAGTCTGTGATCCACCTGCAGGTGGAGTCGGGCAC
The DNA here is from genome assembly GCF_949606895.1 of Notothenia rossii. Classification (NCBI taxonomy): domain Eukaryota; kingdom Metazoa; phylum Chordata; class Actinopteri; order Perciformes; family Nototheniidae; genus Notothenia; species Notothenia rossii. The sequence goes on from NC_136912.1 coordinate 70,577,329, forward strand.
GTGCAGCTGGGAGAGCTTGTCCTGCAGCAGAGCCGGGATGATGGTGTTGAAGGCGGAGCTGAAGTCCACAAACAGGATCCTGGCGTAGTTTCCTGGTGTGTCCAGGTGCTGGAGGAGGAAGTGAAGGGCCATGTTGACAGCGTCGTCCACAGACCTGTTGGCTCTGTAGGCGAACTGCAGGGGGTCCAGGAGTGGGTCTGTGATGGATTTCAGGTGGGACAGGCGCTCAAAGGACTTCATAACCACAGAGGTCAGGGCGACGGGTCTGTAGTAATATAGTCCTGTGATCCTTGTTTTATTGGGAACTGGGATGATTGTTTAGGTTTTGAAGCATGCTGGGACATGGCATGTGGTGGAATGTACACACCGACCAGTATGAATGAGGAGAACTCTCGGGGGGAATAAAAGGGTTTGCAGTTGATGATAAAAGTTTCCAGAGTGGGAGAACAGTGCTGCAGAATCACTGTCACATCGTTGCACCAGCCAATGTGTAAAGCTGACCGTTGAGCGGCCCGACCAAGCAAGGAGGCAGAACGTTCAAATATAACCCGGTGTGGGCATTTATTACTCCTTGTGGTACATGACACAGCCTCAATCTTACTGTCTCATGTGAACACAGTCACCAGCAACAAGGATCTCCCACACTACCTGTCCACTGACAGGGAAAACAGAGCCTAAATACACACACACTAATCAGGCCAATAAGACACAGGTGAGGGGGTAGGAGACAACACAGGGCACCAGGTGAACACAATTAACAACAATTAAGCTACAACCCGTAACGGAGGGCGAGATCTATGGCCCCAGAGATCACCTCCGTGATATTTCCTTACCCCTCTCCCCCGGAAGCACAGTGTCTTAAAAATCTTGGCTTCCCTGCAAGGTTTCTGCTTCCCCTTGTGCAGCATGGTTTCCTCAGGGGGGGGCGTGAAGCCGGAAGGAAGCTTCCCTTTCTTCCTCTTCGGTATCTGATTCTTCCTCTCCCGGCGCTCCTGCTGGTTCTGCTGCATGACGCACTTTCTCTCCTGATGGATCTTCTCAGCCATTTTCACCCGCTCCTCCTCAGCTAGAAAAGCATCTTCCTCGTCTTTGATTTTCTTCTCCTCCCCCAGGCGTATCAGACGAGCCTCCTCCGCTATAAGCACATCTCCTCTTCCTCCCTCTGTAACCGGAGCTGCTCCTCTTTCTGCTCTTGCATTAATGCCTCAGCAGCAGAGTTAGTGGCCGTAGAGCCTTTAGCCAATCTGCCGTCTTGCCTCCTAGTCTCCGTTCCTCTTTTATTATGGATTCCTGTTCCTGTATCCGTGCGAACCGCTGCTCTCTGGCTGTCTGAGACTGCATGAGTGATCTCAAGAGTGCAATCACAGGTGATTCAGTCTTCTACAGTCCAGACTTTTCAAGGCCATTTACACTGCAGACTGCTGCTTCGGGTATTGGCATTAGAGCAGTGCTTCTGCAGAAAACTGGGGGAGAGCATGGTCCAGTGGTGTTCCTAAGCTGCAAGCTTCTGGACCGAGAGACAAGGTATTCAACAGTGGTGAAGGAATGCCTGGCCATGAAGTGGGCAATTGATTCGTTGAATTACTATTTGCTGGGACGTCACTTCCTCCTGGAAACTGATCGCGCTCTGCAGTGGCTGAACCGGATGAAGGACTCCAATACACGTCTCACAGGGTGGTGGTACCTGTCCCTGCAACCCTATGACTTTACAGTCCAGTAACGGGCCGGGAAAGCCAACCTGGTGGCAGACTGTCTATCCCGGGTACATGAAAATTGAGGTACTGTGCGCTTTAGGAGAAGAGGGGGGGCATGTAACGACGAGACGCCGTTACTAGAGCTCAAGTTGACATGTTGATATAATCATGGTACTGTATAGGGTATATTGACACAGTATTGGCACATGATTTAAACAGACTTTATTAATGTATAAATATGTTTATTGACAGTTGATTGAATTGCATTGTTGTGTGGGTGAGTGTCGTGCGGCATGGACGCCGGGCCGTTCCTGCTCGCCGTAGTAAAGAAATGGATACGGTTTAAGATGCGCATATTCATACATTGCTAACAGTACGGGTAGCGAGGGATTGTTCATGAAGCAAACGTGAGAATTAGTGATTGATTGTGTGATGATTAAACTTACCTCTGTCTGTTCTCTCTCCCAGGGTGTTCGGGCAAAAGAGTTCCCCCGGGCCCGCACACCTCTAAATATAGTTCCGGGAGGGAAACTGCAAGTGGTAGTCTCCAGGGGGGAGTTCGACATTTTTGCACATAGATATATTTATTTAATGTATATTGTCATAGCTTTATTCATGTGTATATTATTGGTAAATTGGTGGGGAAATATTTTGTAAATGTGTATATATAGTTGTAGTAAATTGTTTGCTTAGATAAAAATAATGGTATGTGCCAGCCAATGAAGATCTGAGGCCTCCTATAAAAGGCAGTCAGTGTTGTTGAGAAGGGTGTTGTATACTGTGTGGGTGATGGAGGACAGCCATGTGGTCACAGAGGACGGACAAATAAAACAGTTTTCTGTGGAAAAACACCAACTTGCCTGCTTCTCCTATTTTTCCTCCATGGCCGCTCGGGGATTCTGTTTGTGTAAACACATATTCCTCCACCTTTTGATTTGCCAGAGAGCTCCGTGTCACGATCCGCTCTGAGCAGCTGGAAGCCTCCCAGCTGCAGCGCCAACTCCGGAATCGATCCACACAGCCAGGTCTCAGAGAAGCACAAAACACAAGATGAAGGAAAGTAGCTGTTTCTACTAACCAGTAGCTGAAGCTCGTCCAGTTTATTGCTTATGGAACGCACGTTGGAGAGAAATATTCAGGGTAGCGGCGTACGAAGCCCGCGGCTGCGGAGGCGCACGAGTGTCCCGGCCCTTTTCCCTCTCCTGTGGCGTTTGAGCGATTGGATGCAGGTGAGGCAGGGCCAGATTGGGACAATAAATCAGGCCGGGAATTGTACACCCAGCCAGGCCACTACCAGTTTTTTGTGGCATGCTCCCCCGGTAAGATTTTTTTTTAAATGTTGGACTTAAATGCATCCATCTGGTGCACTTTGAGGGGGAAATAAAGAAACTACACCCATATGAAACAGAACTGTATACATTTAAATAATAATAAAATCATAAGAACATGGCCATAACCAATAACATACCATATCCAATATGAAAAAAACATTGAAACTTGTATATTTATTTGTTTTTGGTTCATTTATATGTGTGAGTGTGTCCGGGCTCCTGAATCAGCCTCTCCTGTCTTCTTCCTCTCCCCCTTGCTCCTCTTTGAGGCAGCAGCAAATTAGCTCTCAGCTAGTTTTAAAAGTGTATCTTACCTTTTTTCACCTAGTTAACATTTTATTTGTATTAATCATGCATAGTTTACTAATCACTCCCCCCTCAAATGGAAATATGTGTTTACATAAATGGTGACCAAACAGTTTGAGACCCACTGAGATAACTTGGATCAGGGTGTATCAAATCCAAATCTTAAAAAAGGTCCAACATTTTTTTTTCAATAAGACAAAGGTCCGTTTATTATGGTCATTCAAACAATTGCAACAAGATTCTTAACACAAGGTTGCAAAAACAAAAATAATCTGTATGCAGCAGTTTTCATTGTTATTGTATCTGCTTGATCCCTCAGAGTCGCAGTGTAAGAGCTGCACAGTTATGAATAAAGGCAGCTGCACCCTCTTTCATTCAGCATTCCCATTGTTGCTTTATAAACGTCTTGCCCCCTTGTGTCCACTGAGGTTCGTCAGGCCCAACACATCTTCAACAAACTCCCCCTTTGCCTCATCATAAAAACTCACAAACACCAGCAACTGAGCATTGTCAGTGGTGTCAGTGGACTCATCCACAGCCAAGGAAATCCACTGTGAATTTTTTATTCCATCACAAAGCTGATTAATCAAATCACCAGCCAGTATTTAGGTTCTTCTGGTTGCTGTGGAATCTGAGAGGGGGATTTGCTTGATTTGACCTGTTATTTCCTCTTTTTGTTTGCCTTCAAACATGGTCTCCATCACTTCAGTCATGCATTCTTTTATACTTCAGTTATTATCCAGTGGAATGTCCTTACTGGCCTAGTTAAATCAAAGTGGTTACTTTTTTTTGGCTGGGCAGCGTAGTTTTACACACCTTCTTATTTGACTTTCTCAGGACTTAAAACAGTTTTTTGGGGGCAGTTCCCACAAAGAAAAAAATATATTTACACATGTAAGGTCATCATCTTAACAGTTTTGTATGCTCATCCGTGAGCAGAGCATCAAGTTGAGATATCTACAGCTGAATGCGGCGATTACCATTTTGTTCAGCAAAACGCCTCACAAAATTAGTAACATCAACAGCTTTAGTGCGTTTTAATTCAATGCTGAGTACAGCCAAACTTGACAGTCTCTTCTCTGTCATTGTAGACCGCAAATACCTCATTCCTTCAGTACTTGGGTCCGAATGCTTCTCGTTTTGCGCCGTTCAAATGAAATCGCCGCCAATCAGGGGGGGTTACAAGACGTGCGTCTTGTGCTGCATCCACTTGCACTCGGACATTAGAGACTTTCTCTCATAAATGTCCGATGAGCCACAACTTTTCTTTCAAAACAAAGCTGCCAACTGGGGTGGCAGCTGGGGTGGCAAGGCCTATTTTTAGGGTGGCAGTTGCCACCCCAGTAGGTGAATCTAGGCTACTAGCTACAGCATATGTACCTACCAACCCCTACCGATTTGGGCGGTAGTCTACCGCTTTTGACATGTTTCTACCGCCTACCGACTTAGCTGGCTTTCCCTACCGATTTTCAATCTTCCCAAACTATAACAAATAAAAATGACACTCCATAGACACTGGACTCGACTTTTGGTGGACACCGTTTGCAGCGTGTCTGTGATCGCATCATACAAACAGTCCTCTGTGTTTCTAAAAGAGAAACAACGTGCAGACCGGGGTAACGCTGCCTTTCCTCTGCACCCCCGGGGATACTCCCAAATGAGTGAGGGAACAGAGACGAGGCATTTGGGTCCTGCAGGATTTCCCCGTTAATATCAGTGTCTCGAAAACACATGTTGGTGACTGAAAGACATCCAGTGTTTGGTATTTTCCTGTAGCATCCTTCACCTACAGTGTCTCAACTGAAAGAGGACCACAAACACACACACACAATTTTGAGATATTTATCTCCCATTCTTTCACTTTTTCAACACCAAACATGTCGTTAATGTCTGTTTAGTGAACTACAGCAATCTGAAAGCCTGTACATTATTTATATCACACTTTATCAATAGAACAATGCAGGAAATGACTTTTTTAAATGCAGTATTTTCTGATATATGGCGCAACACAAAGATATTTCGCTCTGTGAAAACCTTTGACTCTAATATGTCAACAACATCAAACAAGAAGCGTTTGTGCACCGTTTTGAAATGCCGCTCCTAAATTACCCTTCTTCGGTAAAGCCACGCTCGCATTGCAGATGAGACAGATGGACTTTGAATTGGAATAGATAACAAAATAATCATCCTCCCACTCTGAGTTAAAATTATATATTTTGGGCTTTTTTCCTTCTGCCATAATTGCGGTCTTGTGTGTGTGTGCGGACTGTCACTCCTGTTTACATGGACTACGTCAGCGAACTAGTGCACTGCCCACCAGCCACGCCCCGACACATGGGGTCACGCCAGCCAATCACAAAGCTTTGATGCGTTCAAGTACATTATTCTGGCACAGGAAGATTATGTTATAGGACATTAACGATAAAACAGAATATTGTTGTTCTATTTTTAGACACATCTCGCGATCGACTGGGAATCTCCCCGCGATCGACCGGTCAACCGCGATCGACTGGTTGGGCACCCCTGATCTACACTGTCTCAACTGAAAGAGGACCATAAACACATAAAAAATATAATAAAATGTGGAGACTTTGGGATATTTATCTCCCATTCTTTTACTTTTCGTGCATTTTACAGACCAGACATGTTGCTGATGTCACTGTTTACCAAACTACCACTCTTTCTGAAAAATGCATAAAATGATGCAATATATGTTAAATACATGGTTTATACATGTAATGACTGGGGTTCCATTTCTTCTGATTACCTAATTTGGACTAGGGATTCCGCATTTTTCCCACCCGCTTTCCGCGAACACCCGCCCTACTGTGCCTCTGATTCGCAGACTGTTGGTGGGGGGAAAAAACGCTGACGGGATGCTGAATGTGATTGGACCAATGCGTTGACAGACACATACAGACAGTGGAACAGTCGGACATGCATAGCGCTGTTTGCAGTGGACATAGGGGGAACTGGGGATTTCTTATCTGACGTTAACCTCATTTCATTTCAAACCTTTATTTAGACAGATTAGTCCCTTGAGATCATCGATCTCATTTACAAGGGAGACCTGCATCATTTAGTTCCACATGAAACATAAAAACAACATACAAACAACAGAGGATATCATATTTACATATTCAACATTTACAACTACCCAGAGTGTCAGAAAGCATTTCATTTAGACATGCCTTAAATACATTCAAAGAAATAAAAATGCTCAATTTCAATTTTGCCTGTAGACTGTTCCAAGCAAGTGGAGCTGCGCACATAAAAGCTGTCTTACCTAAGACAGTCCTTACTCTTGGCACATCTAACAAGACTATATCCTGTGATCGCAGACAATAGCTGCTTGCAACTTTCTGCTTTATCAATGAACAGATATAATACGGGAGTTTGCCCAACATAGCTTTATAGATAAAAGTGTACCAGTGACTGAGCCTCCGTACAGTGAGTGATGGTAAACCTGCCTTGGTATACAGTGTACAGTGATGAGTAAGTGCTTTACAGTTAGTGACAAATCTCAGAGCACTATGATACGCAGCATCTAGTTTGCTTAGGTAGTTGGCAGGTGCATTCATATACAGCAGATCACCATAGTCCAGCACAGGTAAAAAGGTCACAGTGACTAGCCTTTTCCTGGCCTCAAGCGAGAAACAGGACTTATTCCTGAAAAAGAAACCTAGCCTAACCCTCAGTTTTTTAAGCAGGTTATTGACATGAAGTTTAAAAGAGAGACAGTCATCAAGCAAGATACCAAGGTATTTGTAACAGGCAACAACTTCAAGTTTTGTTCCTTGCGTTGATACAATATCTAAAACAGGCTCTGGTGACTTTTTAGCTTTTGAAAAGAGCATTATCTTGGTTTTATCCACATTTAAAAGAAGCTTTAGTTCAGAGAGCTGAGTCTGAATAATGTTAAAAACAGCCTGTAATTTAACAACCGCCTCCTGAATGGAGGGACCTGCACAATACATCACGGTATCGTCCGCATAAAAATGTAAAGTAGCTTCATCCACATTTTCACCTAAACTGTTGATATATATGGAGAATAAAAGTGGACCTAAAACAGAACCTTGAGGAACACCATTAGCAATGTTTAACCACTCAGAAGACAGCCCATCAAAGTGAACACATTGGGACCTTTCAGAGAGGTAGTTCACAAACCACCCCACTGCATGGCTGGATATGCCAGTACTGAGTAGCCTCTGTTTTAAGACACGATGATCAACGGTGTCAAACGCTTTGGAAAGGTCAATAAACAGAGCTGCACAACTCTGTTTATTATCTAGCATACTAGTAATATCATTTACCACTTTCATTGTTGCAGTGATGGTGCTATGTTTCTTCCTGAAGCCTGACTGATGTTTAGACAGGATATCATTATACATAAAAACTCCTTTACTTGTTAAACCTGCTGCATGGAACTCCGAGGGCTCGTCTTGTGGGCAAATTGAAACTCTTTTCTCGTGACAATTAGTAACTTATTTTTGAAGCCCTGAACTGTACAGCACCGCCAAAACTATCACGGGCGGACTGCTATACCACCGGTTCCGAGGCACTGTGATTCGTGTGGGACCCTCGAACAAACTGGACCACCGTGGTTAGTGCTTTGCGGCAGCTAGCAACCTGCTAAACCTGGTGTGGCTAGCCTTTAGCCTGGATCCGGGCGGGTAGGTCGCTGAAGAGCTGTAATGCTGTGATCCTCTACAGCCGGGACACTATATAGGACCACCGACCGTGAGCCCAGCCTGCCCTTCGGTACAGAGTAAGGACGTGCCAAGAGGGAACCCAAAGGAGGCTAACGTAGCTAACTGGAGTTAGCGTCAAACTCACGGTAACCAAGCAACCATGCCGTCGAGAGGAGAGGACAACGTCAGCCTGTCACAGGTGCGTGAACTGTTAAAACAACAACAGGATGTATACGGGCAGCTACTAACGCAGCAAGAAAACAATTAAAAAAGTTTCATCCAAATCTTGGTTTGATTCCACCAACAAGAGAATGGATGATATGAATAGGGAGGCTCAGGACCTTCAGAACAGTCTACAGTTCTCCCAAAAAGAAGTGGATGAACTAAAATAGACTTGTAAGGAGTTGAAGAAGAAGAGCCAAGAAGCACGCACAGACATTAGTACTGTGCGTGAATCTGTTATGACAATGAGTGGAAAATCAGACTATCTAGAGGGCCAATCGAAACGCTATAACTTAATTATTGATGGAATCCCAGAGTCTTCAGGGGAGATTTGGGAGGAATCGGAGTACAAGGTCCGGCAGCTGCTCAAAACAGAACTACAGATGGATGAGGAGAGGATCGAGGTGGAGAGGGCACATCGAATGGGAAACGGCAGGGGCGCAGACAAGCCTAGGCAGATTGTTTTGAAGTTCCTGCGTTTGAAGGACAAGACGGCTGTGATGGGGAGACGAAACAGGTTGAAAGGAACGAACATCTTCCTCAATGAGGATTATCCTGAAACCGTACGCCAGAAGAGAAAGGAACTCATCCCTGCCATGAAGGCCGAAAGGAGCAAAGGGAACATTGCTTACATTAGGTACGACAGACTAATTGTTTATCCTCCGCAAACCCCCACCCATCCCCCGATCCCCCCCTCCCGAAGGGCTGTGAGAATGGACTCACGTCACTCATCTCAGAGGACTGAAAAAAGGGACTAAAGAGACAGAAGGGGTTCGTAGCTTGGTGCATGCATATACACACGCACACACAAGGGATGCACACAAACATGCACTTTAACATCAGGACTGTAATGGACATTGTGCTTAATTTGCTGTTAGTCTATCTCTATTTATGTCAGTGAATGCTAAACTACCTAAGAAAGGGCTAAAGATCGCTCACTTGAATATCTGCAGCCTTAGAAATAAGGGTCAGTGTGTTCAGGATATGTTGATATCAAATAATATTCATATTTTGGCCATCTCTGAAACTCACTGAGATGACTCGTTTGAGGACGGTGCAATATCAATACAGGGGTACAATTTTTACAGAAAGGATAGAAACTGCAATGGGGGAGGAGTGGCTTTTTATGTACAAAGTCACATTCCTCTGAAGTATAGGGAGGATTTGATGTTAAGTGAGGTAGAGATGGTATGGCTGCAGGTTCACCTGCCCCATTTAAAACCTATGTTGCTGGGATGTTGCTATAGAACACCAAGCTCTGATAGTAATTATCTAGATTAATTGTGTGAAATGATTGAGAAGGTATAGTGATGAAAACAGGGAGATATAGTTATTGGGTGACGTGAATATTGACTTTCTGTCATCAGACTGTTTATTGAAAAACAAATTGATGACGGTAACAACTGCATGTAACCTAGATCAGATGATCAATCAACCAACCAGGGTAATTACCAATAGCTCTGGAGTAACATCATCCAAATGCATTGATCACATATACACAAACGCGAGTGAACTGTGCTCAAAAGCGGTGTCAGTACCAATTTGCTTCAGCGATCATAACCTTGTAGCAATATGTAGGAAAGCCAAAGTCCCAAAAGCAGGACCGAAAATATTGCTGAAGAGATCATATAAAGGGTTTTGCTGTGATTCATATGTGGAGGATGTTAAGGGAGTATGTTGGTCTAATGTTTTTAAAGAGAGTGACCCAGATGTGGCACTGGATGTTTTCATGAAATTGTTGTTACCAGTAATGGATAAACATGCACCTGTTAAGAAGTTAACCGTTAAAACAGTAAAGGCACCATTGACGAGGAGCTAAAGAAATGTATGGCTGATAGAGACAGAACAAAAAGGGCAGCAATAAATTCCGGCAATCATTCTGAGTGGCAGTTATATTGCAAAATAAGAAATAATGTGACAAAACTGAACAGAAAGAAGAAGAAAATGTATTATGAGATTAAGATAAATGATATAAAGCATGATGGAAAAAAGCTCTGGGGTACCTTGAATACCATCATGGGTAGGAAAAAAAACTCAACACCACCCTTTATAGAATCAGAGGGGGCATACGTCACTAGACCACTAGATATTGCCAATTATTTTAATAACTATTTCATTTTTAAAGTGGAGAAGCTGAGGCAGGGAATGCCAAAATCTAGCTGCGAGTCGTCCTATGTTAATATTAGAGAACGTATTATGAAAAATAAAAATTGCACCTTTGAGCTGGGTAAAGTTAGTACAGAAGAGGTGGAAAAGTTATTGTTGGCAATCAATAATGATAAACCACCAGTTATTGATAACTTAGACAGTCAGCTATTAAAGAATGTAGCCAAGTTCATTGCTGCACCCAACTGTCATATTTTTAACATGAGTCTGAAAGGTACATGCCCGCAAATCTGGAAAGTAGCTAAAGTTATTCCACTCCCTAAAAATGCAAAGAATGCCTTCACTGGCTCTAACAGCAGACCAATAAGCCTGTCAGCTGTTCTAAACAAACTACTAGAAAAAATTGTATTCAATCAAATACAATGCTATTTTTCTGTTAACAGTCTGATGAGTGAGTATCAACATGCGTATAGAGAGGGTCACTCAACAGCCACAGCACTAACACAAATGACAGTTCAATGGATGAAAGAGATTGATGTGAAGAAAATGGTGGGAGCAGTACTATTAGATTATAGCGCTGCCTTTGATTTGATAGACCATAGAATTTTACTTGACAAATTGGAGTGCTATGGTTTTGCCCCAAAGGCGATATCATGGCTAGAAAGCTATCTATATAACAGAACTCAAAGTGTATACTTTAATGGCAGTATCTCTAGTGCTAGATGTGTTGCAAGTGGAATTCCACAAGGAAGTTCACTAGGTCCTTTACTCTTCTCAATCTTTACAAATGATTTTCCATTAGCTCTTGAAAAAGCACAAGTCTCTATGTACTCGGATGACACGACAATATATACACAGGCTCCCACAATCGGTGAGATTCTGATATTTTGAACAAAGAACTGAAAACAGTAATGGAATGGGTGACCAGCAACAAATTAGTGCTCAACATTCAAAAAACAAAAAGTATTGTATTTGGCACAAATTACGTACTAAGGTCTAAACCGCAGTTGAATCTGATGCTGAATAATGTAGAGGTTGAGCAGGTGGAGGAAACAAAGCTCCTGGGACTCATCCTAGTGAACAATTTATCATTGACGAAACACATAGATTCAGTGGTGGCAAAGATGGGGAGGAATATATCTGTCATCAAGAGGTGCTCAGTGTTTTTACCACCGCAACTGACAAAACAAGTCATTGAGACTCTAGTCCTTTCAAAACTGGACTACTGCTCAATGATCTGGTCAGGGGCAAACAAGAGGGACCTGGGAAAGCTGCAACTGGTTCAAAACAGAGCAGCTCGGCTTGCCCTTTGGTGTACACCAAGACATAATGTAAACAAAATGCATGTCAAGCTCTCCTGGACATTAGTCACGGAGAGGCTGATGGTATCACTCCTTGTCTTTTTGAGAAACATAAATGAGCTGAAACATCCAACCTGTCTATATAAGCAACTTACACCTAGCTCTAAAATCCATACATATAAAACGAGACATGCCACAAGAGGTTGCCATCAAATCCCTAAAGCCAAAACAGAGTCTATGAAGAGCACAGTGCTGTATAGAGCCATGGCTGCATGGAACACACTGCCAGATCAGATTTCTAAAGAAACAACTAAAGCAAGCTTCAAAAGACGATTGAAGAGGCATCTAGCAGCCCAAAGATTGTAAATTACACAAGCAGCAGACAGGTCATGGTAAACATACAGCAGCACACCGATTCATATAGGTTTTTTAAACACATGCAGGAATATGGGACTTTCGCTAACACAGACACACACACAGCCTTTCACAGTTATGATTAGGACTGTATTTGTTTAGTTTGTTTTTACTCTAAAAGAAGCGAAGGGAGACATTTGTAAAATTATTATTATTAAAAAAAAAATTTCATTCCAAGGAAATGGGGAATCAGAAAATAAGCTGTATGTAATGGTTGATATGAAAGTCACTGTTTGAAGGAAAATTGACGCCGTACACGATTTGTATCATTGTCTTGTAATGTACTGTCGAATGTCATGTTTTATGTTATTTGTGGACCACAGGAAGATTAGCTGTTGTTATGCACCAGCTAATGGGGATCCTAATAAACTCATAGCTGATCATTTTTACTCGTTGCGTTGTGGCAATGTCTCACAGATAACACATATGAAAAGTATAATTTGCTCAGAGTCCAGAGACAGTTGTGGTTCGGTCCGGATCCGGACCGGAGTCCGGACTTTGAGGATGCCTGACTTAGACTAAATTAACTATCTAAACACTCAGAGAGTCCTTTACCTCAGCTGAGCTGTAGCTATCAGCCTCTCAGTCTGACAGCAGAGGACTCTCCCCTAGGGTTGCCAACTGTCCCGTAAAATACGGGATTGTCCCGTTTTTGGAAACGTAAGTACCTGTCCCGTAATGAACTGATACGGGACACACCTTGTCCCGTATTTTGGGGTGGTGGAAGAATGACCGCTCGTTATGGTGATTCTCAGTCATTCGCTCTCTTGAGGACTGCGTGCGCACCTCTCAGAGCCACACACACACAAGCAGGGGGGGCTATCTTGAGCTGTGGGAGCAGCAGCATGCACGCTCAGCTCATTGGTCAATACTCATAGTCATGCAGCAGAGGAGCCAATCACTATAACGTATCGTATCTTAGCAACCGTTTCACCTCCATGCTGCTCGTCCTGCCCAACATGGAAGATGCTGCCGACGACAAGCACAAACAAAACTACCTCCTCAGAGTCCGAAAGTGATGCAAAAAACAACTTTTCTCCTCCTCCTCCGCCGAAGAAAAAGACGAAAAGAAAGAGTTACTACAGAACTGAGTGGGAAAAAGAATACGTGTGGCTAGAAAGCGTAAGGGACGATGTGCACAAGGCAAATTGTACTGTCTGCCGCCGACAATTTTCAGTTAGTCACGGAGGACTAACTGACGTTAAACAACATGCTGCAGGTGAAAACCACATGAAAACAGAGAAGCAAAGGAGAAGCCAGGGAGCCTTGACACAGTTCCTCGTTCGTCCAGCAACTCCAGAGGCTAACTTGGTATGTCAAATAAGGATGTTAATTTTGTATATGAATTTAAATTAAACCTACATTTACAAACATTTTGTTTGGTCAATTTCATACTGCTAAATGTTCAATGTAATTAAGTACCCCAACACTGATACACTGTGATATTTTTTAAACAATATATGATCAACTTAATCATATAATGATGCAAGTAGATGTAATGACTAATATTTATTCATAATCAGAGGTGGTAGAGTAGCCAAAAGTGTACTCAAGTAAGAGTATTGTTGTTTTAAAACAATATTACTCAAGTAAAAGTAAGAAGTATTTTTCATTAAAACTACTATTCACCTCCGGAGACCCAGAAATTAATTGTGTCCACTATAGAGGACACCAAGGGAAAGGAAGGACTGAAGGATGGAGGGAGGAGTGAAGGGAGGTCAGAAGGAGCTAGGGAAAGAAGGAAGGAAGGAGGAAAGATTGAAGGAAGGAAATAAGCAAGTAAGGTAGGAAGGAAGGAGTGGAAGATGGAAAGAAGTAAGGAGGGAAAGAAGGAAAGAGGGGGAAGGATGGAAGTAAAGAAGGAATGAATGAAGTACAGATTTAAGAAAGGAAAGAAGCAAGGAGGGAGGGAAGGAATATATATATATATATATATATATATTGTATTCAAGAGGTGGGTAGAGCAGCCAACCGTATTCTTATTTTAGAACAATATTACTTAAGTAAAAGTAAAAAGTATTTTTCATTAAAACTACTCTTCAAAGTACAATTTATCCAAAAAGCTACTCAAGTAAATGTAACTCATTACTACCCACCTCTGTTCATAATAAAAAATAATGCATACTATATACAACCTATACACACTCAAACAGCTAGTATATACATGTGTAATACATATCAGGTAGTATTTGATATTATATATAATATAATATTACAATGATTATATGTATAGTGATATTTTCTTTTTCTTTTACAGGTAACTGCTGCTGAGGTAGCCCATGTTTATCACACGGTCAAACATAATTTGAGCTATAACTCATCTGATTGTGCATTCAAATTGACCCTGCAAACACTAAGTGACTCCTCAATCGCAAAAAAGATGTCGTGTGGGAAGACAAAAGCTGAGGCAGTGGTCACTGATGTCCTGGCACCAAAGGCAGTTGAAGAGGTACTCAGCCATTTGAAGAGTGAAGTGAAGCCGCTCCAGTTTTCTCTACAAACTGATGCCTCAAATAGAGGCAATCGTAAGATGTTTCCCTTGGCTGTGCAGTTTTTCACTCCAGAGAAGGGCATTGTTAAAAGGCTGATCGACTTTGTTGAAAATGCAGATGAGTCTGCTGCAGGGATAGCCAGTTCAATCCAAAGTTCTCTGGACAAAATGGGTCTAACTTTGGATCATGTGTCTGCATTCAGTGCAGACAATGCAAATGTCAATTATGGCATCCATAACTCTGTCTTCACAAAATTGAAGGAGTCCAACAGCGAGATCCTCCGTGGCAACTGCCATGCACATGTGGTCCATAACACCGTGAAACATGCCTTGGATAAGCTGTCAATTGATGTGGAAAATATTGTCCTGAAGGTGTACGGTCACTTTTCCATCTCTGCCAAAAGGAGAGAGACCCTGAAGGAGTTCTGTGAGTTTCTGGATGTAGAGTTCCATGACATTCTGCGCCATGTGGTGACCAGATGGCTGTCACTCAACCCTGCAATCAGCCGCTTGTTGGAGAACTGGACTGCGCTGAAGTCATATTTCATCAGCCTCGGTGATGAATGTCCAAGGCGGCTGCGAGAGTTGCTGAGGTTGCCTGAAGATGCAGCTGGGGTTGAAGAGGAGGCTGATCTTGCAGAGGTGTATCTCCTCTTCTGCAACAATGTCCTGATGCTTTTTGAAGAGTCGGTCAAAAAACTGGAGAGGGATGCCACCACATCTGCTGACCTATATGCCATCATGGACTCTTTTCTGAGAAAACTAATCAAGAGAAGAGATGATCAGTTCTATGGCTACCTCACCAAACAAAAGCTTCGGCGTCTCATTCCATCTGAAGCTAACCTTGCCAGGGAAGAGTTTACAGCCTTCTTAAACACTGCCATCACTTATCTGCAGAAGTGGTTCACATTCTCTCAGGAAAACTGGCTCTTTTACCTGCAGCCACTCTGTCTGACATCTGGGAACATCTCATATGAAGACATGGAAAAGATCATTGAGAAGCTACACCTAGTTGCCAGGTATGTAACTCACACACTGTACCACTTTGTACTTATTCCCTTTATACTGGCATATTATGCACACCACTTTTGTCTTGTATTAATAAAAAACAAAATTATACATAAATACTTCTCATCATACAAATCATGTCTTATTTAAATGCAAACAAATGCACGGGGCTTTTATGTGTTGTTTTTAATATAACATTTTATCAAATGAATTCAACAAGTGTCTCAGTAGTTTTTAATAATGCTACTGAACTGAATTCCAGTTTCATCTCTATTCGCAGGCTCAACCTCTCCATGGATGAGCTCTTTGATGAGTGTGTTACGGCAAACAGCCTCCTCGATCACCTCACAAAGTCAAAGGATGATTGGGAGCTGAAGGGAACAGCTGAGAGGTGGGTAGCAGTTCTCAGGGGCCGGGCAGCTGACCTTTCAAACATTCTGGCTGTGGTGTCCTTTGTCCTCAGCATCCCTTCCTCTACTGGGTACGTGGAGAGGGTCTTTTCTTTGATGAAAAATAAATGGTCAGATGTGCGGAACAGATGCTCTGTTGAACTAATTAAGAGTGAGCTGATTGTCACTCTCAATTATGAAGAGTCTTGCTCAGAGTTTTACACTGCATCTCTGGTGGATAGACAACTCCTTGCTGCTGCAAAAGGCCAACAAAAATACAAGTGGAAGAAATAGGGTTGTGTGACATCGTCTCTGGTTGTTCCATAGGCAGTTTTGGGGTTTGCCAATAGTATTTTTTTTCTGCTTTAATGTGCACACACACACACACACACACACACACACACACACACACACACACACACACACACACACACACACACACACACACACACACACACACACACACACACACACACACACACACACACACACACACACACACACACACACACACACACACACACACACACACACACACACACACACACACACACACACACACACACACACACACACACACACACACACACACACACACACACACACACACACACACACACACAGGTGGTGTGTTTTTCTTTAGTTTACGATTTTGCACTAATCTACTTTTTTCTTTCAAAGAGGCCAAATATGTTTGCACTACATCTCAAACACACTGTTTTTTGTTCAGAAGGTTTATATTTATGTGTTTTGTTCAGAAGGTGTATATTTATGTTTTTGTTCAGAAGGTGTGTTTTGCACTGATTTATTTAGTTATTTAAAGACAACTGTTTTGCACATTTGAAAAAATAAATGATTGAACGATAATCTGTTTCTCATGTCTCATGTCTATAACCTAACTATAACCTCACACTTTGGGTGTTTGACACAAAATTTAGACTGGAATTGAGGGGTTTAACCCAAAAATGGGGGGTTTTGCCGCGCTGCCAAGATGTGTCCCTTATTTGAAACTCTGGGAGTTGGCAACCCTACTCTCCCCCCACCTTGTTGTTGAAACAGCTCCTTATATCAGTTAGCGCAGCTAGCTAGCACCAGATACTAACAACAACAATACACGTAACCGGTGTGCATGCTTTCTCTCTTGCTCGCTCGCTCGCGCCACACATACACACTAGTGATGGGCATTTCGATTCCCTTCGGGGACACAAATCTTTTGATTCAGTTCACTTTAAAGATTTGTTCACTGATTCGTTCACCGGTTCGCGAACGACTTCTGGTGATTCGCGAACGATTAGTCTTTGTACTTAATTCGTTCAGTGAGTCTTCACTACTGCCGAAGTCCGTACAAGAAGTTTGCTGGCGTAAAATGTATGATTTTAAAAACACATTTTACACCTCACCTTGTTGCCCCATGAATTATGCTTTGGGAATAGGCTACATATTATTTAAGAAATATAATTGGCCATTGTTAAATCTCATGCATTTGTGCCTGACTATACAATGTATTACAGCAGGCTAGCACGTTATACTTTCAAACCCATGCACGTACTATGTGGCCTAACTTAAATCCCAAAGCATTAAACTCCATTTGGCCGAGTTCAAAGTGAATAAAAAAATATATCCTCTACATCGGTATCGATTTATCCATATTCTATGTACCCATCTATGTTTACCTTTAGCTAGCGGCTAAGCTAGTGGGACGCTACGGAGCCCAGCTATCCGCTCTCTGAAGCTTTTAGGGCCGACAGGGGGAGGAGAATGTCCCGCTAACGCTGTGGGTGTGTGTTTCACATTAGCGGGACGCTATGGAGCTCAGGTATCCGCTCTCTGCAGCTTTTGGGCCGACTGGGGGAGGAGAATACAGCACTGTGTGTATTTATCGCTAAGCTAGCGGCTAAGCTAGCTGGAAGCTACGGTTCAGGTATCCGTCCTCTGAAGCTTTTAGGGCCGACAGGGGGAGGAGAATACAACGCTGTGTGTATTTATCGCTAAGCTAGCGGCTAAGCTAGCTGGATGCTAAGGTTCAGGTATCCGTCCTCTGAGGCATTTATGGCGGACAGGTTGAGGAGGATGTCCCGCTCCTGTGTGTGTGTGTAACGGAGCTCAGATGAGAGGGCTCTGATTACAGTTTTAATCCTCTGTCAAACTGCATGTTTTCTGCCATATTTGATGAGAGATAAAATGATTTTCTGCAACAGGAGTTTGACAGAGAATAACTGAAAAAGTACACAGTAAAATAACTTTATAGTAGCCTACTTGTGGTAGAAGTCCAACTAGTACTGAGTCCAACAGTAAAGTACTTCATTGTATTTGTGGTAGTTGTCTAACTGAGTCCAACTCTGTGTAGATGGAACATCCAGTATTTCGGAGGGGCCCTAACGGGACCCTCCTCTTGAAAGAAAGGGATATAAGATAAAAGAACTGTAGGAAACAGTTCTGAACTGTTTCTGCCAGTTCTTTAAGTTCGTCATTCGCGAACAGCTTCTCTTTAGCTTTTGGCGGAAGGCGGAGACTCAAACAAACGAATCGTTTTGTGTGAGGAATCAGTTCATCTCGTTCACTTCAAAGATTCTTTCAAAAAGAACGAATCGTTTGCGAACGACCCATCACTAATACACACACACCCTCCCGAGCTTGAATGACACACAGAGGCCAATCGAGGGCATTATTGTATGATCTGTATGAAAATGGCCATGTCAGCAGGCCACATCATGTAGACAGCCAGTCACCCTCTATGAGGCAGAGTCAGACCCACATTTGTGCAGCGTTGTGTTCACAATACATACGTAAAAAAATCCTCAGGCCAGCAAGCTACTTAACAGGCCAGGCCATCGGGAAACCTCCCGGTCCTCCCGATGGCCAGTCTAGGCCTGAGGGGAGGCTAACCTTTTACGAGAATGTCCAGTAATTCCACGGAAGAACAGAGAAAAGTGGGAAAGTAATCCGCTGAAGTTGTTTCTCTAATGTTTAGGAGCTCTTCCCTAGTGAAAGAGTTCGGTGTACAGTATGTAAACACTGAATTAACGCGCAAAACAAGACAAAACAGACCAGAACATTGAAGCAGCCATCCGTGGTGCCATCTTTACATTTGTATATTTACAGTAAATTACTGGCTACTGTGTTGCATTACTTCTACAGTAATAGTGTGAAAATACAGGTAATAACTGTAATTTATTTACAGCAAGGTACCATAATACCACAGCTCTGTACTGCTATATCAAAGTAATTCCATGGGCATGGCAACTGTAAAGTCACAGTATTTAGTTGTACTTTTATTCTAATTTACTGTAAAATATCTACAGTAAATTAATGTGAAATATTTACAGTCAATTACTGTGAAATATTTACAGTAAAATACTCTGAAATCCATGCAACTAGTAGCCAGTAATTTACTGTAATTTTACAGCCAAACATTTTACAGTGTAGGTCAAATTGTTTGGGGGCAGATTTACTAGTGGCGATAGAACACTGGAGGTGTTCCTTTGTGAATATAACTACTCCACCAGCTTTAGATGATCTATCCTGCCTAAACACATTATAACCAGCGATGCCGATGTCAGAGTCTGGGATATTCTTCTTCAGCCAAGACTCAGTGATGACAAGTACCTCCGGATTTGAGCTGTGAACGAGTACTTTTATCTGGTCCATTTTTGGCAGTAAGCTTCTAGCATTTACATGTAACCTAAAGCTTTATGAGAGCAAAAGTCAGGGAAACTCAGATCATTGTGACAAACATTGACATCAGGGCACAGGTCCGAACTGGGGCTACATACAATAGAAGGTCCAGGATGAACATGCACATTGCCCGATATCATCAGTAGTGAGTTTCTCAATCGCGAGGATACTGGCTTGGTAGTCGCATACTTCCAAGTCAATTCTTTCAGAAACGAAGCAAGTATACTTCCAAGCCACGGCTTCGGAAAACAAAGAAGAATGGAACAGGCCAACACGTGTGCCACTCTTTCTAACAGTTTCAACATAAACTGTACCGAAAATAAATACCTCACGATGTATATCTAATTATGAACTTGCTTTACTTTCACGGAACACATTTTTGGTGATAACAAATGCAACAAAGTAACATATTTACCAACACATGTTCTACGCCACTACATACTTACATTTAAATGTGTGCTGTGCTGCGTCGGTTCAGCCATTCTCTGCAAGGGTTTTTGAAATTGGTCCGTGCACAAAGCATTGTGGGGATTTGAAGGACGCGAAGTCTGCCCATGTGCAGCCTCGAAATTACCCCCAAGCCAAGGACGTGGCCTCGGTGGAATTCCAAGTATGCTGGAGATTGGAACAGTCCTTCGGCGGCACTCGATGACGTAGTATCCTTGAAATATTGTCTTGGAAGCCAGTTTCCTCGCGATTGAGAACCGGCCAGTGTCTCCGGCGTTAGGATAGGCGAGACATCCTTCTCCTCCAGCTTCTCTTTATACACACTAATTTGGAACACCTGGGCAGAGGCGGAGCCAGGGGCAGACCAGGTGCACCTGGGCAGAGGCGGAGCCAGGGAGACAGAAAAGAAAACAAGGAGGGGAGCACTTAACACATGTCTACACAGACATCGACTCAAAGTCAACAATTTTTCTGAAGAATGTGCTGACATGGGGGTTTGAATTGCCATGCCTCTTTTTGTCTTTCGAGCCCGTCTCAGGGTTAATGCCCAGGAAGCACCTGAAAACACTAAGCCAAGACAACAATTTCAATTTTACATAGATTTATATGTTGCATCGTTTATTTTAAGGCACATGCAGTGGTGCCCCTTTCAATTAAAGTAAAACCTGCACCAAAGAAAGAAATTAGTATTTAAAGCCAGCAAGAGCGATAAAAGCAAGAAAATCCCTTAATTTGTTGAGTTATCACAGAGGATGGTCTGAATACAGTATTTTACTGTGAAATAATACAGTAGCATGTTGTGAAATCCTGGTAATCATTTATCCTGTACATTCATAGTAATGAACTGTGCCTGTATTGATTTCACTGTGAAATTCTAAATTACAGTGTTATATTGTGAACATTGCAGGTAAAGACTCTAAAGTGGTAAAACAGTAATTTATTGTAAAATATCACTGCTAAATATTGTGAAATCATGGTCATATTTTACAGTGTAGCAGTGAGTCACAATGCCCTGTTTGTTTGGTGCGCACATTGACAGTGGAATGTAGCGTAATCATCTTGTGTAGAGACCTCATAATCACACATGGGGCGAAGCCTGCGAGCTAGTTCAGGCAGTCGACTCGAGCACTTATGCTGTATTCATACATAACGCCCCTTGCCACTCTACAACCAACCAAACAGAGTTCTCCTAATACGCCGCTCTATTTAACCTGCCAGATCTCTCTCTATGCATTGCTTGTTGCTGCTTTGCTGCAGCTACTCTACGTCGCTGCTGCTTGCCTGTCCCACCACCAGCCCAGCTTCCACCCCAGCTTCAACCTGTAGGCTCTGGGGGTTAGTTATTTAATCATCACTCATCGTGCTATGTATATCTGTAGAGTGATGAGACCCGAGCCTAGACACCGAACTCAACTATATGCTGCTTCTAATAAACATGTTAAAGAAACACGTGAGTTGTCTGACTGAAATGATAGTAGTGGCATTGTGTCAGAGTTTATGTTTGGCGTTAGCCCAAGAGACCTGAATATCAACAACGGTTCATAGTCTCTGCCTCCTGTATGGATACAGATAAGGAAAAGCCTCTGCTGCTTGCTGAATACTTTAAACACTTGAATAATTTTCATATCACTACTTATCAACAACCTTTGTATGGTTTTTTAAATGTTGTATTTAGCTTCACAACATTTTAAACAATTCCACTTGTCCTGCACTTCAGTTCATGACAGGATACCAGTTAAAGGTAATCATTAAATTCCCTAGTTCAGGCTTGAAGTAAAATGCTATTTTGCAGAGGTCCTAGCATGATACCATGTTATTGTTTTGAACGTTAAAGATACAAAGCCCCAATTGTCCACCAAATTAAAAAAGAAGTCCCAGGAATTGCTGTTTTGCCTCTACAGGCAGTTATGTAATATCCCCTATAGTAACAAGTGCATTCAACATCTACAGGAAGACGAATATATGTCACCATTTAATGAGATAATAACTCAGGCGACTTCCTTTAAGGAACTTTGCCTCTCTGATTTGTTAGCCTGCATAGCATGAACAAAACATGCTAAACACTCTTACATGTACTTCCAACATTAGGATGTTATAAAATGTAACAGCATGTAATTTAGCTTTTTGTCCACAAAGCAGTAAGTTCTTAAGGATAGCAAAGCAGTTGGGCTTACTAAGTGTTGCTCAAAGACAAGTCGTGGTGGAAAATATGTTAGAAAAGGACTTTGACACTCAGAGGCGTTTGTGGTAAACCTCTATCATCTTTTCAAGATAAAGAAAGAAGTAAGCATTATGTATTTGTGTTGAAACCAAGAAAGCATATTGCTTGGCCGTTGAGTGCACCATCAGCTGATCAGCAGATCCATTTACGAATACATGTGTATACATAAATATAACAATGTATGACAAGTACATGAAAATAAAGATAATAAACCAGGTGAAAAACTGATTGAGGGATTTCCTTTTGGTACACTTTCATACTTAAAACACAAGGGGGTGCTACAGTATATTTTATCAGACCAACAACTTGCTTCACTCAAACTGACATTTTTAATATGTTCTTTTCAAGTCTGATGTAATGCTACAATGGAAGTTGCCTCAGCACAGGATTATTCCAGTCTCACTTGTTATGATTTACATAGTGCCAAAGACTGGTCAATTATCCAAAGATGAAAGAAGAATACACAAACTGTTTCGTATTTGGTTAATCATCATTTACTCTCCTGCCCAGTTTGGCTATGATCAATAAGTGTGTGATCTTTAAATATTATTTGACTTGGCCCAAAATGTAAATGAGGTAATAGACTGATAAAAGTAGAGAGAAACATGTGACTAATATTAGGAAATTCTACTTGTTTTTTTTCCTATTAATTTAAGTACTTCAATTACATTGTATACATTGTAATACCCAAAACAGGTGTATTGCTCATCTGTTTCTATATATTTTGATGCTAATACTTGAGTACTTGAGTAACATTTTGGGTGCAGGACTTTGACTTGAAACAGAGTATTCCTAAACTCTGCAACTTATACTTTTACTCAAGTACAAGATCTGAGTACTTCTTACACCTCTGTAGTTAAGCATCAGCAGACTACCATTACTACAGGTAAATTATGACGCATGATGAGGTGCAGACATTAATGGACGAAATGGAGGTAAAGTAAAACATCAGTTTTTTTTCTTTCTAAGTTAAGAACACTTAAAGTACACAGTTACAAATATATGACATACCAAAACAATTGTAAAGTAATCTTTATTTTATCGGTTTAGATTGTTAGTGATGAATAGTGTCTGATAGACCTACCCACGATTTGTGATAATAAATAATATTGGGTTAATGTTAGTTTATTTTTTAATAAACTGAGCTTTACATTAGATTACACGCTGATGTTTCCCATCACCGCTCTGTGCTGTTGACCCTCTGGGATCAAATGTTCACTGTGCTGGTGGGCTAATCCTCCCTCGAGTACATACAGCACAGTTCACTCTCTACAGTATGTCAAAACCATTTACACGTATGCATGTACGCACACAGCGCTTATGGGTGGTCCTTTCTTTTTTGTGTGAGGGAAAAAATGTCATGCTACATCTTCCATTAGCTCTCAATATCAAAACAACTGCTTTGACATTTAATATTTAACCAAACATAAAGGTACTTGTACTACAATTTGTAAACTACATTTCTAAAGTTCAGAAACCAATTTGGTTTTTTTACCCTACTACATTTATGTGATGAACGACCATGAACAATTCAATAATGTAGCTGTAGTTGCATTACAAACATATTTTAAATAGGGAACTTTACAAGAACAACCAAAACACTTTTGTATGATTTAATTTCACCAATCATATGAACCTGTTTACAGTAAAAGCAGGCAGACCAAAACCAGAGCTAAAGGAGTGAATATTTGACTCATCACCAGTTAAACATATTCAGGTTTTTGTCCCCTAGTGGCCAAATACTGATCAATGCTATTTTAACATGTTAAAAGTAAACTCCTGCAGATGTAATTTCCTATATTAAAAACGTCTTAAATTAACATTAAAACATTGTATTTATAATAGTTATTCACTTTAAAAGCACCAACAATTAAATGAAACACCGCAAGACAAGGGAAAGTGCTGCATTTAAAATGTTCTTCATTTAATCAAGGATTGATTCAAGGATTTATTTGAGTTTTTTTCACATTTAAATATTTCAAACCATAAAAGTCAGTGAAGCTGCAGTTTCTGCCACATTGAATTCCCTTTAAATTATATAACTGCTGATGTGCCAGACAGATTGTAATGAACCTTGTAAAAAAAGGAGAGTACATTTTGTTACCAACTGCCAGAGCCTGAATAATTCATTGGGGTTGGCAATTGTGCTTGTTGACTCAAAACAAAGACATCAAATTGTCCTTCCTCAAATATCATTTTGAGCAATTCTTAGGTGCCTGCCCGAATATGAAGGCCTACATTTTGAATCTGAACACTGTCATTATTTTGTTAAAAGTACTGTTAATAAAGTCATAGGGAAATTGAATTATCAAGTATTAACAAAATTGCTTTCGCCTATCCTGTGCTGCTGTGCGGTAGAGGATTTTCCCCAAAAACATCACGGTTGCTGTGCTGGTCTGGGAATATGGCCCTCATCGTGATTCTGCTGTGCCTGCTGGCTGTTTTGGACAGTGAGTGAGAAGTTCTTTCATCATCTCGAGAAGTCGTCTGGATTCAGGTCTGTTCTGCCGCCCACAGTGGGCATCCCCTGCAAAGGATCGGTGTTACGTGAACAATTGCCGGTTGCCTTGTCACAGACAATCAGTTCAGCAAAATATGTTTGTCTTTTTGTGACGACCCCTCCACACCACGTGGGTGCCGTCTGTTTGTGTGTGTGTGGGTTGTGTGTGTGGTTTGTGGGTGTTCGCAGGTTCAGGTGCTGATGAGCCGCACCTGTGGGAGGATCGCTACCTGATGAGCTACACCTGATTAAGCGGGATAAAGGAGGAGCCCAGCCGGTTGGTCCGCTCTCACTCCTCTGGTCACTTTCTCTGCGTCAGTTTCGGGGACCTGATGCTGGTGTCTATTTAGTTTGTTGTGTTTAAACAATAAACTACATTATTCTTACCTCTCGTCTCGCCTCCCTGTTTTATGTTACAGCCCACGAGCCGGGTTGTAACACTTTTGTATTTGCCTTGTAGCTCTTTTCACGACACATACAGGTCGGTTCTTTAAAACGGGCGTTTATTTCTTGGAGTTTTCATCCTGTAGCCTCCCCTCTTCCGTTACGCCGTGAGAACTACAACACCGAATGACACGTATACATAAGCCTCATCCCAATACCCCTCCTCGACTCCTCTCTTCCCCTCCTCCGGGACTTGACCCGGAAATCGATCAAGACACGCCATTTTGAAGGACGTCCCAATAGCTGAAATGCACACGGAGGAGTCGAGGAGGGGTGCGGGAGGAGACGAAAGGGAGGATACACGCGAGCAGTCTACGCGGAAGTGTTTTGAGGAAAACAGACAACTGGAAGATGAGTGGAAAAGCGTCACATAAATATATAAGTGCTCACAGCGTGGGAATTATTATGTGCAATTCATTTCTAAAAGGCTTTCACATTACTATAATTATATTTGTATTTAAATGTAGGCTACATTTTACACCAAAACGGAACACAAAAGCAGGACCAACCATCATACATTGAATTCCTTGACTAACAAGAGAAAGATTCAATCATTTAAATAAATATTTAACCAGAAATGGGCCGGTACTAAAGGGTTAATCAGCTAAGCCCGGTGAGAGGGGATACAGCTGTGCATATGTCTTCATTAAGAGACGTCGTTTAAGAGTGACGTTTGAGTGAACGAGGACATCCCAATGAATACCTGAGGACTCCTCTGTCCTCGCTCACATCTTACGGAAGTGGAGCTCAGCTGCAAGGAAGGGACGCGAGTGAGGGAAAGGAGGAGTCGAGGAGGGGTATTGGGATGAGGCTATAGCCAAACATATTAGCATAATGTGCTACACATATGAATGGAATTAAGAAAATGAAAACATAAAACAAATACCTCGTTGGCCGCTTGTCGTGAAAGGAGATTAATCTAGTTCCTTCTGTATAACTTTGTCACATTCAACTTTGTCACAGACTCCAGCAGAGCTTTAAAAAAAAGGGGTTTCTCAATACTCTAATTTCCCCTCCTCGACTCCTCGGTCCTCCGGTAGTGATCCGGAAATGAATTTCAGCGCGCCATGTTGAAGGACATCTCATTTCTCTAAATGCACATCGAGGACCGAGCACCGAGCATCGAGGAGGCTCTCTGAAGGAGCTCTAACCGAGGAGACAGGTGTGTATCACCTTTAGCTTGACAATACATAGATGTATCTTTTTTATTATCTATTAAATAAATAGACAGACAGACATGTACTTTATTAATCCCAAGTCGGGAAATTATTTTACAGCAGTGTGTTCAGGTATTAAAATATTTAAACTTGGAATAAAGTATAAACTACACAACACAAGTATAATGCACAGCAATCCATAGAAGTCCGATATTCTCATCATGAAAACTCCCCAGGAGACACCGACACTAACGTGGCCGAGTGGACTCCGGAGTTTGCTGCATGAGTTGCACTGTATGATCTGTGGTGTAGTGAGCTGTCACTCAAAAACTGAGTAGCCAATGGGGACGCACCCCTGAAAGTACCGCCCACCTGGGAGGTTTGTGTCAAAATCGAAAACAAAAAATGAGGGAGCATAAACGAGAGAAACAAAACTAATCCCATAATTACAGACCCCCCTCAGCTGTCAAGGACTCCTTTTCTTCATTGGCAAAACTTTTATCTCAACTTGACTTCAAAGAAATAGTGCTACTTGGTGATTTTAACTGGGACTGGTTAATACAGTGTCAGAGGATTTAAAAAACCTTTGCACCTCCTTAAATGTTACTCAGATTATAGACAGTCCTACTCGCCCTAACATTAAGTCGGCAAATAAATCCTCCTTAATTGATCTAATTTGAACTAATGTTCCCTATAAATAATCATCTGTGGGAGTATTTGCTAATGATTTGAGTGATCACTGTGTTGTAGCAACAATTAGGGACACAAAGGTCCAAAAGGGTAAACCTCGTATTATCAGTAAGAGAGACACAAAACATTTTGTGGAGCAGGGTTTTGTACATCACCTGTTTGATTTTTTATTGGGGTCAAATCGATCTGTGTGCTGATATAGAAACTGCATGCTCTTATTTTTATCTTGGTTTTATGGAAATTATTGATAGACATGCACCCCTGCGTAAATTTAGAGTGAAGGGATGAGACAATCCTTGGTTTTCTGATGAATTGTCTAGTCTCCTACATGAGAGAAACAAGGCCTGGGCAAGGGCTAGGAAATTAGGCTTAGAGGTAGAATGGCTTAATTTTAGGCATAGCTTCACATCACATATCAAAAGTGCTAAGTCTAAGTATTATCAGTTACCACAAAGAACCTGAATAATCCTGGAACATTTTGGAAAGCCATACAATTGTTATCCACCGGTGAAATCCGTAATTAGCTACCTCCGTGCCTTACCACAGCATCTGGCACTATATCGGACAGGGCCAATATATATTAAATTGTTTTAATGTGCATTTTGTGTCCTGTGGCTCTCTGTTTGATTTAACTCTGCTACTGTGAACACCACAGTCTGTGACTCTGAAAAACGTGGTTTGGAAAACCCTTTCAGTTTTTCTCATTTTTTGATTAAAGTCGTTCATGAAGCGTTAACGAAGTTAGATCCTAAAAAAACGGCTGGTCCAGACAACGTAGAACCTTTCTTCTTATAGATAGCTGCAGATTTTATTGCACCATGCACCTCTTACTTCTCTTTTTAACCTCTCCCTCAGCATGAACACAATTCCAAATATGGAAGTCAGCTTATGTCCTTCCTCTAGTAAAAAGTGGGGAGGCTACTTTATTAAATAATGATAGGCTCATCTCTAAATTATCAGTTCTGGCCAAGGTTCTTGAAAGCCTAGTGAGTGAACAGGTAAAGAAGTTTTTATGTAAAAATGACATCCTATGTAAACATCAGTCAGGTTTCAGAAAGCAACATAGTACCATCACTGCGGCAATGAAAGTGGTAAATGATATTGCTTATCTTACACAAAAAGCAGAGTTATGCAGCTCTGTTTATTGATCTTTCCAAAGCTTTCAAACCGTCGATCATCATATCTTGAAGCAGAGGCTGGCCAGCATTGGCATTTCCAGACATGCAGTGGGGAGGTTTGTGAGCTCTCTGAAAGGTCCCAATGTGTTAATTTTGATGGGCTCACTTCTGAGTGGTTAAACATTACAAATGGTGTATGTTTTAGGTCCACTTTTATTCTCCATCTATATCAACAGCTTTAGTCAAAATGTGGATGAAGAGACTTTACATTTTTATGCTGATGATACCGTGCAGATCCCTCCATTAAGGAGGCTGTTGTTAAATTACATGCTGTTTTTAATATTATTCAGACGCAGCTCTCTGAGCTTAAGCTTCTTTTAAATGTAGATAAAACTAAGGTAATGTTAGTTTCAAAAGCCAAAAAGACCCCGGAGATAACTTTGGATATTGTTACTACGCAAGGAAAAGTACTTGAAGTGGTTACCTGTTATAAATGCCTTGGTATCTGGCTTGATGATTGTCTCTCTTTTAAACCTCAGGTCAATAATCTGCTTAGAAAGCTATAGGGTGAAGCTAGGTTTCTTTTTCAGAAACAAGTCCTGTTTCTCGCTTGAGGCCAGGAAAAGGCTAGTCTCTGTGACCTTTTTACCTGTGCTGGACTATGGTGATTTGATATATGTGAATGCACCATTACCTGATCAAGTTAAATGCCGCCTATAACACTGCGCTGAGATTTGTTACAAACTGTAAAGCACTTACTCATCACTCTACCCTGTATGCCAGGGCAAGTCTGCCATCACTTACAGTACTGTTTGGAGACTCAGTCATTTATAAAGCCATGCTGGGTAAACTAACACCTTACATCTGCTCACTGATATCACAGAGTCGCAAGTAGCTCTTGCCTCAGATCCCAGGATGTGTTTTTAGTACCAAGTGCTAGGACTGTTTTAGGCACAACAGCTTTTATGTGCGCAACTCCTCTAGCATGGAACATTCTGCAATACATATTGAAAATGAGCATTTTGGTTCCCCTGCATCTTTTTAAAGCACAGATTGATGAATTGATAATTGATACTCCTGGTACCTGTCTTTGTGAATACGTTTGTAAATTGTACCCCTGTCATTATGTTGTATGTGTCCTTTTTGTTTTCTGTTACATGTGTAATGCCAGGTTACGTATTGTAACCCTTGTTATATTAACACAGGCGAGATGCGCGCGCATTCAGGTAGGCCCGCCCCAAGGCCGGTGTCGGTACCAGATGTGTTCGGGGTACCATATGTGTTCGGGGTCCGTCTCTTACCAGTGACGTCACGACGTCACGACGTCACGACGTCACGCATTGTGATTGGCTCTACGGTAATTTACCCACGCTGTCTAGAGTATAGAGGGGTTTTTTGATCATTACATTACATTGTATTTAGCTGACGCTTAAGTGCATTCGACCAACAAGATAAAAACTTGAAGAAATACAATAAAACTTGAAGAAAAACAAAGACGAATGAGGAGAAGAACAAGAGAAATCGAAGGTAAGAAGTATAAAACGTAATATGGTAGGTAATATGTAATATGTTCAGTGCCGTTGGTACGTTAGTTCAAACAGTAACAACGGACTATTTTTCTTAGCGTATAGATGTCAATTTAAATCAATACATACAACTATTTCACATGTACAATATTTTCTTAGCCCTAATACTTAATACTACTTATTTCGTTTTGATTGTTATATTTGATTATATTATATATTATCAATAAATTATATATTATATATCAATATGATATACTTTTCTATATAATAGATTATCAAAAAAAGTATTTATTAAGTAAGGGATAATGTGCAGCAATCACAATCAAGTCCACAATCGAATCCATAAAGACAAAGTAAATCTGTTTACAGTTGTTTCATATGGATGTTGAGAGGTATCCATATATCTCTTCATTTTGCTCTCAAAGTGCACCAGATTGATGCATTTAACTTCAATATTTAAAAAAAATCACTCCAAAGGGAGTGCTTGTTCTTCCTTCTGTCTGTCTGAATCTGTGTATTCTCATGTTCCGATTAACCCAGCCAAATTTTTCTTCTTTTGTGTCTTGATGTGATCTTGAGTCGAGGCTGATCCTCTTGCTGTGGTCCCGCATCCTGGATCCTCTATCCTGAGTTCTGGATTAAGTCGTGGACTTCGGGTCGTGGCTGAACCTGTCTCTGCGGTCCTGCCTGGGTCTCGTCGCGCTGCCTCCCTGAAGGCTCCCACAGGATTGTTGACATCTTCGTGGATTCATCCTATTATTATAGACGCATGCATTTCCTAACATTTGGTCTACCTATGTTGCAAATGTATTATCTCCTCGATTTACACACGGCATCTATTGCACGTCTGTCCGTCCTGGGAGAGGGATCCCTCTTCTGTTGCTCTCCCCGAGGTTTCTCCCATTTTTCCCTTTAAACTGTGGGTTTTCTCTTGAAGTTTTTCCTTGTACGATGTGAGGGTCTAAGGACAAAGGGTGTCGTTTTCTTCTCATACTGATATTCTGAACAAACTGCTGTTGTATTAGCTGTAAAATGTCTTTACTGTAGGGTATTTTTTATTATTTGTACAGCACTTTGGCTCGACCAAAAATCGTTTATACATGTGCTATATAAATAAAACTTGATTTGATTGATTTGATTTGAAAGGGTGTGCGCCAAGGTTCCATATTAGGACTAATAATTTCACCATATACTGTATGTAAATAATCTTGAATAATCTTTCAAATGCTGCTTTCCATTTTTATGCAGATGATACTGTCTATTGTTCATCCTCTTCTATAGAGCAAGTCTTGATTTCCTCCAGTCTGCCTTTGATGTTATTCCATCCCATTTATCTCAACTCAAGTTAGTATTAAATGCAGACAACTCCAAACTCATGATATTCTCAAATCGCAAAAAGTTAACTTATTTTCTCCCCAACATTTGTACTGTTCAAGGGACTGACATTGACATTGAAAGGGTCACTACATACACATATCTAGGTTTTATTATTGATCAGAACTTATCTTTCAAGTCACACACTGAAAATGTTGTTTTAAAATTAGGTTTCTCCTTTCAGACAAGGAAACATTTGATCTCTGCAACGTTTTTACCAGTATTGGATTCTGGTGATCTGCTTTACATGAATGCCTCTGACCAGTGCCTAAAGAGTTTGGATACTGTGTACCATTGTGCATTATGTTTTATTACATATATATATATTGTCAGTTTGGAATAAATATGCACTTCATGAAAATTATTAGTTGGTTACTGTAAGGTTAATACTGGATGTTTGTTACACTTGGATATGTTTTCTGTAACACTTGTAACATAATTATTCTCCAGTTTATGCATTTGAGTGACTTGCAGTTAATGCTCGACATTCAATTCAAAACCTTTATTTATCCAGGTAAAATCCTATTGAGATCAATGATCTATTTTTCAAGGGAGACCTGCAGCAGTAGGTTCCACATGAAGACATAAAAACATAAACAACAGAACAACAAAAGGACATCATACAGCAAAAAATACAGGGATTACAATTTACATATCTATCCACATGTACAGGTACCAACAGCATCTGACTGTGGAGCATCCAACCGAGCTTTAAAAACATGTAGTGGTACCAGCTTGGTAATTTTACATTCTTTTTGCAGACTGTTCCAAATTAGTGGAGCTGCACATCTAAAAGCTTTCTTCCCTAAGACAGTCCTAGCACTTGGCACATTTAATAAAACCACAGCATGAGATCTCAGGCAATAAGTACTTTCAATTTGCCGAGAGATCAGGGAGCAGATATAAGATGGTACTTTATCCAACATGGCTTTGTAAATGAAAATGTACCAGTGACTGAGCCTCAGTACAGTAAGTGATGGCAAAACCGCCTTGGTTTACAGTGTACAGTGATGCGTAAGTGCTTTACAGTTTGTCACAAATCTCAGTGCACTGTGATAGTAAAACCTTATTGTGGTGTAATTATATATCCAAAGCAGTAAGAAGTCATTAAATCTTTAGTGATGTTTAACCACTCAGAAGACAGCCCATCAAAATGAACACATTGGGACCTTTCAGAGAGGTAGTTCATCTTCTACATATAATAACGGACAAAGTAAAGAATGAAGTGTAGGCTATGTTTAAATGTTCGGAATTTGATCGTGTATGATGGTCCTCTTGAGTTGCCGTACAGCCAATGGCGTACAGCCATTGCTCCGTTTTCATGTTTTTTTAACATGTTTTTCACAAACATTTTCACACGCTAGGAGCATAGGAATAATTCAATTCGGTTCGTCATGATCTGTAGATGTGATTTGCCCCCGAGCACCCCTGGGTAAATTACCGTACAGCCAATCACAATGCGTACAAGGCGTGACGTCATTGGTAAGAGACGGCCCCCGAACACATATGGTACCCCGAACACATCTGGTACCGACACCGGCTACGTCTATAGAAATCTCAGTAGGTGAATGCTTGCATAGAGGGTAGTACCCATAGAGTCCAGTAGAGGGCGGAGCCTGTGAGAGATATAACCAATGTGCGGCAGGTCTCCCTTGTAAACAGAGCTGCCAAGTCTCACCCTTTGAGAGTGAGAGTCACGCAATTTAACCTCTTCACACGCCTCACGCCACACTTGCCATTTCACACGCTTTTTTCCCCCTCTCACTACTTTATATATATATATTTTATTTAATCACATATTTCCATAACTTTTTGCTTGAGGCCTGCCGTAGTTCGAGTCAGGGACAGGGTGAGCCCGCCCTATTCTGCCCCCGATTGGATGACCGAGATATGTGATAACCAATCATCAGCCCTCGAGGTTAAATCTAACCAACCAAACGAAAGGCACCACGTATACAAACCAATCAGAGGCAGCTTAGGGCGGGTCATTGCGTCTGTATCCTATGAAGACAACAACAACAACACTTATGGCGGAGAAATCGAAAAGTAAACGTGACTATAATGCCGTGACTGACATTTTCATCTGTAGCGGGAGATCAAGCGGTAAGTAACCACACATTATTTTGACAAATATCTTTATTTTGATGAAGTCAACGGTGGGTCTGACTACGTGAGACTTAACGTCACACAGGCTGCTGGTGAGCAGTGTGGTAGGTTGCTGCGGTGGGTTTAACAACAAACAACCGTGACTAATAGCAGTGTTAGTTAAATCATCACGTATTTGCGTGTGTGAGCTAATGGATATTTACTATGAGCTAAGAGAATTTACAGTACTGTACCTGTGCTGTTTGCATTTCTGTCTTATAAAATATTCAATCAATCAAACAGTAACATGTAGCTATCTTTTGAGACTGGATCATTCATTCCTTAATTGTATACTTCGATTTCTGTCTGATGTTTGTCTGTTAGTTTGAAAGTCTGAAAGATGTCAGGTAGACTCTTGGCTCTTGTCACATTTTCTTAACATTTTCTTAATAGATTGTAAAGTTTAATGACCACATCTGAAAAACAACCCGTTTCAGCTACATTACTTTACCAGATCAGTGCACATTGTGTTCTTTTTAGGTTTCCTAAACTTCTCCCATACAACGGACCTGACGAGCGTGACGAACTGAGTGAGGAGTTTCTGGACGGTCAGTCCATGGACATTGCCATGCCCAAAGACCCAGACACATTCGACATTGAGAGCTTTTGGGGGAACATGGCATCAATGAAGAATAAGGTAAGAATTATTCTGCCCCCTTTGAAATACCCATTGACGTAATCAACTTAATTCTATACAAAAATACTTGAGAGTAATTAGGCTTCCTATGTACATTTTTCAAAGGTGACCGGTATGAGCAGATTTGGGAGGCTCTCTCGTATTGCCAAGTTGGTGTTGGTACTTCCACATTCAAATGCTGATGCTGAACAAGTGTTCTCTGTGGTGGGACTGAACAAAACCGAAACAGTTTGGCTCTTGATGGAACTCTATCATCCATCATGACTGTGAAGATGGCAAACCTTGAGCCACAGTGTTTCAAATGGGAGCCCCCTCCCTCTGTCATCAAGGCATCACAATCTGCCACAAACACCTACAACATGAGACATGTCATGTAAACCAAAACACACAAACAAAGACATGCACTTTGTTTATAATATATATTATATATATATATATTATTCTGGTTCTAATTTTGTTACACCTAAAAAAAAAATGCACTAAAGGAAAAGGCTGCTATTGTTTCTTAAAAGGCTGCTATGTTTTCTTTATATTGACATTTTATAAATAAATGTATTTTATTTGTCAAAGTTTTTCTTGTTAAAATTGCTTTCATTTCTACTTGTGCTGGTCAATTATTAACACTGTATAAGCATGAGGAGGCCGACAGTGCAGGGAGAGCAGCTGGCATGGGGGTGAAGAGACATCACAACAGTCTTAATGTTAATTTGAATTGAGATATTCCTCTAAATCGACGTTAAAAAAGGCCAAAATAAATTTGCCGCCGACCTTTGGTCGGTGGTCGGACGCATCTTACCCCGAAAGTCTCACTCCTACTTTTTACTGAAACTTGGCAGCCCTGCTTGTAAAAGAGATTTTTACCTGGATAAATAAAGGCTACAAACAAAACAAACATGTTCACAAAGCTTTATTCTGCAGCACACAGTTAGGATGTCTCAGTAATTCTAGGATAAAGACAGTGTTTAAAAATATTGAGGGGGTCATATTGATTTCTTTAGGTGTACTCTCAAAATGTACGTCCAAATTAAGTTTAAACTGTTGTCCTTGTGCGTAAGCGTAAGGATGGACAACTGTTCGGAGGAAAAGAGGTATAAGGATTTTCCGTGACAAAATCACTGAGTGAGGTCTAATGTCCTACATCACACACCTCATGGCTGGCTAATGGAGGACATTGTGTGACAGTTTCTTAATGGCAGGGAACGGACAGACGACACAAATGTGCTCTTTGGCACATGTGCACGTCAACACACTGCAGTTATTGTCCCATTAGTGACAGTGACTGCAGGTTGTTCACCAACTGGCCCTGAGAGTAGCAACTAAGCTTCTAGCACTTCCCTATCTGTGAAGTCGCATTAATGGACCTTGATTTGCTATTTCCTGTTGAGACCTTACCTACTTAAGAATCCTGCTTTTGAAAAACCTTGAAAAGTATGGAATTGGAAAATGACCTTCCCAGGATAGTAGAAATAGTCAATCATGAACGAGAACATTCAATTGTGTCACCAAATAAGCTTCCAAATGAGACTGGAACATACAAAACATACCTAATCTTTTGACTATTACACACACTGTTCTTTAACATTCTTAGATTTCCTTCCCAAACTAATATTCTTTTGGTATTTTTCTGGCCTGATTAGTTGCAGCTTAGATAGAAATATAGGGTCAGACAGTTTCTCTGCCAATATTAAAAACACGTTGGATGTGTAATGAACCATAATGAACCATATGGACTGAGACATGATTACAATAAGCACATTTTCCCTTTTCTCCTGTCTTATGAGCCCCTAACTCTGCTATTGCACAGACCATCCTCCGGCACAACAGGTGTGGCCTGTGGCTACGACATTATGACAAACAAAAACACTTACAGCCTTAAAGTCTGTCTCTAGAGGGGTCTGTGGTCCATCTGTTATGGTTAGTGCTTATATGACAAGACCACAGAATTAATGATATTTATGGAAATGTGCATGTGTCTGTATATATGTTTACTTGTACAACTCTATACAGCAGTGACTTCTTTATGAACTGGCTAGCGATTCTGACCAGCAGAGCTCGATTTTTGAAATTCAATAATGCAATCATGCCTTCATTATTATGGCAGGTGGAAAATCACTAACGAAAAATAATTGATGTGCAAGTATCTTTATTTGTGATACCCAAAACACATGCTGGGAGCAATTTCAGGTTTTAATATTGGCGTTCTTGGGTGGTAATTCTGACATTTTAATTACTGATAAAAGGCGTTGTGGTAAAAGCACTAATCAGTAACAACAACAGTGAAAAGCTTTCAGGAGCCAATTCAATAAAAGATTTGCAGGCAGCCTGTCATTATTCAGAATGAAGAGGAATGATTTGAAAGTCCAAATAATTTGATTTACAAATAGGGCATGGGACAAGGTTAACATCATGAGGAATTAAATTACGTTTTTTTTAAGTCTGCTTCGTTTCAATTTACCTATTTCTGCATTAATCTAGGCAGTAATACCTTATCAATCATCAGATTTGTTTTGATATTCTGGCAACAGAAACGACAGCGGCTTGGCATTTGTAAGGCTGAGGTATTCCTTTGAATTCAACAATCAAGCCAGAAAAAGGAAAAGCCTTGCATTGTGTGCAGGCATCCATCAGTGTGCCATCATTTGTAACACAGTCTCCCATTAAACCAGGTGTTCAGGACTTCTAGACAAGGACACAACACATTATGGTGCATGTAATCCCCTTCCATGACCACACAAAAGGGGAAAAGCACATAAACATGAAACAGATTGAAGCAAACACACACAACATCGGATCAAAGCTGTGAATGTGGCCACCAAGCTAAAGCAGTTCCGATTAAATCTAAACCTGCATGTTGTTCCACACGTAGCCTCATCACAGCTCATTATGTGCCGCCGTGACCGGCTCACTGCAGAGGCCAATAAACAACCACCTCCTCTCTTCCTCGGCACAAGCACCATGATTGCTTCTCCACGGATCATTAAGCTGAAGCTGGAAAAGTCTTCATGTTTGTTTGGGTTCGATACGCTAATTGTCACAGCTGAGGGCGCGTAATGAAAGCGTTCTTCCCGGTGATCCCAGAGCAACCCTTTGTTAGCCTGCCAGTGTTTAAAACTGTCATGCCAGACCAGAGGTTGCGCAAGACTTTTTCGATGCCTGTCAATTTGACGGACAGGATTGTAACATTTCCATCAAAATCCCCGTTGGTCTGTACACAACTGACGGGGGGGGAAGAACACGCTCGTGAACTGTCAACGGGGCCGGTGTTTCTAAATGAAACGGTTATACCTTAAAACGATGCTTAAAACGAAAAGTAAACGTCCAGGGTTTTTTTAATGGTAATTTTCAGATTGTGAGTCGTTTAGTGGTAGCTGGTCCCCCGGTTCATGTCGTCCCCTCGGGCCACCTGTGCGTCAACAAATAATGTCCCCCTGACCAACGTATATTATTGCAACACCCCTGTCACTAACCGATCTGCAGCTCTGCCTGATCTGCAGTGCGCATGTGCGAGATGGTGCGCCATATTGGACAACTCCAGACGGCAACCCAAGTAGGACACTTGACACAGTGCCTTTTGGCAAATCACAAAAAGCAAACGCGAGAGAGATGGTTTATTGTTATTACAACGTGACTTCACTATTATTTAACTCTTTTTATTGGGTTCTTTTATTTGGGGTTAAGTACATTGTTAGAATAAGAGAGAAATAGATTTAAATTCTGTTAGACAGCTATCATACTGAATAAATATTTACTGTGAATGTATGCAAAAAATTGCATATAGCTAAGGCGGACCATCTTGCACATGCACACTGCAGATCGGGCAGAGCTGCAGATCGGGTAGTGACAACCCCAACCATCAAAATACGGAGCGAAAAGTTTAAACACAAGAATTAAGACTATATGAGCCAAAGACAATTTCCTTTGGAGGACCATGAAGTCAATCTAATAGAATGTTTTTGCTACAAGTTTTATTGCCCACCACAGCCTGCACATTTAATATGAACTATGAGAAGTTAGTCGCCAGCTTCCAATGACCAGTACAATCACATGTCTTCTTTGTTCTTTTCTATTTGTCATCCAAAGGAAGCTAAAAGCGTGGGCTATGGGAAGATGTATTGATTGTGTAAATAGTGGAGATGTCATCCTGAGG
The DNA here is from genome assembly GCF_949606895.1 of Notothenia rossii. Lineage (NCBI taxonomy): Eukaryota > Metazoa > Chordata > Actinopteri > Perciformes > Nototheniidae > Notothenia > Notothenia rossii. The sequence continues at coordinate 70,615,363 of NC_136912.1, forward strand.
CACAGAGGAGTTGTGCGTCCTACCTGCTGAGTCATACATAGGAGGACAGCAGAGGTGAATGGATTACACCGTCCTATTCCAAATGGCCAAATGGAGGTCATATCTTAAATGTAAACATTGCGATGAAAGTGCAGTGAGGCAGCTGTGAAGTAAATTATGAAAACTGCCGAGCCAAAATAGAATAGTCATGTCTGACTGACACCACTAGCTGCCCTCCTTTTAATTCAACATCCTGCCTGACAGATCTTCCCGTCACATTGAGTGTCTCTCACAATGACAGCCACAGCTCTTCACACTATGAAAGATGCCACTATCCTTTGCTAGCTGTCGTCTGCTTTACCGATGGGATTGTAGAAGTAGATGGCTTACCGAGGGCACTGTCTTTCTTCCTCTGAGGAGCTGTGAGATCAGAGGAGATGAGGAGAGGCATGAGCCGGATAATTTATTGAGACTAAGCCACTTTATGAAGCCTATTCCCTGTCACCTCATGTGTTTTATGAGGGTCCATATGCGTATCTCTGATGCTGCCTTGTTTCATCTTGACCTTTGGATCCATAAAAGATTTTGTACACACACATTCATGCATTGAATCCACTATATTTTAAGCTCTGATGATTACATTCATATTGGCCTGTTAGCTGCAATAAACAAGAAATGCTGCCAATCTCATCAGGTACCTTATTTTGGTCAGAGCAACATGTCGGAATCCGTTATCAGCTGGGATGTTGTGCTTTGGAAACAACATGCTGAAAACCTCCAAAACAAAAAAAGGAGGATTTTTTTTTTGCATCTATATAAATGTCATCAACACTTGAGGCTAATTCCCATACCATGAGCTACAGCCGAGGGCTTTCCGAAGTATCAATTAAAGATGCACTCTTCTCAGGTGTTTATACTAACACTGGACAGTATGACAAGGTGTACAGTAATTGCTGACTTTCAAATACTCATATTGTATGTAATGTAAGTCAATCTGTTACAGTAGTTTGATCTTCTGATCACTTTATTTTGGCTCTTAGATTATTGAGCTTCTCGATTATTAAGCTTCGCCATTACACCCATGAGGTAAACTTGCTGTTTTACAACTTTTGTCAATTTCCTCTGACATTCCATCTTCAATTTTGTTCTGAAATTCCCCCGTGAGCACTTTGGTTGTAATTGAAATTTTTTCAAAATTGAAATAAAATACATTTTGGATGGGTATAATGAAACACTTCTCTCTTGCTAACCACCATGTGCTCCAAGTTGCCACATTTGACAAAAATATGGAAGTAGTTAGATTTTAAAGTTGGCCCTTTTCAGTACCTGTGAGGGCTAATAATGCTATGATCATGGAACACCTACTGGACAATAAATGCAAATTAAGGTTGCAGTTTTGAACACTAGTTAATGTTGTGAATTAATTAAATAAACTGAAACAAAATAGGTTATTTATAGTAAAATGGTCATGATTTGCCCAAAGTCAGCATTTGTTACGTTACAAAAATACAATGTTATAAGCTGAATTATGATTATAAATATATTTGTGATTTGTGATTTGTGTGAAAAAATATGTTTCCTTCGTGAAATGCTTATATTTTGCAGTTTTTATGATTAAGTCATTTTTGATAGGCCAGGCTAGGTTTTCGGACTTTAAACATTACTGACTTGAGCCCCTGAGTTTCCCTCCAACATCGCTGCGTTCTATAAGGTTTCTCAGTCAAACAATTTAGGTAATCACATTTTTCAGAAAACCATTTGTACGACACCACATCCTTTAAAATACATTGTGGACATGATACCAGATATATTGTACTTTAATTATAAGTAAGTATCCTGTTATATTTGCTGTCTCCAATGAGTTTAAATCTTGATAGTATCTCATTTTTTAAATCTTAATCTTAGATAGGTTCAACCGTTTTTCCGTACATATGTTGCTGTCCATCAACAGGTCTAACATACACCTGCATATATTTACCAGCGGATGCAAGGAGGGAATGGGTTTAGGGAAAGTCCTGTTGAAGGATCCGGAAGGTTTCTCAGGTGTGATGGGAATATATTGAAAACACACATATGCATCATCACCTTGCTGCTGTGTGAGCCTTGTGTCTGGTGCTCTAATCAGATCCTGCTGTCTGGAGGAGCTCTGCTCAGCAACAGGAGAATGCGAGGCTACATTTGTAATCCCTTTAACCCTTGTTGACAGGAACCAAATAAACCTACCACACTGTTGAAAGTCCAACAGAAACCCATTTTTATTCTGATACAGCATACCTAAGAGGAAAACCATTTGCCAAATGATGACCTTTTCTCTGATTGTATCCATTTCTCTTTGAGATTGGCCACATGGTTAGAATTAATTCTTCCTTGAAAGGGGACATTGGGTTGCAATCCATGGTTTAACTACTTGCATATGTTGGATACAAATCAAAAAGGTGCATTTTTGCCTCAGCTGCTCTTTGATCACTTTGAGAAAAGATTCCCAGCTGCTTCTATAAAAGGAAATCTGTTCTGGGCTGCAGATTTAAATATGATGTCCTGAGACAGCGAAGTAAAGAGGGAGGAAATGCTTATTTTCATGCTGGCATTTATCAGAGGCTGCAATCTCATGTGTTTATTACCTGGGAGTGGGGCTGAAGATGTTGAATCAGTTTGTTCTCTCCAGTCAAGATGAATGAGCAGATTAAAGCAATCTGCAATGGTCGTTTTCACTAAGAGGCCTCACAGTCTGTCAATGCTTATGTTACAAAAAAGTGACAAGGCATGATGATCTGAGCACATATCTCAAGCTGTAGGTCTAAATTGTCTTTGTTATGTGCGTAAAGCTGCAAAGCTATGGAACTACACAGTATATTAGACAGTGGAAAACATGTAATTTGTTGATATTTCACAGTACTTTATGATGCTTGAGTTTCATAACTTAGTAAAAAGGACCTCATACCAATTCAACAAGATGCTGGACTTATATGCACTTTTAAAAATAATTATGTGTCAGTGCCTCTTACAAAGATGATTTAGTGTGTATTCAAGCCCATTTTCTTTTGCATTGATTTTGCATTGGGCTGTAATTGCTGCCCAAAGCCCTTTAGTGACACTATTCAAACAAGCATAAAGCAAATATAAAAATGTATTTTTCATCTGCAAGTATCTTCGTATTGTTTATTTAAAAGTTAAATATTTGTACATCCCAATGTCACTTGACAAGTATTTGTGTTCGACCATACTTGTGAAAGTTAGAGAAAACAATCAAATTAAAGTCTTCCTTTGCGGATGGAGTTTACTCAGTTGCCATGGTGTAGGTTCAGTTGTCCTCAACTAGCTTATGTCCGCTGATGAAAATTTAGCAGACTGATGAAGGCAGTTGCAAGGTCCAAACAAAGCCTAGAAGTGATCCTTGAATTAATAGTTGCTTTTTTTCAACTCGCATAACATGCTTTTAATTTCCAAAGGGCCCACCTATCTTTTGAAAATGTGTCATACAATTTGAACCACTTAATGAGGTGGTAAAGGGAAATGAGACCCTGAAAAGGTTCCGTAGTGATCCATCGTTGTGTCTGACCAGAGTGCAATCACTCAATACTTTGTCATACCAAGTCTGACTTTTAAACACACACTTTTCTGTATGAGTACCATCTACCATTATTGTTTGGGTGATGGTAAAGTAATTTAGGCCTCTTCAGAATCTACTTTAAAAAAAGACAGGACAGGCCTTGCTGTGTCGTTGCTCCTGGTGCTTGTTTTGAGCTGTCGAGGTCAGAATATTCTTCATCACATTGTGATTTCTTGGAAAGAGGAGGAGGGGATTCTGCCAGACATCCAGACGACTGAACTGTGGTGCTGGATATTTGGATCACCGCTAACTGTTGCTCAGCAGCAGATACATTTCTCTTCTTTGTAAACTGCTTTGCCATACCATCATTCTTCTTCATTTTATTATTTGGTGTCTTCAACCCACTTTAATTAATTTCCTTTTTTATTATGAAACTTGGTCGGAAATGACAAGATCATGTGAACATAATGGACATTTATTATATGACAGTCTTCTAAAGAAAATTCAGAAATACCAAAAACATCATCATCCTCATCATCAATGTTCTGCTGCTACAGAATTGGAGCATTGTCCCATATAGAACAAACTCATTCTATGGGTAACACTTTATATTAAGGTACACAAATTAACCATCAACTAGTTGTTCATTAACATGCATATTAGCAGTATATTGGCTCTTTATTAGTCATTATAAAACACTTATTGATGCCTTATTCTAGGTGACCATATTCTATAGGCCTTAGTCGAGAGTTTTTCCTCAATAACCCTCTAATTGGTGCTTATTTATTGCAAGTAAATAAGTTGTTGTACATGAGTTTTGGTCTTAATATGCTCTGCTCAATATGGGCCTAATAAGGCAGTAGTACCACAAGAATAGTAATTCTCCCATATTAACACTTAACAAATATGATCTATTCTTATGTAACAAGACATTAAAGGAGAGGTGTCATGGCCATTTTCACTGATCATAATTCCATTGTTGAGGTATACTAAAATAGAAAAATACTGTGCAATTTTCTAAACTCACATTGGTTTCGCATACAGCATCACTGTAAAGTATGTGTATTCAGCAGTATTCACTTTCTCCACTAAACGGCTCGCTGCAGCTCCCCCCCCCACCCACCCGCCCCCTTTGAGCCCAGTGTGCTCTGATTGGTCGGTACGGTGTGAATCGCGCTCCGTGGAGGTGTGCTTTCCTTGTTTAGCGATACACAGCCAAACACAGCCAAACTCAACCTGAATACAAACAAAGTCACAGCCGAAATAAAAACAATAAGTGTGGCTTGATATTGAGTAAGAAAAAGGTTTATAGGTTGATAAACGCTGTGAGAATGGGTCTGCAGAGAGAATTTCGCCGCGATCCCAACTGTCTGTTATCAGCCTGCAGCCAGGGAGGAGAAATCAGCAGAGCTGCTTGCACTGAGTGTGTGTGTGGATTGGTCAATTTGGACCAATTAGCGGGGGCTTAACCTAACGGCTCCGCGGACGTAACGTAACGGCTCCACGGATTGGCCCATTTAGTTCCGGGTACGTGCTTACGAAAGCACGTACCCGGAAGAATCAAATGGATGATGACGTTTCACCAACGAGGCGTTTTGGGGAGGTATTTTCTGTCTTAGAGTTTTACTCGCTACAGGGTGTACTTTAAGGGTTTTGACTCTGCACACCGTTTACATGCAGAAAAACTTTCATAACACGCAAGGGGACGGGTAATAACCAGAAAAGCATGACATGTCACCGTTAAACTATAAGTGTTAACTGTGTCTAAATAACTAAAAATGAGGTATTTCTATCTATGAACGTTCTCCCTTTTTTAAAAGTGAAGTCTTCTTCATAACCAATAAGCTACTAGTTTGACTCCAATGGACCTGAACAGGTTCCCTATTCTAAAGTTGCCTCCTCTTCACTGCAAATACACTATAGCACACAACTACTGAAATTAACCTCAACAGTACATGAACAAAGTAGGCACACGTTGAAATATGTTTTATTACTGAACCACTAAAGAGAGGTTCAGACATACCAAAACATGTCAAGTTTCTCCAAGGCTGAGAACACATGTAGCCTGTACTTTTTAATAAAAACTGATTTTTAACAGATTTTATGTATTTGTCATCATACTGTGTGACCTTCTTGTATGTTCTTACACAAGAAAGGTGTACTGTTCTCTCTATGTGTTGTACTGTTTCAGTGTGAACATAGATTAAACAGCCAGCCAAACTCTTTTGAGAGCCAGGGAATGAGTAGCATGCTCTTTTATTGACTTATTTGCAGTCCACTGACATTCAAACGGAGTGAAACTATAAAAAAAGAAGTTACAAGGCACTTAATGATCTCATACAAGCAAGTGTAACATACACATATTAACACATAGGACCGCTAAGTGTAAACAAGGTAAATATAGCTAATGCTAGCTGTGCAATAAGCATGTATACAGGCTAGTATGGCTAGCGCTAACGCATTTTCTCATTGTGTAAACATCTCAATGTCATCACATAAACACAATACATGTTTCCAGTGCTTAATTTGTAAATCATAAGGTGCCGGAACGCAAAGTACATATGACAGCACGGTACGTCTACACTACAGGCATCAAAAAATGCTTTCAACGCTTCGCCCATTCACTTGAATGGGGTGACGTAGAAGATTTTGAATCTTCGCCGAACTGCATTGTGGGGAGCATGGCATGGCTTTGCAAGCATCACGAGCATCTATCGGCATCAAAAGTTGAACAATGTTCAACTTTTGAGGCTCGATGCTTGGCATCAGCCAATGAAATCCCGTTTATGCAAATCCCGCCAGTGCAAGCGCAGCCAATCAAACCGCGTGCAAGCTGGGAGAGCCAGACCGCAGTTCATTTCCTCATATTCCAAACGAGATATTACGGTAGCAAATCACCCGGTTCTTTACGACCGGAACTATTTACCGGGATACAAACCGGAGGAACCAGGCATGGAGGGAGGTGGCAGAGACAGTGGGTGAAACTGGTCGTTTTTTCGCCTGTTTGGAGAGTTTATATCCAGTTTACTTCGTTTTAACATGGCTATTGCTTTGTATGTCGGGGGCGGGAGATTCATGTGATTGGTTGCTTGCAAAAAATCGCCAAGCTTCAGACACGCCCAGCTCCAAGATTTTTTCATGCCTGTAGTGTAGACGGGCCGGGATGACGAGACGCGTACAGGTCCCGGAACGTATACAGAAAAGGTGCTGAAAACAACATGAAAATGTCCACTTGCAACGCTGTGGGACTTACAAGCCTCAATTTCAAATAGTATCCATGGTATAAATGTTATGACGATAATTTATAATTGTTTAGGCTAGTACGCACAACATAGGCAAATGCCCACATCACTACAGGTGGGACTTCAGTATACAGCCAGCAATTAATTTCTCAACAGGTTTAACGTGTAAAAAAAATATTTATTAGGCCTATTCAAAGATTGGCACGGCGGCCTATTAATAGACAGTATGTTTGCTCACCATATTTAGTTGTTTAAAACACCCCACATCACGAGCATGTCCGGATTGTCCTCTATCTCTTTTTTCCTGCTTTTACTGCGTGTGTCTGTGGCAGTTCTGTGTCCTTTGGCCACCCAGGACCTCACGTACGGGACTGGATTGAATTTAGCCAGGGGGGGTCCAACAAGATTTAGGAAGAGTAAAGATGACATGGTGGATGTGAGCAAAGAGCTACGGTTGGGAGTGCAAATCAAGTTCATTTGAGAAAATCCGCGCTCACATTCAGCACTTGCAATGGGAATGCTGTTGACAGCAACAAGTAACTCCATCAGCTCATCGGGGGTGTCTTTACCATCTGAGTCTCTGTACGTTCTGTAGGCCCGTATGACTGCGCGCGGGTTGGCAATGTTGAAGCGCTGACACAGTGACTCGACCTCAGTCTCTCCATACAGCGCACCTGCGTCCTCGGGCCAGTATTGTGCGTAAAGCACCTTCAACTCCTCAATGAACTTGTTATATCCAGTTTTATCTGGCATCCGGCCTCCTTGAGATAACATACGGTCCTCCAAGTTCTTGGCCACAGTTAGAAAAAACTGACCTGTCGCTGGACGTCCCACACTCTTCTACGCTCAATGCGCTCTCCTCTCCTACTGAATCTTCCTGCTGTAAGCCAGCTGATGTCGCGGTTCCGCTCGCCTCTTGCTCCGGCTGTTGTACCGGGGTAGTTGATGCCAGGGTACCCACCCGTTGCTGTTGGTGGTCCACCTGGCTGACGGTAGCTGGCTCCTGTTCCGGCTGGCGGTGAACCTGACCCGCTGCCCGGGCTTGGCTAGCTGTCGGTTAGCTAGCTGGCTAGCTGTTGCGGCGCTAACCTCCTCCTGGTTTTGACCATCAACATGACCGCTGCAGCTGCCCTCGTCGCTGCTTGTGGAGGCTTTTCTGACTCGTTTTGAAGTGTCTATTACCTCTTCCTTCTTTTTGAAGAAAGACAGTCAATTTAACTGTCTTTTTGACATGCTTGCATTGAATCACCGTTTCTTCCTCTCTGCGACGTGCTCCTCATGTGGCGAATTTCAAAAGTGAAAGACGTTTGTCCGTTGGTCCAGCTTTTCAGTGCGTCAACACAGATCTCCGACTCTTTCAAATCTTAATCTTAATAAACGACATGAAATTCTTGGGATTTTTTCTGTAAATTAATATCTGCATATTTTATTTCATTTTAACCATTTACATTTTTATTTTTTGTGAGAGGTACCGGATCTGCCCAAATAGGTGCCGGAACACAGGGTGGCCAAAATGAAGAGGTGCCGAATCCTGTTCCGGCAGGATCCGGCTCAAATTAACCACTGGATGTTACTAATCCGTACAGTGTAAGGCACACTTACGGTCATTGCTTTCTGACGGACTTGGCCCTTTTACTCTTCAGGTTGCAGGGAAAATGTGTAGTAGCCTACTGCGATGCTATTCAGTTAACTTTCTCCTACTTCCTGTACCCGGTTTCCTGTCTAACCTTCATTATACATTTCACAAAAATATAAATTTGCAAATATGAAACATACAGGTCAATATCACCTTGCTAGTGGTAGCTGCACTCTCAATACGCCAAAACAAATTCTTGGATATAAATAACACATTTTGAGTTATTTAGAAACAATTAATACTTATAGTTTCACGTCTTGTTACATAAGAATAGATCATATTTGTTAAGTGTTATTATGGGGGAATTACTATTCTTGTGGTACTACTGCCTTATTAGGCCCATATTGAGCGGAGCATAATAAGACCAAAACTCATGTAGGCCTACATATACAACAACTTCCTTACTTGCAATAAATAAGCACTAATTAGAGGGCTATTGAGGAAAAACTCTCAACTAATGGCCTATTACTTGTAGAATATGGTCATGTAGAATAAGGCATTAATAAGTGTTTTATAATGACTAATAAAGAGCCAATATACTGCTAATATTAGACCCTCCAGAAAAACGCGATTCTGCGATCGTAGAATTTACCGCATAATCAGCAAAATGGCGCAGATTTTTAAAAGGCCGCATATTTATCAAAAGGCCGCATAATCCCCGCATTTTTCCACACAAAGTTGAGAAAAAAAAAAGTTAACTCGTCTTGACGTGACGTCATCAGCTCGCGCATCACAGAATGTAAACAACACTGTATAGAGTGAACGTGTGGAGCTCACACGATAGAGAAAACACCAAGATGAACAAATCTAATCCATCTCATTTACCGACGAACATTTCTACTAAAGACCGGGCAAAAAGTGGGGGGAAACTATTCTGCACCCCGTGCAACTGTGTGTTGGAGCATAAGAGAAAATCGACGGTGGCGACCCACTTTGATTCATTCAAACATTCGAAAATGCTTTCTGCTGCTGCGGACAAGAAAGCCAAACAACTCACGTTCACCGAGGCATCAACATCCAAAACCCTTTCGAGGGCTACAAGAAACGAAGTGAGTAGCCTACAAGATTGAAGCTGGTCAGATAACGAACGAGTAAATGAAAACAGAATGAGGCGGAGAAGTGTGTGTGTATGTGTGTGGGGGGTGTGTGTGTGTGTGTGATTAAAATAGCCCCATTGCTTTTACAATAAATAAACATTGAATGTGTTTAATTGAATAGTAAAGGGGTTTAACGTTAGTGGCAGGTTGTGTGTGAGAGAGAATAAATAAGACAGCCCAATATTTAAAAAAATTGTTATTATTTTTTCCCGCATATTTCACATATTTCCGCATATTTCGCAACTTCCCGTAATTTCACCGCATAAAATCACATAAAAACCCTGTATGTTTAATCGCATAATCAAGGATTTTAGCCCGCATAATCAAGGAATTTTGCCCGCGTTTTTCTGGAGGGTCTATAATATGCATGTTAATTAACAACTAGTTGATGGTTAATTTGTGTACCTTAATATAAAGTGAACTAATTATCACAAATGAGGAGGGAATGGTTGAGGATCTAAGCAATGAAGCACCACTAGGAAAAAGTCACCATGACTGCCTGTCTTTCAAATTTCTATGCTACCATGAGATATGCGATAATCCAAACCGCAAGAAACAAGATGTTTTATTTGGGGCACAACTTTCAAGTCTCAGAATTCCCACAATGCACTACCATTCTCTTGAATGCCCTAACAATCACATACTGATGTTCTGGATTAGATTTTTAACTGAGTTTGATGAAACTACACCTGTGTTTTTCCACACCAAGATGGCTTTGGTCGTCATCAGTAGAAAACACCTTTTGATTTGGTTACAAAGACCTGCAGTACATTTCCCCCGATGTCCCTCCCTCCCTCCCCCACTCTCAGTTTAGTATCCCTCTCTCTTCCTGTCTCCTCTGATTGGTCTGTTTGGTGTCAGTGGTAGCATCCTGGAGGTATAAAGCTACTTCTGGGGGTGGAGACAGCAGCTGTCTGCCGTCTCATATTGAAAACTCTGCTGCTTGAATTCACACCGGCTGTGCTGTCGTCATTCAAAACAACAGAGCTCACTTTGGATCAGTAACATTCCAACATGTGTAGAGGACTTGCTACGCTTCCTGCAACATGCTTAAAAAGGTAAGACAAATAAAGTCTAAGCAATAGGTTGATAGGAGTGTTAGTATATTTTTTGTGATATAGGAACTTCATACACTGTATATTCTATATTTTTGGTATCTTATATAAAATGTCACTTTAGCCGAGTAATTAAAACAATAGTTCAAAAATGAAACCTGTTGCTTATTATTTGTTTACATAAGCAGATACTATATGCAGATGTGTATTTATGCAAATAAATGGAAATCTTCTCAAATGCATTTCACTCACTTTCCTCTCGTCCATCTCCCCACAGCGCCAAAGACATCAAACATAAAATATCCTTCTTACTCCAGAAGCCGGATCACCACACATCTCATCAGAGTCAGATAAAAGAGAAAAATTATGCTGCAGCTGCTAAGAGGTCAGAGGGACTTTCTATTTGTTCAAATCGTGAAGCTTTTAAAATATATGTTTGTTTTTGTATTCTTCACATCTCACATCAAACTGCTCATCCTGGAGTGTGTATTTTCTTATGAATACTAACACAGGGATTATAACTGAAGCAGACAATGCTTGATTAAATCTTGAGAGATTAATATTATTTTGTTAAAAAGTGCTCATGGACTGCATTTCTAGTTAGAAGCACTAAACAGGGAAATACTTGATGAAGGGCACAACAGGAGGATTCATGTCCTCGGTTATAGAAGAATAATACTGCTTTATGACATATGTGTTCGAGTTATTCTAGGATCACCGTGGGAGTTAATATTGTCAGTTTCAGGGCAATTTTATAGACCTTAAAACTGTATCCACCTTGATTATTAAGAAGAGTAAAAGATGTTGACTACACGTGAGCTTTCATAGACCAGGTGAAAAAGGGAAATTGAGAACAGGCACTTGTTTTGTGTTGAGCCCCTCCTTCATCTTTTCATATGTGTAATTCCAGAGCTGGTCCTTGTTACCATGGGCAGCATTTATAAGGGTTAATATTACTTTGACATACTAGTACTATGTTTATGTGTTTGCATTTTGAAATGCATTTACATTACTTTGGAGAAAACATGTTTTTTCTTTTTTCTCAATCTCGCCTATAGCCTTTTTCTATCGCTTCTTCATCAGGAAGCCTCCTACCGTCCTTTATGAGCGACACACAAACCCTGACCTTTTTTTCAGCAACATTTAACCCTTTCAGCGACAGCTCTGGAAGAAAAATATTGATTATCCATAATGACATAACACTAGTTTCATTCCCAACACAAAAGCACGTTAGAGCTTCAGTGGCAAGCAGTATTCAAGTGGTGTAACAATAAAGATAACAGTTTTCAAATCAGGGATAGCTGGTGTGATTACATGTTCTGCTGTTATTTATCAGTTTATTGATGCAGTAGGAAGACCTTCCTCCAAAGCTGCCTTACTGTAAAGAAGATTATTATGGCTAGCATTAGAGAAAATACATTTGAATTATGTTTATCTGCTAAAATCTGAACCCATTAAAAATGTGACATTTATACTTCAAATTCAGCTACATTCTCGAATAAGAAATAAAAAATGTAAATATTTGTTATAGTTTTATTGAGTGTCACAGGGGTGATTCATTTTTGTAGGCTAACAAGTCAGCATTGCAATGGTCAATGCTTGATGACGCTTAGTTTTATTTAGCCACATGTAACAACTGCCGTTTAAAGACAAAATATAATATATTCATGAGGTATTTCATTAAGTATTTTAGGTGGAAACAACCGTCTAGGTTATCTTTGGCTTTTGGCCACAACTGCCATATTTCAACCATCTAACCATAACTGATGAAACTAAACAAATGAGGGAACCGAAGAGATCAAGGCTAAATCATTTGGCTGTTTCAGGACACATTCTTGCACCAATATATTGTATACTCTTTTATATAATTGTTATGGACATGCTTCTGATACAACATTTTGCATTCAGTTTTTTGTATTTGTTTGAGTTGAATGCCAGGAATCCAGTAGGATGGTTTCTTAACCTTTTCAAACAGTGCTCTACAGTAAGTACATTATTAAAACGTATTTATGTCCACAATGGATATGGTTTAATGTAAAATTCAGACCCTGAACACAATCCGTGTAATTTAATTCCGTCTTTTTTTTACAGTGAAATTGCTACATTCATGTCGCAAGTTGAATTTAAAAACACTCAAAAAGTATTTGCAACCTTTTTAAATAAGACCCTCCATTTGTGTTTTAGTGGGCCAACTGCAGCTGAGGTGAAGAAATGGAAGGAATCTTTCAACCATGTGATTACCAGTGAGAGTAAGTATAACACTGTTGCTTCATGCCTCTTTAACCTGAAGTAGAACCTAAAACTTCCTAACTAGGTTATGTTTATGTCCAAAGCAAACCCAAAGAACTTCCGCCCTCCTTGCTCATCGTCTGTCACCAACAATACGGACAATTACTGCCATGCGGGTGCTTGACTCATTGGTTTTACCAGCAGTATCTCTCTAAGGGCTTACAAAAAAAACTTAAAACCTAAACACTATCATTCTCGCGTGACATGATTGTGCTGTTATCCTGGGAAAATGATCAGGCAAGTCCTTCAAATTCCTTGCCAATGGCTGCTAGTAAAGTTTTGGCAGGTCAAAAGGGATCGCTTTCTTGACTCTTTGTATGGCATAAATTGGAAATGAAATACATTTAGTAAAGCAAATATGTTGGTTTGGCAGCGTTTATTAGGTAGCAACAGATCATGATGATAATCGACATTGAAGGACACTTGGTCACACAAACATGGAAATTGAACAGACGCAAACAGGCGCTCTCCAACGCATTCTCATGCTCTGCTCCTCTGCTACGTGTCTCTAGGCACAACTCAACGGCCCCTCAGGGCATGCTGAGTGCAGAGTGTACAAGTGTTTGTGTGTGTATGTACAAGCCCACTGAGAATTACACTGTGAGTACGCAAACACAAAAAGGGAGCAATGGCCTTCCAAGAACCCGCTGGGTTCTGACCTGCTCCGTTCCATGACCTCATCCACTGACCTCCCAAAGTCGTCATGTCCTCCTTCTGCTTTTATTGGTTCTATTTTGGTTCCGTTTATCTTATCCTGGCCTCAATGGTCTCCGCGCTGTCATCGTAGTGCTGAGGGTTTGAGGTTTTGCCTTCCATTGATTATTGGAAAAAACTAGGAAAGATAGGATGCAATTATTGCCGCCAGGACTCAATGATCTTTCGGTGAGATGTTATAACTCAGTATAATTACGCTGCTGTCACGTAAAGTGCTTATTTTCTCTTGATGAGGAAGATTTTAAGTGACTGTTTCAGCCAGTGCTAAATTATATAAATGTTCTATTGCCACAAGGTTCCACTCAGTTAGCAAGGGGAGACAATTTTCCTATTTGATTTCACGCACCTCACAAGCAATTTAAACTAATAAATAGCTTTCGGATTGGGAAATGGAAGTTGGAAGCATTTTGGCAAACATTGGCACCTTAAATTGTACCACTGATTCTGATTCTTCAACACAAATATGGGCATTTACCATTTAGATCATTTTAATATCCATATGTCAAGGCTGTATTTTCTTTTTAGTTAAAAGGATCTTCAATATATAACATACCCTCTATTAATGATACTTCAGCTTTGCAAATGTGCATACTCATGTGTCTGTAAGGTGCATTGGATATTAAAAGATCCTTTTTCCCCCTCTGTGTTAGTGGGTCGTACCGTCTTCGGCAACTTCCTGAAGTCAGAGTTTAGCAAGGAAAATCTGGACTTCTGGGTCGCCTGCGAAGTATACAAGAAGTCTGCTCCTTCTAAGATGGCCAACAGATCCAAGCAGATCTACCAGCAACATGTTGAGGCCGATGCCACCAATGAGGTAATCATTTTTATCAAAGAATGTAAGATATAAAATGTCAATTAGAGAGCTTCATCAGTATGTTATGTTATGACGAAAAATGTAAAAGCACCTTAGCTTATTTTGCCAGGAAGTATTCTAGAGAGAGAAGCGGAAAACAAAAATGTAGATGAATTAATATTGTTTCAAACACACCGCACAGGCATTAGATACATCCTATGAATGCAGCTGCACATCTCCTTCAGGAAAGTGAATAATTGAAGCTGATGTGACTGCAGAGCTATGAATATATTCAGTCACAATACTGCTATACCAAAAAGCCTTCAAGCACTTTGAAACTCTCAGAATGAATGAGGGAATTTAAGAACACTTCAGTTCAGTCATATGGGTTGACTGAAAACATTTGAAAAGTTGGTAAAAATAAACTGAGAAGATAAATGTGCAAATGCTTTGTTCTTTCCTCTAAGCTTTTCTTTTGCCATAGGACAATATTTTTGAGATCTTTTGTTTTAACTATAGCAATATAGTATGTCATAATACAAGTTTATGCTCTTGAAATCCTGATAAATCTCAACCCTCTCTTTCCATTTATTAAAGGTGAACTTAGACGCGGCCACCAGAGAGGAAACAAAGAAAAACGTAGAGAACCCCTGCCCGTGTTGTTTCGACGAGGCCCAGCAGATGATCTACACCTTGATGGAGAAAGACTCCTACAGGCGCTTCCTCAACTCCAAACTGATCCAGGATCTGACAGGGACCACTGCTGCTCAGGAGAAGAAGGAACGGAAAATCTCTGAAGGTGCCAAGAACGGGCAGGCCTTAACGGGTGGCGCCTAAACAGAAGAGTGAACACTGAAGACTAGAAGAAGAATGTGCCAAAGACTGAAAAAGTACTGGAAAGTTAACACTGGTAAAGAACAGTTGGTTTTTGTCTTAAATATGTATTGAGTAGAAAAAAGTGGTTTTGAATGTGACATTTGTTGAAGACTTTATTTCTGTTTCATACTTTGAAGGTCCAATTTACGAAGGTGGATCAATATTTTATATTTTAACAACTATGTTTAAATGTTTGCAGCCTGCTATTCAAGTCATGGCCAGGTCATATAGATACTCACAACAGAAAACAATCTACCTCCACCCAACAGACACACCTTCAAACAACAACTGCCAGTGGACCCTTTTGTGAGAGAGGTTTATTTTCTTTGAGAAATAACACACTTTTAGTTCTTTAACTGACCCAATTTAACTTTAAAGATGAGCATAGAGACCACGATCACACTGAGCAATATTCTGTGAAAGCTCTATAAAAGTGAGGATGATTAAACCATCAGTGCTTTTATTTATTTTATTTGTATTATGATGTTGGTCAGTAAGCCAGTATGTAGGTTTTATTGAACTAAATTCAATCAACCTTAATGTATTCATCTGCAATGCAAAAGTGTTGACATGGTTATAATATTAACTTACAGTAGGCTATATGCACCGAACACAATTTAAAGATGACATATAATGCACATTTACAGATTCAAACTTGGATTCAGGGTTTCTACCTGAACATGTTTACATGCTTTAAAGTTCAAAAAACACATTCATTTTCTTTACATTTGCTGCCTGAAAAAAATCTGTATTCCCACCGTTTGAAACACTTCGTTTTAGCGCCTATCTTTATAAAATCCCTCCATCAGAAAAACAGTTTATTTGAAACCATTTCTCCCCCAGACAGCCTACACAAATCTGTCAGGGTCTTCTATTCTGTTTTGTGGGTCAGATACCGAAATGAATGTGCACAAACAAAGTGTTAGCATTTAGCTTTACATTATGTTCTTCTTCATTTCCTACGTTAACATTCATCATGCAAGCACAACTGCAAACGTTTCAAGGTTCAAGGGTTCAAGGTTCTTTATCGTCAAACTAACATAGCTACAGAGTAATTATGTCGTTGAAAATCTTAGCTCACAGGCTTCTCCAACAATGCAACACAATAATATAGATAAGCAGACAATGTTAAACAAATATTAAAGTATATTATATTAAAAGTAATACAAAAAAGAAAAATAGTTTTAAAAAAAGAGGAATAGTGCAATACGAGTCTATATACAAGTTATTGGAATGATATATTAGATAATAGATAAATAATTACTAAGTAGCAGATGAATGTTATGAAATTGTTTCAGCAGTTCAGTTGTTTAACAGTCTTATTGCCTGCGGGATGAAGCTGTCTCTGAATCTGGTTGTTATCATATTGATGTCTATGTTCTCATCACCTCAAGTAAGTTATTAATCTTAAAATGCTATATATCTCAAAGCGTGACCATAGTAACAACTGCCTGAGCTGTGACGCAAATATTGGCTTTGTCTACTTCTAGTTGGAAGTTTAAGCATGATTTAATATTGTAGTATTGATTTTAAATACTGACGAAAAGGTCAATTGTGACTAATTTGATTGATTTTCACCAGTTCCCCTGTCAAAAGGCTATGTTCAGATGTTAATTACTGTAATGTGTGCAGCATACTGCATAGTGTGTTCACTTAAATTAAATGTATTTTGGTGGCCTTGTATATGAAAATGTGTTCTCAAAATGTATACTGTGATAATAGAAAAGTAGAAACTGTCTGTATATATTTAATAAATGATGTTGTTGTACATCACATCTATGACTGTTCACGAATAAAATGTTGTGTTGGATGATCAGAACTTTGTGTGTGAATAGTCTGATTTAAGTTGGATTCGAGAGTTTGATTAAGAGTCTAAAGCCATTCTTCTGTAGCAGCTCTATGAGGTTGCATTTGATATCATCAATCAATGTTTATTTATATAGCCCAATATCACAAATGTTACATTTGTCTCAGTGGACTTCACAGTTTGTACAGAATATCAGTATGACAATACGACACCCTCTGTCCTTAGACCCTCACATCGTACAAGGTAAAACTTCTGGAGAAAACCCCACAGTTTAAAGGGAAAAATGGGAGAAACCTCAGGGAGAGCAACAGAGGAGGGATCCCTCTCCCAGGACGGACAGACGTGCAATAGATGCCGTGTGTAAATTGAAAAGATAATACATTTGCAACATAGGTAGTCCAAATGTTTGAAAATGCATGTGTGTATAATAGGAAGATGAATCCACGAGATAGATAGGACCTAAACCAGCCTAAAGCAGTTCCCTGTATGCCAACTAAGTGCTCTAGTCTTTGCAATAGGATATCATGGTCGATAGTATCAAATGCAGCACTGAGATCGAGCAAAACAAGAATAGAGACAAGGCCCTTGTCTGAGGCTATTAGAATGTCATTTGTGACTTTAACCAGAGCTGTCTCTGTGCTATGATGTGTTCTAAAGCCAGACTGAATTTTTTTTTTTTAAGTAATCACACAGCTGTTTTGCGACCGCTTTCTCAAGAATCTTTGAGAGGAACGGAAGATTAGAAATAGGTCTATAGTTGGCTAAAACCTCTGGATCGAGGTTGTGCTTTTTAAGAAGCGGTTTTATCAATGCTACTTTGAATGATTGTGGAAAATAGCCGGATAATAAAGACATATCCATAATATTTAATAAAGAAGTGCTAATTAATGGAAAAACTTATTTTAACAGCTTAGTTGGAATCGGGTCTAAGATACACGTTGATGGTTTAGAAGAGAGAATCATTGAATTTAATTGTTCAAGGTTTATGGCTGAAAAGCATTCTAGTTTACTATCTAGTGTAATATTAGAACTTACGTTTCCGGGAGCTGTTGATAACACTATACTGGTCAAAGGCAAGAGGTCATTGATTTTGTTTCTAAGAGTAACAATTTTATCGTTAAAAAAGCACATAAAATAATTACTACTGAGTGCTATGGGAATAGAAGGCTCAGTCGAGCTGTGGCTCTCTGTCAGCCTGGCTACAGTGCTGAAAAGAAATCTTGCATTATTCTTATTCTCATCTATTAATGAAGAGTAGTATGCTGCTCTCGCTTTACGCAGTGCTTTCTTATATTCATTGAGAGTAATATGCCAAATTAAACGAGATTCTTCAAGTTTAGTGGAACGCCATATCCTTTCAAGTTGTCTCGACTTTTGCTTTATTTTACGGGTTTCAGCATTATGCCATGGAGCTAATCTATGTTGTTTTATTTTCTTCTTTTTCAAAGGAGCAACAGAGTCTAATTTTATTCGCAGCGCATCTGTAGCACTATCAACAACATGATCAATTTGGGGTGGTATACATTTTGTATAAGTTTCCTCCCTTACATGCAGACATGCTATCGAGTTAAGTATTGGTGGAATCTCTTCCTTAAATTTGGCTATAGCACTAACAGATAGGTTTCTGCTGCAGGAACTTTTGACTAATGCTTTGTAGTCTAGTAACAGTACTTCAAAAGTTCCTAAGAAATAGTCGGATAAAGCAGGATTATGCAGTTCGACTAATAGTTGCTCAATTTCAATACCATAAGTCAGAACAAGGTCGAGAGTGTGATTATAGCAGTGGGTTGGTTTATTTACACTAACAGAAACCAGCAGAATCTAATATAGAGTTAAATGCAACAGTAAGGCTATTTTTATCATCGTCAACATGAATATTAAAGTCACCTACGATAATTACTTTATCTGTTTTAAGTACCAAAGCTGATAAAAACTCAGAGAATTCTGATAAGAATTCTGAATAAGGACCTGGTGCACGGTACACTGTAACAAATAAGATTGGCTGCAAAGTTTTCCAGGTCGGATGCGTAAGACTGAAAATGAGCCTTTCAAAGGAGGTATAATTACATTTTTGTTTAGTATTGATAAGTAAACTTGAGTCAAAGATTGCTGCATCTCCACCTCCTCGGCCCGTCCCTCGGGTAATATGAGTATTGATATGGCTGGGTGGAGTGGCCTCATTTATGCTGACATATTCTTCATGTCTCAACCAAGTTTCAGTGAGACAGCATATATCAATATTATAATCTGATATTAAATTATTTACCAATATTGCTTTAGATGCTAGAGATCTTATGTTTAAGAGACCACATTTAATCTTCCTGTTTTGTTGCACTGTAGTAGTTGTTACATTTACTTTTAGTAGGTTATTATGTATGACACCTCTGTTAGGTTTTAACTTAAATTGTCCTTGGGCAGACACACACACCGTTAATATTGGGTATTTTATTGGGTTCGGGATTCCTATGGATGACTGCCTAGGAGAGAGCGCAGAGAAGCGTGTAAGACTGCGACTCCGCCTCCTGGTCTCAACTACAGTTTGTCATGGATTAAGTCCACAAAGCCCTGAAATGTTTGCCGAAATGAGAATTGCACCTTCCAAAGTAGGATGAATGCCGTCTCTCTTAATCAGACCAGGTTTTCCCCAGAAGGCTGTCCAATTATTTACGAAGCCCACATTGTTTGCTGGGCACCACCAAGACAACCAGCGCTGAAATGATGACATGCGGCTATACATGTCATCATTGATCAGATTGGGGAGGGGTACCAGAGAAGATTACGGTGTCCGACATTTTTTTAGCATAACTACACACAGACGCCACATTAAGTTTGGTGCATTCTGATTGGCGTAAACGAACATCATTCCCACCGACGTGAATAACAATCCTACTGTATTTACGTTTATTTTTAGCCAGCAGTTTAAGATGCGCCTCAACGTCGCCCGCTCTGGCCCCCGGAATGCATGTGACTGTGGAGGCTTCGGTCTCTAAATTCACGTGTCTCATAATAGAGCTACCAATAACCAGAGTTGGCTTCTCAGCGGGTGTCTCACTGAGTGGGGAATATCTGTTAGATACGTGAACGGGTTGGTGGGGACCTGCGGGTTTCGCGTTATGCCCCTTCTTAACAGTAACCCAATCTCCCTGCTGCTAGGGAGTTCCCGGGGGACGGCTAAGAGGAGCTACCTTTTGCCGGTCCGTACCGGCTAACATGGGCTTTACTGTAGCTGAGTTACTTTCTAAGATGCAGAGCCGGGCTTCTATGGCTATGTTTCCCGTCTCCAACCTAACAACTATACTACATTTAACACATGTATCGGTACCAGTAAAGGAGGTAGGGAAGTAACCAAACATGAGACAGTTAGAGCAGGAAATAGCACCCGAGGGTGGGGAAAGAGCCATGGCTAGCTATCAAGCTAAAGTACCTACCGTTAGCAAACCCGAAAATACTGTAGGCAAGTGTGGAGTTACAGTCGCTAAGAGAAGGAGAGTTGGGATTGCTTAAGCTGTAGTAACGTGTGATTACAACGTCAGGCAGTTGCCGTGATCAAGAGTTTTAACACGATCGATTAAGTTTAAGATAATAAGCTATCAGCAACAGAACAGGCACACGGGATACCCGGAGATGACAACAACAACAACAACCGGAAGTTACAACATGCTTACCGCAATAGTGGTCAGTGAAGAAAGCTGATATGGTCCCATTAGCTTGCCTTTTTATTAATGTCAGGTACCTTACTTAGCAATGCTAAGGAAATTGATCTATAAGGTACCTGTATTTAATTGGCTCTAGGTATGCATGCAGGTGAGATATATTCAAACACAAATCAGTACAGCAATTTTTTCATAAATCAACAGCAAGGTCATCGTTGGCTATGAGGTGTTCAATGTGAACAAGCAATATGTGGTGATCATGATATCTTAAGTGCCTTTTCACTGAAAGAAAATGGCTTTTGAAAGTAATAATAACTCTGACAGCTTAAGCTATTGCATGGAAATCCATATAATCTGCCCCTATTCCAGTTTGGTTTCAGAATGCTCCAAATCAACCGTTACCAGAAATGTTAAGACAGCTAAGAAGGCTCAAAAGGACCTAAACACCAACATGAGCCATTACCTGCTAAAACTAGTTGTGCAATGATGAATAGAAGGATAGATATAGATAGAATAGAAGGAGGGTGCAGTTCTCTACTGCTCTTAAACCCTAAAGAAAGGGTGTGGTCACAATCTGATTGGCAATGATGGGGAATGCACCAAGCTGCTCTCAATTGCTCAATTAGGAGTCAGTCGCCTCACTCTGAGCAACAGGTGATCTAAATAACGGTCCAATCAGCTCAGAGAGTGTAACATTCAGCTGCAACAAATAGGGAAATGGTAAATTAATCCAATAACTAATGCCTGCAAGACTGCTTTATTTGATTAAAAACATGTTTGAGGATTGTAGAATTGTTATGTGATTTCCGGTATCAATCAATGCTGTCTTCATTCTCCTGCATTACTTTTCAAATGACATGATCATGAAATCAAGCTTTACGCCTCATGATAATTATCTAACATGATATGCCACAGTCACGAGTCATTTCATTCAGCACTAGTTGTCTTCTAGAGCATGTGTAAAAAATGTTTTCATGACCTCACCATTACTCAGACTGTCACTTCAAAATCACACAGTAATCATCTATAATCAGAAGACATTAGCCTGGAATCTCTTGCGTCATGTCTGCAGATTATAAGTGATTACTGCATCAGCATTTCTATCAAATAATCAACAGGAGACATTTTGGGCCTAAGAGAGAAAGATTTGTACATCATGATCCTTCTAGGGTGCCTTTTTAGTTTAGAAGAACTTCTGTTTTATTTAACTTCCCCATTTGTAGCAGCATTCCTGTTAGCTGGCTGGTTGGTCAGGTCCAACTCAGATTAGTTTGCTATGTTTAGTGTTCATTTTAAACAATCAGCACCATTCAAAGCGGCAAATCTAAATCTTGGCAAGATGTGTTAAAACCTGAAAGGTATTTTAAGCAACGCAATATTCCTAAACAGTTAACATTTTAAATCAAGTGGTTGTTCCACTAATATTCCCGTTTACATGCACCCTACCTTGATTAACTTAAAACACCCTTTATGTCAGGATTCCACAGTTGTGTATATTCAAAAAAACAAAAAAGTGCATTTCCCCTTCTAACCAGACATTTTAAATGTTCTTTTGGGCATGCATCTCTTACCAGCCTTTCAAACTAGTTTTTGTACAAGGCAAAGATCTGGCAGTAGACAGATAGCAGGCTGCATATTGCAAACTGCAGTTCAAACCGGAGAGACGTGATGTATGGAATACATATTTATTGTTACACGTCATATAAATGAAATGATTGCCATGATAATACAACAGGAGAATGGAATTGTGTTTGGCGATTAGGCCCCGGTTTGCAGGATAATCATTCAGGAGGGAAAGAACCGCTCCGATGAAAATCCCCGGGGTCTAGACACTGGTGGTGATGATAAGTAGGTGGGACCGGTCTGAAGGAGGAAGGTTTAGCTTTGTCCTGGAGGAGACGGGAGGCGAGAGGGGTGGAGGAGGGTTGCGTGTGGTCACCTGAAATGACAACTGATAGGAAGGAAGAGCAGGCATTTAAGGAATTTAACGTGTGCAGCAATTGGCTGCTGAGGGGTGACGCCCACGCATTTAATGAGGGGGGAGAGAGCAATAGAGTGGCGTGTAAGTGACTCATTGTTAGGTCTTCCTTATTGAACTTGCGCTAAAGCTTTCATTTCAAACCGGAGAGACGTGATGTATGGAATACATATTTATTGTTACACGTCATATAAATAAAATGATTGCCATGATAATACAACAGGAGAATGGAATGGTGTTTGGCGATTAGGCCCCGGTTTGTAGGATAATCATTCAGGAGGGAAAGAACCGCTCTGATGAAAATCCCCAAAGCCAGTGAAGTATAGAATACTGAGATGAACTGAGTTTCTTACCTTGTAGGGTGACTGTGGTGATCTGGGGAGGAAATAATAGATTAACATATGTATGCGGCAGGAGGCCGGAATCACTGCCGTAGCTAACGGGTCATGCTGAGACTCTGACGGCCGAAATCAGTGCCGGTCTTATCTGAAAACGACCTGAGGGTCGCCTGCCCTGCTAGCAGGGCTTTACTACGCGGCAACAACGGTCGAACGTCCTACCGAAGCAGGGATCTTGTTTTTACAGAGACCAAAGTCTACGGGGACCCACAGTCCCGAGACCGAAGTCTACGGGGACCCGCAGTCCACAAGACCGAAGTCTACGGGGACACACAGTCCACGACCTGACGTCGCAGGGTATACATTTTTACACAGGCACATTTGAACACAGGCCGAAGTCTACGGGGACACACGGTCCACACAGACACGAAGTCCACAACCTAACGTCGCAGGGTATGCATTTTACACAGACACATTTGAGCACAGGCCTGGGATTAGATACATGCGTGCAGGAGAATGTAGCCCGTGACATGTAGATGCAACGTGAGACGAGGCATTATTCCCTGTGGGCGGGGGTCCGCGGACTAGGACAGGAATGCAGTTTGAAATCCGATACCATGATGAAAAATGTATACGTGTAAACGTGTTATGAACCACCACCAGTTATATCCATAAATACCGTAGTTAGGGTCTGAGAGATCTTTGGGAAGCCAGTAAGGCGCTGATGTCCGGGCGAATGTAGGTTGTGAAGGCGGAGGAGGACCACCGTCCTAGTTGTTGTAGGGAAGAGGAATAATTACCTTGATTGCGGCAGGTTTGCTGCACCTATCCTGAACGAGACCTGAAATGCTCTTAAGACACCACCACCAGTTATATCCATGTTTACCATAGGTAAACTGAGAGATCTTGGATAGCCGGCACAAGCCGATGCCCGGCGAAGAGGGAGATGTAGACAATGTAATGCAGCTGTTAGCTTGAGTACAATGATGCATGAATATCATACCCTGCTTAACATAAGCCATGTAAGCATGAAACCAAATATATGAAGTGCAATATGAACAGCATAAAATAATGTTTGCTTAGGTAAATACTGAAACATGACCCATGATATAGGACTAGCTTAATTAGCAGTTTAATTACGCCACAGTGAGACGTAGATGCTGATGTGCTTGGTTGGGTGATTAGACTGTCTTCTATCATCTTACATGAACTTCTCTTTCTCCATGAAGAAACCCCCCAAAACCATCATCTCATTCACGGATGGGGCAGCATCCGTGAATGAGAAAAAAAAAAAAGAAGCCTCATTGAGTGTCTGAGTGAGTAGATACGGCCGCTGCTAATGTGTGGCGTTATTGGGGTGGGGGGTTGGGGAGGTTGGAGGGATTATCTGCCACGTGGTTCCTGGCGTGAGGTAGTGGCAAGGCTGCGGTTGCGCCTGGGGCATACAGACCTCGGATGAGCATCCTTGCAGGAACTGCAGATGTGGAGGAATGTACAATGTGGGTGGGTGCAAACTTTTTCGTTAAAGTTAAGACAAGTCTTCTCGTCTTGCCTATACTGCACCTGACGGCTTTGACTATAATTCCCGTAAAACGGAGTGGGGAAGACTCTAGGCCCGGAGAGAGGCACTAAAGGGTCAGAAAGGGGAGGTGTGGCCCTGCGCCCCGCAGCTGTTGCACGTAGCGACTTGATGGCCGCCAGTAGCCATCACGAGCAACTCGGTGTCCAGCACGGACCAATCCAGGCGAACATTGTGTTGGGCTAAGTGAAGCGCTGCTTTGCTTGAAAACTTTTATGGTAAAGGTAGAAAACGGATCTTCCGTATTTAAGGTGAAGATCGCCGATCATGGCCAGATAAGCCTCTAATTCAATCCTTCTTTCGGGGTAAACTGAACAGAGAACATCCCGAAAGATGCCGAAAGCAACCAGAAATTGCCCTATGCTGAGATCTTTGAGGAGCCGGGGGTCTGAAGACTTGAAGACGGCAGTGATGCTTCTTCCAGTGGCAATGGACTTGTCGCACTCCGGGGAAGGCAAAATAAGGCTGACGAGATTAATGTCTTTCCCTTCGAGAATTTTCGCTCTAAAGGCCCAGATACACCGGCCCGAAATCGGCAGTAAATGGGAGTCGGGCCGAACATGAGCCTGGGCAAGCCCTATTCGGAGTGGTGTGCACCGCACCGTCGGGTCTTTTCTGCCGACCTGACGCCTTTTCTTGCCGATTCAACATGTTGAATCTGTCAGGAACACCACCGGAAGTCGGACAAAGGGATAACACTGATTGGCTGTTCAGCTAGCGAATCAGTGCATGAGAAACGTTAACGGAAGTGAGGGAGGTAAACAAATGATTTAAAATGGAAGATGGAACACACACGAACGGCTATTTCACCTCATCGGTTTATAGAGCTCCTGTTCGTTCATGTTTTCAATGGACGAGAATGAAAATGGAAAGAAAAACGCTATTTATTGTTTGTTTATATCACTGTTTATAGTCTGTTCTTCTTCTTCTTGTCTTCCGGTTGTTCCGGTTGTTGCCTCTTTTGAATAATGAATACACACTACCGCCGCCTGCTGGTAAGGAGAGTTATTGCCACTCACGCATGCGCAGTTCATACGTGCTCGGCTCGGATTTGCGGTGTGTTCCAGTGCGGGAAGTCGGCAAATATGCAAGAGAGTCCGGCGACGCAACAGTCGGTGTCGGCGTCGGCGACTTCTCAGGTGACTGGCCGGTGTATCTGGGCCTTAAGCCGTGAGGAAATGTTTGCGGCTTGGGGAATGTAAATCCTGCCTGAAGGAGGAGCTGGGAGGGTGGAAGCCAGGGAGTGGGAGGGAGTTACCGCTTGTGGATGTAAGAGACCCTGACCCGGCATAAACCCTGGTGGTACTGAAGCCGAAAACCCGGCTCTGTTCGCGGAAGAGGTTGAAGCTACAGCAGGGCCCTTTTCCATGGACTGGAGGCGAGCGTCGATTAGCAGCAAGGAGCTTGCCAGAGCTTGCAGGGTGTTTGCTAAGCTACTGTCCGTGAGGGGCTGGTTTCCTTTGCTCACGGGCTGGTCGGCGCTGGGGTGAGCCTGGGAAGGGGTGGGTGTTTTCGACGAGCGAGCTCGTGGAGGACTCGCCTTCCTTGTCCTTTTTCCCCCGCGGCCGCGCCCTCGCCCTCGCCCTCGCCCTCGCCCTCGCCCTCGCCCTGATCTCTCGGGAGAGCTGGCTGGAGCTGTTGGCTTGGGCTGGGGGACCGCGTCGGGGACTTGGTCCGAGAGCTCCCGAAGCTGGGAGAGATGGAGATCTGGGGCTGGGGAGATGCCCTGCTGCAGTAGATGGGAGAAGAGGAAGTCTGCCTCTGCCGTACGTGAGCCGCCACGGGAAGCCAGACGGGCGCTCATGCGCCGGTGGCTTGAGGAGTTGGAAGCTACTTCTGGAGGTACATCGGAGCCGGGATCGAGATCCTTCGAAAAAGGTTAGTTGCTGGAAAAGTCTGAATTAGACATCTTGAGGTTATATATTCCTGAGTGTTTAACGGAAGAGGAGTATTAGTGTACTACCATTTGCGTGTGGTCACCTGAAATGACAACTGACAGGAAGGAAGAGCAGGCATTTAAGGAATTTAACGTGTGCAGCAATTGGCTGCTGAGGGGTGACGCCCACGCATTTAATGAGGGGGGAGACAGCAATAGAGTGACGTGTAAGTGACTCATTGTTAGGTCTTCCTTATTGAACTTGCGCTAAAGCTTTCATTAAACATCCTTATTAAACCAAATGTTCAAAAAGCTCATAAACCAGAATATTCTATGCACACCTCACGTCTTAATCTCAATATTTTTCTTTAAAAATAAGGCCATGTCGTATTTGGAATATCAGGAATAGTAGTACGTATTTAAACACAGTCAAGGATTTTGGTTAGTTAATAATTCTGATTTGTCCTCAGAGTTAAGGTCTCCTCTGTGTCTAAAACTGGTTTATCTTGAGTTGCGATTTACCTCCAATGCTTACTAAACTGTATTCACACTCCCAGCCTAACTCCATGCCTATTTAAGGCCAACACATTTAAGGCCATTTACAGTAAATACGCTTGCTTGAATTGAATCTTCAGTAAATACACTTTAGAGAAAGGGTGACGAGGCAAACAGGCCTAAATATTTACTGACAGTTAATACAATCTGCCTGCTTTGCTGCTTAGTAAAATACCCTAAAATAGAATAAAAAATGCCTGGTGGATTTTTTTAGAGACGGCATCTGTAAAAGTGCTTGATTTAATGATTGACCAACAACTGCAGGCTTTCAAAAGTACGTTAGTACTCCAGGTCAGCTTTTCCTGAGGTAGAGATACAAAGGTGTGATTACAGAGACACACATTCTCCTTTCTATGTGATATACTGCTGTCCTTCATGTATAATATACTGATGCATATCAGCCTTAGTATGCTTGGATTTAGCAGTCGAAACACAGACAAGAAAGTGATAGATCCACTGGGGCCAGTGTGCTTTTGTGAATTCTTATCTGTCATCTAAAATAAATCAGAGTCTAGGAGTATTCAGGAGGAGTGCGCGAGGGGGGTCAGAACATATCATTTGAATGAAAATATTCATATTTAAGACTGGAGCTACATAAAGACCAATTTTTAATCCAATATTTACTCTATTTTAGGTTTGTTTTGAATAAAATACAAAAGGGAAACAGAATCCTGCTGGTTGCAGTGACCACAACTGTAACATTCCAGGCTGTAAAAAACAAAACATTGAGCTGAAAGACGATAAAAGGGCTTTATCAGAAAGACTGCAGAGTTTGGTCCCTGGTGACTACTTTGACATTCCAATTAGTCTTCTGATAATTTGTTAATATAAAAGAATAAATACAGTACATGCTGCATAAATGTGTGGGAAAATTATCTTCAAGGTTAAAAATTAAAGTCAAGTAGTAGTTGATTAGAGATAGGAATAGAAAACTACTTCAGATGATTTGTGCCGGGTAGTTTTACACGGTCACATTTGCAAATAACGTCACTTTAATAAGCCCAGGTTACATTTGATTTGACTTTTTCGCAACTGTAAGAGCTGAATATGAAAAAAGTATTTATTTGAACATGTTTTAAAGTGGACCTATCATGCTATATTTGAAACATAATATTGTAGGGCCATACCTATATAAAATATGTCTGTGAAGTTTTTTTTTCAAAATACCAAACAGATCATGCATTTTAGCCATGCCTCATTTCGCTTTATTTGCTCTTTTCCAGCCCCGTTTTTGCAAGGGCTGATTCTGTGAGAAGTCTTCTTCGCTGCTTTTGTGGCAGACTGCAGCACCACCTACAGGCCAGGCGGGGCACCCCTTTTCTGACGTCAGAAAAATTCAAATAATAATCAGCTCCGTTGCAGCCCCGTTTTTAGAGATTTGGGTATGGGGGAAAAGAGAGAGGGTTGTGTTTTCTGACACTTGGTGAGTTCCCTGACACACCGGGGACACATATTCATGTACAAAAGACGTACAAAAGTGCATTTTGCATGACAAGTGCCCTTTAATTTAAAGAGAAAAAAGTTGTGGAACTCACTTGTTTTTGGCTGCTTCCATTTTTTTATGTGCACAAAAAGTCTTCAGATAAGAATTAATTAATTTGTAATCAAATGGATTATGTTATTTAGTGCACCAAGTTAAATGTGTTTCTGCTTCCTGTTTTGAACTAAATATCTAATGTGATAATACTACTGTCGAGAGAGGTCGCTCTAAAAGATTGCTGTTGACATTTTGGTGAGGACAATCTATGACAGACTTAGTATTAAAATGTCGCTTGGGATCTGGGACTGTAATCGTTCTAACTCAAAGTTAATAAAACGCTGCAGTGCAATGATGGAAAACTTTAGAGAGGACAGTTGTAAATCTGAGTAAGACAGCAGAGAGAATGTTTTGACCACTTGTAACCATAGCTGTTCGTTCTGTACAACTGCCCTTCCTTCCCTGAGATAACTTAATTTCTGTGAGCTGTGGAGCTCTGCTTTTTATCCATTCAGAGAGCACACAGCTAGCAGCTGCATATAAACAGAATCATTAGAGCCTTTTGTTTTGCCAGCAGGGTGCTCGCACTGTGCTTTCAGGGGGTATTCAACTCCTTTCAAATGATAATCGCAGCTATCGCTATTCCATTCATTTAAGGGATCATGTTTCAAGCCAACGTGCCTAAAAGATCATTAAAAAGCACTTTTCACAGGCTTCCATTTTTCATTTCATTCCGTAGTGAGGATTTATTTTTGCTTGACTTTGTTGACAATGTTTATTAACTTGGACATTTACTGCGAGTGCAGCTTTATATCAAAACTAGACCTCGGGCTGATCATTATTGGAATTATTATTGTTTTTTTATTGGAACAAACCTCTTATATGTATTTCCACCTACTTGTATTTAGATATACAAATAAGCCCTGTCCATCTGTTCCAGAAATAAGCATACAGTCCACACATGTTTCTCATACAAATGCAAACTGATTGACTACCATTAAATCAACGTCAGTGGAAAGAAAACATTGTCGCTAATCAGAAATGTCACTTAAAATGAGACAGATGGTATGGAAACTACTGTACCTCGAAGAAGATGATCACACTACTTTACAAACAGTTGGTGTTGAAATCAGATGTTGAAGAACAGAGGAAGTCTGTCTAAAACAGAACAGGAAACAGGAAAAACTTTGCATTAAGGAAGTGTAATTTGCCCAGCTCTTGCATGAACAGATGGATGTACCATACAAAACTCAGGACATGACATTTCAAATGTGCAAACATATTCAACGCATGTCATTTAAGGGTTATGTTATACAACACTTGTTTTTGTTTGCTTTTCTTCGCCCGCAGCTGTAACACTAACCAGTGTCAGGCTTGATCAGCGCTTCAGTCAGCGCTAACCTGCTTGTCTCTGGACGTTCTCCCAACGCCAAGCAGCTGTAAGGCCCGCTAATCAAACCCTGACAGGATGATCTGGCGCTCTAATGTCAGCACGCATGCAGGGAAGCACGTACACTGAGACATGCACGCGCAAAGCCACTTATCTCGTCCACACGAACACGCACACACACACAGAACATACATCCCTGGGGCTGCATGTCTGGATCTCTGGTTTATTGTTTTGATATGTTTTTAAAATAAACACTGAGTTATTCAAATCACTGTAGACTTTTGTTATTACATTACAACATCTGTTCAACGCTTCAATAGCAGGTTTTTGACACCCTTGTGATATGTTTTGACACTTGATCGTGTGCAGGGTTAATAATTGCATTAAGCATTTATAGGAAATGTATACGGTTGTATTGATCGTTATTTATTTCGTCTTCACTATGCTGATTATTTGTGCACTTTTGTCAAAGTATTCATTTGTTGCCAACAGCAAGAATAATAACATTATGTCAAAAGTGTACGCCTAATGATCTTTGCTGTTCACCATCAAAACTGGAATCCAAAATGAGAAATGAAAAAGGCAATTAAAAAAATCACCTCGACAGGGAAACACATACGAACCAAATGTTCAACATAAAAAGAAATATGATACAAGCTGGCAAATCTACTTAATTAGAAAACCCAACTCAAATCACATATCAAAAGTTATATGAAGTTTGAAGTAAGCTTCTTAATCTGTGTGTTTGTACTGCTTTTACACAGAGCTACTTCAATTGATCTCTATTTAAATGTTATAATAACACAAATCAGACAGTAAGAGGAAATTCATGACTCAGGATCAGGGATTGTTTTTCAGGGTATTTTTTTTTTTCCAGGGATACTTTCCATGGAAAAAAACATCAAAGTATTTATGTGCAGATGAGCAGAGATTACGAGAGAACTTTATGTCCATAATAAAGAAGAGTACACATATTTATTGCAAGACAGCTTTCAAAACCTTTTGAACATGCCACATTTCTTTTGAAATCACATCATCCATCATGATTAATAGTGACGTAAAGTGCTGTATCAGCAATTAATCATCATTTTGAACTTCAATCTTGTCTGCATTGTTGAGGCAAAACGAAAATAGACGACGAAAATATTGTTCTGACTAAATGATGCCCCTAAAACTAAAAGCCTCAGACTCATTCGTCATTTGGTAGGCAACTTAATTGTCGGTAATTGTGGCAAATAGAAAATAACAAGGGGCCTGAGGCAATCCATTACACTCAAAATATGTGCAAGTGCCCTTTGTTAAAAAAATGATCAGAGGTTTCATTTCAAGGAAATGATCAGCACATTCTCCATAGTGAGGAATGTTTTGTTAAACATGAGTGTGTAAAAAAATACAGATACAGCTCTAACATGAGTCTGTTGAGTGAGTGTTATATAAACAGGAAGCTTGGTTTATAGATGAGGTGCAGCTGAACATGCAGGAAGAAGATCTGATAATGAGAAGGCGTGAAGGCCAGAAAAGGAACCAGGTGAGAGATGAGGACCTTAATTTTTCACTACATTATCCCTTTCTCAATTTTGAGTCAGAAATCCTGGCTGTGACACTGCACTCTATACAGTCACCATGGATACAGATTGATTCTTGCATTAAATGTTACCAAAAGTAGGATTTGTACGGTTAGGGTTTGTTTGTTTTAATTGGTTTAGCTGTATATGCATGTACACTTGTTTGTATATAACATTATTTAAACACTACATGCACCAACAATCCACAACGGACACATGCCGTTTCAAGGTAGGGGTTTTGAAATAATAAACACAAAGTCACCATGAAATACTGAATTTAAAGATACGAAACGTACAAGAAGCACTGCGAATGACTGGTATTGTCTGAAACTCTAAAGTAAAACACATGAACATGACAGCTAATATGTGATTAATATTGAAGTTGTAGGCGAGGCTGTCAACTTTATACACCAGGGAGCCCCTGGGCCCCATTTTGTAAATTGCTCAACATTTGTATCTCTTCTTTTATTTACCCAAGAATACGGAATGAGATCATGTTGTACTATTTTCTGTTGCAGGTTGAGGAAATGAAAGCAGCAGGGACAGATTTGATGGCAATATTCCTGACATAGTATCAAGAGACCCAGCAATTGGGCTTATAATGTGTTTTGCAAAAACAGGAAATTACACCAAATAAACACATCAATAAAAGTCTATTGTTATTCTATTATGTCCTTAAAACATATAAACCATATGTTGACTGAAGGGAGCACTTGTGTATGCATTTTTTGTCAGTGTGGGGAGATGTTGGAGTAGGCTTCACAGGTTATTGCATTTGTAGGAGGTGGATACAGTTCCCAGCTGTGTCTTCTGGACAATGTCACCACCCAGCTGTATCAGGAGTTTCAGTCTTCCCACTTTCGTTCTCTCTCCCAACAAAGGAAACAGCCACCTGACCCCATCTTTGATAAAGTAGCTGTGTAAACAGTTGTCTGCTCTCAATATGTAAGTCACAGCTGCATGTTGTTTTAATTTATGTTGTATGCAGTGGCGGCTGGTGGAAATTATTTTAGGTGGGGCTATTGTAATGGTGAATAAACCACACGGGGAACATTTTGAAAATTACCCCTTAAATGAAATTGGCTACACTATTTCATCGTTGCTGTTGTATGATTGGTGTTTAGTTACGGTATTTAGCGTCTACAGCACCTCCGCTTTTAGGGTTGACGTAGACCCAAACGTCGCCCGGAGGTCCCCCGGTGTTGTTGCGGGAGCTGCTGCACTAGCTAACGCTCCACTAGCTAACGCTACATTAGCAAAACAAACGCTTATTTCTTTTGCAAATGGTGCGGCGGGCTTCAAACACGTTCCCCTCCACTGGTTTCAACCAAGCACTAAATTAGATGTTTTCCAACCAAATACGGTTAAACTGACACTTCCCCATATTAATTTGTAAGTAGATTCGAAGATACACGAGTTTCTGACTGCCGCAAGCTGAAGCTTGGTTGCTAGGTTACTAGGTGTTCTCCAATAAGGGGCCGGGGGAAACAAAGTTAGTGATTACTGGTTCCATGTTGATTTAATTCAATACAAATATCCCGGGGGACTCCCGAGGCAGTTGCAAGGTACCGACAGGACTGAAGGGCAGCAGCCTCAGCCGTGGCCGAGGCAAAGCAGCGGGTGTGGGAGAAGTTCGGAGAAGACATGGAAAAGGACTTTCGGGCGGCACCAAAGTTGTTCTGGAAAACTGTCCGACACCTCAGGAGGGGGAAGCAGGGAACCATGCAAGCTGTGTACAGTAAGGATGGGACGTTGTTGACCTCAACTGATGGAGTGTTAGGGCGTTGGAAGGAGCACTTTGAGGAACTCCTGAACCCGACAACTCCGCCCTCTATGTTAGAGGCAGAGCTGGAGTATGACGGGGGATCGACACCAATCTCCCGGGGGGAGGTCACTGAGGTCGTCAAACAACTTCACAGTGGCAAAGCCCCGGGGGTGGATGAGGTCCGCCCAGAAATGCTGAAGGCTCTGGGTGTTGAAAGACTGTCATGGTTGACACGTCTCATCAACGTTGCGTAGAAGTCGGAAACAGTACCGAAGGAGTGGCAGACCGGGGTGGTGGTTCCCCTTTTTAAAAAGGGGGATCCGAGGGTGTGTGCCAATTACAGAGGCATCACACTACTCAGCCTCCCCGGGAAAGTTTACTCTAAGGTACTCGAAAAGAGGGTCAGGCCGATTGTCGAACCTCAGATTGAGGAGGAACAATGCGGATTCCGTCCTGGTCGTGGAACAACGGATCAGCTTTTTACTCTCGCAAGGATCCTGGAGGGGGCCTGGGAGTACGCTTATCCGGTCTACATGTGTTTTGTAGACTTGGAGAAGG
Source organism: Notothenia rossii (assembly GCF_949606895.1). NCBI lineage: Eukaryota > Metazoa > Chordata > Actinopteri > Perciformes > Nototheniidae > Notothenia > Notothenia rossii. Next base: position 70,649,135 of record NC_136912.1, read on the forward strand.
CGTATGACCGGGTTCCCAGGGAGTCACTGTGGGAGTATGGGGTGAGGGGGTCTCTACTCAGGGCCATCCAATCTCTGTACTCCCAAAGCGAGAGCTGTGTCCGGGTCCTCGGCAGTAAGTCGGACCCATTTCAAGTGAGGGTTGGCCTCCGCCAAGGCTGCGCTTTGTCACCAATCCTGTTTGTAATATACATGGATCGGATTTCGAGGCGTAGTCGTGGGGGAGGGGGTCTGCAGTTCGGTGGACTAAGGATTGCACCACTGCTTTTTGCAGATGATGTGGTTCTGATGGCTTCATCGGTCTACGACCTTCAGCACTCACTGGATCGGTTCGCAACCGAGTGTGAAGCGGCTGGGATGAGGATCAGCACCTCCAAATCTGAGGCCATGGTTCTCAGCAGGAAACCGATGGACTGTCCACTCCAAGTAGGGAATGAGTCCTTACCCCAAGTGAAGGAGTTCAAGTATCTCGGGGTCTTGTTCTCGAGTGAGGGAACAATGGAGCGTGAGATGGGTCGGAGAATCGGAGCAGCGGGAGCGGTACTACAGTCACTTTACCGCACCGTTGTGACGAAAAGGGAGCTGAGCCAAAAGGCAAAGCTCTCTGTCTACCGCGCCATTTTCGTTCCTACCCTCACCTATGGTCATGAAGGATGGGTCATGACCGAAAGAACGAGATCGCGGGTACAAGCGGCCGAGATGGGTTTTCTCCGCAGGGTGGCTGGTGTCTCCCTTAGGGATAAGGTGAGAAGTTCGGTCATCCGGGAGGGACTCTGAGTTGAACCGCTCCTCCTTAGCGTCAAAAGGAGCCAGTTGAGGTGGTTCGGGCACCTAGTTAGGATGCCACCTGGGCGCCTCCCTAGGGAGGTGTTCCAGGCACGTCCATCTGGGAAGAGACCAAGGGGTAGACCTAGAACCAGGTGGAGGGATTATATCTCTTCGCTGGCCTGGGGGCGCCTTGGGATCCCCCAGTCAGAGCTGGTTGATGTGGCCAGGGAAAAGAAAGTTTGGGGCTCTTTGCTGGAACTGCTACCTCCGCGACCCGACCACGGATAAGCGGGAGAAGAAGATGGATGGACAAATTGTTGGGGAGAACTGAAAGGCTATTACCGTACTGGTTACTTTGCAGACTGGACATTTCCCCCAAAACACATTTAGACGCTATAGAGAGGCGAAGTCCCGCCCATCTACTTCCGACCCATGGGACCCCGGAAGCGGAAAATTATACATTGAAGTCAATCGAGAGAGAAAAGTCATCTTTCGATCCCGTTTGAATTGTGCCACGAATGACACATATGATGTTTGTCAAATTAAAAGAACATTTTGCAAGTCAAAAAAATAAAAATGTTTCGTAAAACTGTGACGTTACACATTTTTTTGTGTGAAACCGCTCAGTGAACTACAGGTCTCTGGTCTGGTCTCGCACAATACGCGGCCATCACGTTAGCAAATGTCCCCTGTTTCTTTCAGAATGAGGCGAAAAAGTATAAAACAAGGTGAAAATCAGTCGGGGCATGTTGAGAGCTGTACATGCACGAAAGGGGAGTTAGTCGGTTCTGTAAGAGCCAGCATGCGGGACCGGCTTTACAAGGTTTCAGTGAGTAATATGAGTGCAATGTTTAACGTTAATGTCAGCTAGCTAACATTAGCTAACAAGGTACACAAACGTGTTTTTTTTTAGCAACTAGTTTTCTCCTTAAGAACTTTGTGGTCTCTGTGTATGCTGTGGATAACATTAGTGTTCACAAGAACAAGATACACTCCCGTGTTTTGTTTTAGTTGCTCTTCAGATTGAAGCGGACAGTTTTATATCGACTATATGTGTGATCTCCTTTTTACATCTCGTTGTGTCATTTGAGTTTATTTGCTGTGTGTAGATTCAAGGATTTTGGTTATCTTGTCAATTTGTTTGGTTATCTAGGCACAGCTGTGTGTGACTGCCTCTGGTGCACTGGTATGTGTTTTCCTAATGTAGAGAGCATTGATTAATTAATAAACTACACACTGACTCTAGATCCTGACCAAATCCTTTTTTGTTGATCAAACGTTTTTCAAAAATGTATTGTATATTATACAGGACTGTCTCAGAAAATTTGAATATTGTGATAAAGTTCTTTATTTTCTGTAATGCAATTAAAAAAACAAAAATGTCATACATTCTGGATTCATTACAAATCAACTGAAATATTGCAAGCCTTTTATTATTTTAATATTGCTGATTATGGCATACAGCTTAAGAAAACTCAAAAATCCTATCTCTAAATATTAGAATATCATGAAAAAGTATACTAGTAGGGTGTTCAACGAATCACTTGAATCGTCTAATTAACTCGAAACACCTGCAAGGGTTTCCTGAGCCTTGAAAAACACTCAGCTTGGTTCAGTAAACTAAATCACAAGTATGGGGAAGACTGCTGATCTGACTGCTGTCCAGAGGACCGTCATTGACACCCTCCATCAGGAGGGTAAGACACAAAAAGAAATTTCTCAAAGAGCAAGCTGTTCACAGAGTGCAGTTTCAAAGCACATCCACAAAAAGTCTGTTGGAAGGGGGGAATGTGGCAGGAAACGCTGCACAACCAAGAGAGATGACCGCAGCCTTAACAGCATTGTGAAGAAGAGTCGCTTCCAGAATTTGGGGGAGCTTCAAAGACAGTGGACTGAAGCTGGAGTCCAGGTATCAAAAGTCACTGTTCACAGACGTGTCCGGGAAATGGGCTACAATAGCCGTATTCCCATGGTCAAGCCACTTCTGAACTCAAGACAACGGAAGAGGCGTCTGACTTGGGCTAAGGAAAAGAAGCACTGGACAGTTGCACAGTGGTCCAAAGTCCTCTTTTCAGACGAAAGCAAGTTTTGTATTTCATTTGGAAGTCAAGGCGCCAGAGTCTGGAGAAAGGCTGGAGAGGAGCAAAATCCAAGTTGCTTGAAATCCAGTGTGAAGTTCCCACAGTCAGCGATGGTTTGGGGAGCCATGTCAGCTGCTGGTGTTGGTCCACTGTGTTTCATCAAGCCCAGAGTAAATGCAGCTGTGTACCAAGAGATTTTAGAGCACTACATGCTTCCGTCTGCTGAAAAGCTCTATGGAGATGAGGAATTCATTTTCCAGCATGATCTGGCACCTGCCCACAGTGCCAAAACCACCAGTAACTGGTGTACTGACCATGGCATTACTGTCCTCGATTGGCCTGCAAATTCCCCTGACCTGAACCCCATAGAGAATATGTGGGGTATTGTGAAGAAGAAGCTGAAAGACACCAGACCCAACAATGCTAATGAGCTAAAGGCCGCTATTGAAGCATCCTGGGCATCCATAACACCTCAGCAATGCCACAGGCTGATTGCCTCCATGCCACGCCGCATTGATGCAGTAATCCGTGCAAAAGGATTCCCAACCAAGTACTGAGTGCATTAATGGACATTTTCAAATGTTTGATTGTGTTTTGCTGTTATAAATCTTTTTTTTTTACTTGGTCTGAGGAACTATTCTAATTTTTTGAGATAGGATTTTTGAGTTTTCTTAAGCTGTATGCCATAATCAGCAATATTAAAATAATAAAAGGCTTGCAATATTTCAGTTGATTTGTAATGAATCCAGAATGTATGACATTTTTGTTTTTTTAATTGCATTACAGAAAATAAAGAACTTTATCACAATATTCTAATTTTCTGAGACAGTCCTGTATAACAGCTGCACATCACAGACCAGAGTCTCTGCTACTGTGGACCACGAAGGAGGCAATCATCATCCCCATCCCCAAAGACCCTGCATGGCATGGAAATCTCCTCCAACCGGAACAATTCTACACCCAGCATATGCTCCTGTGTTGGCCAGTAGAGAGGAGGACATTTAAATAAACATACTCTTAACACCCTCGGACTCTGCGTTGTGTTTCGTATGTGTGATGGGGTGTTATGCAGAGGGGAGGAAAACAGGACACAGCAGATTCGGATTGTGGTGGAGATGCTGAGCAGTTATTTAATTGTTGCATGTAATTATTATTATTATACTGCGTGCTTCTTAGTTATTCCATCTTTTGCTGTAACATGGATCTGTATGTAACTCTATATTTACTTGTTATCTACCACACTTCCTTCTACCTCATACACCATCATTATACATGGTGTATATAGGATATATATATTTTTATACATATCTGTAAATTGTATAATTTAATTTTTCGTATTTGGGATTTCTCTTGTCCACTCAAATACACTTGGCCCTTTCTCTTTTCCATGTGGAAAATGACAGCTGCATATTCTGCTTTTCTCATCGGGCTCCCTGTCTGCTCGTCCACAATGAGAAAATTATATAATTAATTACTAATAATCATTTATACCTGTTATTACCAATATTTCACAAATTCTTCATGTAAACTTAAGAGCACAGCTTTATGTTGAGTGTCAACTTTGCTTGGTTCATCTTACTGGGGGGCAGCTACATGGATGTCGGTGCAGTCCACAATAATTTTGCAGTTGAAGGCAGAATGAATTTATTATTGACTCAGAATGAAGCACAACTTCATGTCATACAATACATTGACTTTATTTGTAACTGTGTAAAGAAATATGAGCATTGATTAGCAAGCAGGACCTGCCGGAACAGAGAATGGTGATTGATGGAGCTGGGAAGAGAGAAGAATAAAGAAAACAGATCAACTTTATTATCGGATATTAAAAATTCAATTTCAAAACAAGTTGCCGCTCCTACAGTTTTCTAGTATGTAAAGATGATTTTACATGACCAATGCAAAATATCACACTCAATACATGTGTGTCTCTGGGGGGTGCATTGTGCCTTTGATGTATATAAATAATATACCATAACCAAATACTATTACGTACAGTGGAAATCAGGTTGCCAGAGCAGGTCAGTCCAGTGTGCATGTTCCTCAGGGTTTCAGCAGTTACAGGTGAGGTAAAGAAAATAAAAGAGAAAAAGGTCAGTAACAACACTTTAAAGTAACAACACTTTGAATAATTATCTATTTTAATAATTTTCTCTCAGTAATCACTCAACTACTGTCTTTCCAACAAACAGATTGACTCACTCTCACTATCATCACAATGAAACACGTCCAGAAGAATGTCATGCAAAGCTGCCTGCCTTCCTTCCTTCGACTCTCCCTGAACTGCCTGATCTTTTAATGTTCAATGTTAACCATTTGTGCAGATAGCATTAGGCGCTTTCACACCGCAGTACTTTTCCCACAAAGGTTCATGAGAACTTAGTTAATCAGAACTCTTTAGTTCTGATGAACTAAATACAGATCGCGTTCACACCGGAATAAGTCCCTGGGGGTGGATTAGGCAAATTAAGCCGCTGACGTCACTTCTTCTTCTTCTGCTTTGGGTTTATTGGCAGGCCGCAAACAACTTCACGGCGTATACTGCCGCCCAAAATCCCCGGCCGGAAGTCCCCGGAGTTGGGGACTGGCTTCAGTAGAAGCTGCTGGGACTCCCAGCAGCTTCTACTGAAGCCTTCCGAGTAAATCGCCAGAACGCCGACATCTCCTCATCTCCACCGCTCCCATGTTTTATTTTGTTTTGCCATAAGTTAGTCTCTCTGCGTTTCTGCGCTGGGCTAATGCTAATAATGCTAATGCGAGGATAATAAAAGGGTGGCTTCACAATACTTTTTCTGAGTTTTACGGGGCGTGGTTTGCAATCTGCCCAGCCAATCAGAAATATAGCTCTTTTCTCACAAGAGAGCTGCATGATCGTCCCTGCTCTCTAGCAGGGACGGAAAAGGGGGTAAAAAGGTTCTCATGAACTAATTTTAGTTCCGGCTCTTTTTGGTGTGAACGCGACATTTTGGAACTATATCGGAACTACAGTGGGAAAAGTACTCCGTTGTGAACGCGGCTATTAAGTAGAAAAGATCGCTGATGCTAATGTGACGTTAGCCTACCTCTCGCCCCCTTAGCACCTGGTGGTGGGGTTGATAGGCTACTCTTCAAATGTTTCACAAAATACTTACCATCATGACTACTCTTACTGTTGAACATTTTGGTTTACTTCATGTTAAGGCTAATACAAATGACAAGGCTAATGTAATGTAATGCTAACTAACATGCTCGCTACTAGCTAGGTAGCTAACTTGACTATGTTCCATGCAAAACTTGTATATTACCTGATATGTTTGGTCCAACGACTCCTGGTCCTTTCATCAGACGGGAAGCGATAGAACGAGCAAGTGGTATGATCACTTTTGTGATTACAACCTGGTACAAAGCACACAGGCATCTTGTAAAAGTGAATTTATTGAAGCAATCTCTTATATTTATTGGAGGGAATAAATCAGTCTTCTTCTTCTTTGCTTTAATTGCGAGATCTTCTTCTTCTTCTTTGCTTTGCGAGTCGCAACAAGTCTTGGAGCATTATCGCATTATCTATGACATCACTTACGCGACCCAGAATGCATTTGGGTTTTGTATTCTTTCTAGTTGCATATTTTTCATAGTCTTATATTTCAACAGTTTTACGACAAACTGTGACTTTTTTTACATGGAAATTATTGTTTAAGGTTGACAAACATCATATGTGTCATTCGTGGCACAATTCAAACGGGATCAAAAGATAACGTTTCTCTCTCCATTGACTTCAATGTATAATTTTCCGCTTCCGGGGTCCCATGGAGGCTCCCATTAGGGGAGGGACTTCGCCTCTTTATCGCAACACAGAAGTACCTTTCAAATCCGATCATTTTTAAGACCTTCTAAATCATATTTAAGACCTTTCTTATTTCTTTGGTCATATTTAAGACCTTTTTAAGGCCTTACATTCAGATTTTCAAATGTAAGACTTTTTAAGACCCCGCGGGAACCCTGAGGAGACTAAATACGAACATTATATGCAGACACAGACGTGGTTCAGAAACACAGAAATATTAGAAAACAGACCATTAAGGCAACACATCTAGTTTGATGGATGCTGTCAAAACTCAATTACAATAATGTGTGTGAGTGTGTGCGTTGGTGTGGCCGGATTATGAGGACAATTCGCATGGATACGCACCAGCATTATAACGAAATTTCGACTTGTGAAGACAAAACTGGTGTCTTCACAAGTCGCGCAGTGTAGAAGCACTTATCAACATGTCAATAAAACCCTCCCGCTTTTTCTCGGTATGTCCTAATAAACCGCCTATACCTGATTTCTAGTGTATATTTGTGTGTGCTCATTCTGTATAAAACGCTCGTACAGCCGATTCATGGTATTGCAGTTTCATACACATTTCCCTCTCATTTGACACAAAATATGCGCTTTTCATTGGCTGGATACACCTGCTCACTGATTGGGCGGCTAACGAGTCAATCAGGCAGGTTCTCATCCGGGATTGGCCAGCAGTCATCACGCGAGCAGGTTCTCATCAGGGATTGGTCTTTTAGTTTTCGGTCAATGTCTCACCAAGAAACAGTAGCAGACAGTAGTACATGGCTGAGGAGATCGTTGACGGCAATTCGGACTTGTAACCAAAACTGGTAAGTGATATTTGTTATCATGTATTTGAAACAAAACATAAGGATTTAAATGTTTGTTTGGTGGCCAGCTACAACCTAGCATCAAAACTGCAGCTGTTCGTTTATTAATTTGTTTGTCCGGCTCAGTGTAGCCACGGGGCATGCTCCCCATCGCTTTTCGTGTGTTTTAAAAAGTAATAGGATGAAGTTAGTTAGTTAGTTAGTTATTTAGTAAGTTAATCCTACCAAGACACTGCATTTGACTGGAAACGTTACATTAACCTTTAGCTCTGCTGTCAGTTAGCACAGTTTAGCTTAGCATCAACCACATGGTAATGACTTCTGCTTTACAACTGAATTAAATGCAATGTGATATTAAAAGGCTGACTATTTATGCCCACTCGTGTGTTGATTACTAGTTATACTACTGGCCTGTTACTTTTTGAATAAATAATCGTCTTTAAAATGCTGCTAAGACAGATGTGTGCTGTGTGTTACTGTGTAGCTCTCACATCCCTGCAGCGGGCAGCCGTCATGCGGTTACAACGGAGCGGCTCCTCAGTGCGTGATCTGTGCATGATCTGTGCATGCATGGAGGAGCAGACTACCGTGTTTTGCAAATGAAACGTGCAGCGTTTCATGCACCTGTAGGTTTCATGCACCTACATGCAGACGTAGCTGGTGACTGTAGGTGCACTGCCATCGGAGCGCACCAGGACGACGTTCCGGGACTTTACAAATGTTGTGCATTCTTATTAATGAACTACCATCTTTAATAGAACAGTGTATCATGCCTCATATTGCACCCCTCTTTTTTCTAATGCGTATTTCTTTCCCCAAGAAATGTTATTGTTAACCATGTGCATTAAACTTAGCCTGTTCTCTGTTTTATTTTTTAGCAAGGATGATGCAAAGGAGCAGGATAAATACTGCTAAACAGGATGCAATAGAGCATATCATTCTGGGCAGAGACAAACCCTTCCTAGAGGCCAGGTTCATTAACACATTTAAAGGTAAGCCGTTCATCTCATACAGTATGTAGCATCAAAGACCGTATAGCATTGTTTCTTAGGTCATCAGCCTCACGTATTTTCAACAATGTACGTTTTCAGGATATATAATATGTAAATGTGTGCCCCTCTCATCTAATCGATAGATTTATGATCGATAGATCATTAATCATCATACTAAAGTGGTCGCTCAAACCGATGTCTTAGCTTTGCTGAAGAACGTTTACCATATCCTCATGTATGCACCAATACAACAATTAAGGAATACTCTGTTACAGTAAAAGTCCTGCATTCAAAATGTTCCTCAAGTAAAAGTATAAGTACTCAGATCTTGTACTTGAGTAAAAGTAGGAGTACTCAGCTCTTGTACTTGAGTAAAAGTAGAAGTACTCAGGTCTTGTACTTGAGTAAAAGTAGAAGTACCAGAGTGTAGGAATGCTCTGTTACAGTAAAAGTCCTGCATTCAAAATGTTCCTCAAGTAAAAGTAGAAAAGTATTATCATGAAAAAATATAGTGAAAGTAGCGACAGTAAAAGTAGTCATTGTGCAGATTGGTCCATTTCAGAATAATATATATGATATGTTTTATAATGATTGATCATGAAAGTGTTCTCAAAGCTGGTAAAGGTGCAGCTAGTTTGAATGACTTTGTATACTGCAGGGTAGCTTGTGGATTTACTCCAGGTGGAACTAAAGTCTGATTTAACACTTGATTATATTTCACATCATTCATCCACATCTGTAAAGTAACTAAAGGGATTACATACATGTAGTGGAGTAAAAGTACACCATGTACCTCTGAACTGTAGAGGAGTAGAAGAACAAAGCAACAAAACATTGAAATAATTAAGTAAAATACAAGTAGCTCAAAATTGTACCCAAGTATAGTACTTGAGTTTATGAACTTAGTTACTTTACCCCAGTGGCTATAAAGATAGAAAGACTAAGCCTTGCACAGGGGCATGAAAATACATTTTCAAAATACTCAACAGTGCTGCCAAAAATATAAACTGACTGCTACACAATTAAAATAAATTCCCCACACTTGTACCTATTTGCTGTAAAGGAAATATTCCCAGACGAGGAGATAACATATAACTATGGGGATCCTGCTTTCCCTGGTGCTCAATAGTGAGGTTCTGTTATAGTGTTGTCACGATACCAACATTTTGGTTTCGATACCGATACCAAGTCAAGAGTTGCGATTCCGATTCTTTTTCGATACTTTTCTTTAAAAAAGGAAAACAGACTTAAATGTAATTATTGTGCTTTATTTCACACCAGATCACTATACACACACATACTATATATACTATACTATTCACCAGAACCATAACACACACTTTTAAACAATGAGAACAATAAATAAAATAAATGACAAGAATTCGTATTAAATAAAATTAAACAAACAACTTTTGTCAAAATATATTTGTATATTAAACGAACAATGAGGTCTCCGACAAAAAATAGAACATAGCCCTACTGTTTAGCAGCATAACTGGCTTGATTATGTCCCTACTCAGACTAAACCTTAGTCCTAGGGTGGCAGGCTGGTTTTCATTTTGTATTCAGTTCCTTTGCCTTGTTAAGATTTTTGGCCATGAAAACAAGGGTTTCTAAGTGTTCCTCAGTCAGAACGCCTAGGACTGCAGATGTTTCCAGATGTGCTGAAGACGCGTTCAGATGCACAGCTGGATGCTGGAATGCACAGATACTGTTTTGCAAAGCGAGCCAGCATGGGCAGGTGTACCTCATGTTGACTCTTAGCCAAGCAAAGAACTTGCTTAGCCAAGTTCGATGTGTTGGCTCCCTTGGTTTGCAGGGATCTGAAACATCTCTTACAGACAGGCCTTGTGGTGTCCGTAGGCTTGCCCTCACTGTCAGAGATATAACTAAAATATTTCCAAATCTCGCTTCTGGCGTCTTTTTTCTCAACAAGCCTAGGCGCAGCGGCAGTTGCACTCCCACTTGCAGCCATGCTTCTCGCTTTCTCACATGCTCTGGCAGCTAGTGCGTGCACGAGAGAGGGGAGGCACTTAGAACGTGCTTGAGAGGGGCGGGGCTGCAGTGTAGGGAGTCACGCAGTGATGCAAATTAGTCGCTTTTCGGCGCCTCCCGCTTTTTTAACGCTGCTTTGGGTGACTTGTGTAATTCGTGGAGAACCGAAGAGTTTTTGTTTTGGGGGTGGGGGTCCGTCCGTTAGTCCGTCCGTTAGTCCGTTCGACTGACGGACAACTTCTCACTTCAAAAAAGAAGAAGAAATCTAGATCGCAAAATAATTAAACAAGCGAGTGCCTATTTTTCCTGGCCAAGGACAGGTTCCTTGAACACAACACGAGCGTAACGTGTCTTCACGTGGTTATGTCTCGTCTGAAAGGAGTGTAGAATAGAGTGCTTACGGAGAGCACCGGAACGCCGCTCCAGCTCTTCAAATATTGCAGTACCCGTAAGGAGCCGTACAGCGTACACATGCCGCAGTGCATGGCTGTGTCTTTAGTTGTAAGCACAGTGGCGATCTGTTGTTATTAGCATCTGGTTAGCTAGCTATGCTAACGAATTTAAAGAGCTTTTCTACAACCAGGTGGAAGAGAGCTCTCTCCTGAGAGGCTCAAATAACCTCAGCTCAGTGATGTTAAGGCACACCTTGATATGATCATTATAATTATTAATGAGACATAGACTAAATGAAAAACAGGTATAAAATACTATATGACAGTAACAAAAAAGTTGTTAAAAATAACAAGAATAGAGTTTAAAAGGGGAGTGATTTGTAAAATATCCAAAAAGAAAAATCTGCTTACAGTTCTGTTTCAAATGGGTGTTGAAAGATGTACCCATAGATCTCCTCATGTTGCTCTCAAAGTGCACCAGATTGATGCTTTTAACTTCGATATTTAAAAAAAAATCTTCCCGGACCCACCTAGAGAAGGTTAGGTCCCCCCCACTTAAATCATGTTCACATGGATACTAAATACATTTGCACACATCTTGTGTCCATATATTTCTGTTTTGGTGGTCATGCCACACCGTGCACATGCATGCATGCATGCATGCATGCATGTATGTATGCGCGAGTCATGGTAAGATATCTGGATTAAGAGGTTGCTTTTTCTTTGCACAGCATGAAAGAAAGGCCAAATGAATTGGCTGTGATTTTAGTTTTTTTAAGCAGAGGTTGAGTTCAATAATTTGTACGGACCTCGGAGGATGTTGTAAAAATTGAAAGGAAAAAGGTTCCCCGCCCCTGCTGTAAATAATAATAAAAACCCTTGATTTATAACTTAAAATCTCTGTCTCCTATTGATCTGAGTATATTATAAAGAATAGCCAGTTAATTGAAGCATTATAGCACAGGCCTTTGTCAGATGGTATATTACGCTGCTTTTATTCTGCTTCGAATAGTTCTCTCTTTTTTCACCATACCTTCGTTTGCATCACTGGGAGTGGAAGCAGAGCGCTGAACACACACGGCTCTTATTAAAACGGCGTTTTCTCACAGGAGTACTTCTTAAAGTACAGATACTAATGAAATGGAGGAATCGTACCGTTTTTAACGGCAGGGTATCGTGGTACCTTTCAAGTATCGGTACACCGTGCAGCACTATTCTGTTATCTTTAGGACATTGCTTAACTGACAGGGGAAAAGTGTTGCATTGCTCTTCATGGTACTACCACTCAGCTCAGTTAAGCAGATTTGATTTGTTTCAGCAAAAAAAATTGTACTGTTAACATTATTTTCTGAATTTCACCTGATTTAATACAAAATGAGTCAATAATGTTTTAAAGTCGTGCCTGTCTTTCACTTATTTACAGGAAGTATGTGGTGGGACCGAACTTCGTACAACTCCAAACACATCGGGACAAGATGGTAAGTTTCAATGTATTGTTTTTCCACACATTGTTGCGTGTCGCTGACTGGTATAGATTGAAGCTGTTTTACCAGGACTATCGTCTTGGTAAGGGGGCTCCGTTTCCCCATACTTTGGGTTAAATTGAAACGGGTTAAATGTCATACTACACAGAAAGATAAAGGCCGTCTGGTCACAGGGTGTCTTGTAGGGACAGCAGTCCTTGTAAGGACAGATGATGTCAACAGGAGTTAAAAATGACAGCATTGAAAGGTTTCTGTATAATGTCACACTACACAGAAAGATAAAGGCCGTCTGGTCACAGGGTGTCTTGTAGGGACAGCAGTCCTTGTAAGGACAGATGATTTACAACCTGTTGACATGACTAGACATGAGATCATTGCCTTCATCCAGCATGTGCACACCTCCATAACTGTTAAACCTTTGCAGCACACAAGTCAGATCAAACCACTACCAAGGTGACAACAGTGTCTTTTTTGTGTGTGACAATTTCAGGCTCACTGTGAAAAAGCTTCTAACCCTGAGCCCGACAGAGATCCTCCGTCCTCCCCACCAACCAAAATGACAAGTTGTACTTCATATCACAATCACTTTCTGTGTCGGGCTGTAGAGGCAAACAATATGGGCCTGTGACAGTATTGTACTTTTCTTAATGCTGTGAAAGATTAGTCAAATTCCAGAAACTGAAACATATGTGTCTCTATATTATTTAAGCCATAGTTTGTAGACTGTTATTTGCTGCACCATGAAAAGATAAATGCTCAGAGTAAGAGTTAGTAGAAGTCGTATTTGGAACAGAGGAGCAGCGCTACAATGGCATTCATGAAACAAAATGAGGATGCCAACTTGTAATATGGTTAACATTACAGTCCTACTGTGCTCATCAGCTTTCTTCCTTGGATGAGATATGCTGATGGCTGCTGCACACATAGCATGCCAACAGTCAATGTGTTAGTAGATTTTTATCAATTATTGCTCTGTGATAAATTGCTTTTAGGCCCTAACATGTTATATAGGGGCTAATAATGTCTTTTTATTTTCATTGCTGGCTAATGAATTGAATAAATTCATGTTAATGTTCAGATTTGTGTCCCATTGATGGAAATGAGTCAATAATGTTTTAAAGTCGTGCCTGTCTTTCAATTATTTACAGGAAGTATGTGGTGGGACCGAACTTCGTACAACTCATCGGGACAAGATGGTAAGTTTCAATGTATTGTTTTTCCATACATTGTTGCGTGTCGCTGACTGGTATAGATTGAAGCTGTTTTACCAGGACTATTGTCTTGGTAAGGGGGCTCCGTTTCCCCATACTTTGGGTCAAATTGAAACGGGTTAAATGTCATACTACACAGAAAGATAAAGGCCGTCTGGTCACAGGGTGTCTTGTAGGGACAGCAGTCCTTGTAAGGAGAGATGATTTTACAACCTGTTAACATGACTAGACATTAGATCATTGCCTTCATCCAGCATGTGCACATCTCCATAACTGTTAACGGGCCCATGACATGGCCATTTCCAGTGATCGATTTCGACTGAATAGATTTATATTGTTCAATGTTCCAAACTCACATTGGTTTCTCATACAGCATCTCTGTATAGTATGTGTATTCACTCTCTGTCCTACATGCCTTGTTGGAGCTCCTGCCCCCCCCCCTCCCTGTGAGCCCAGTGTGCGCTGATGTGTGTTTATGTGTTACAATGGCGTTTGTTAGCAACCAGAAAGTGACACCACTAATGACAAACAAATGACAATAAGAATGCTGCGTGGGGCCTGGGTCTGGGTCTGGTTTCAAAAACTTAACTAAAATTCAATTTTACTTGCTTTCTTCTTTGTTATATAGTGAAATGCACAGTGATTCGATGTTAAAATAATGCTCAACAAATGTTACCAGTACATTTTTCTGGATAATGAAGAAAATACAAACTTGGTGTTCCTTTTTTGTTCAAAGGTGAAGGACATCTGCCTTTCCAGTAATGAAGGTTCCTTCTGTGATAAAGACTACATTCCCAAAACTGCGTCTAGCAGCGATGGATCCAGCGCTGATGAAGACTGTCCACCTGACTCTGAAGCAAATAACGATTGGGATCCTCTCATTGCCACCATCAGGGATTCAAAGCCACCCCATGGTAAGACTGTACCAACCGTCTCTACAAATAACTGTGTTGTACAACAAGACACGGCTGCTACTACCTCTGACACATTCCAACTTGATGAAGATTTCATCCCTGATGGGGCTTCCTGTTCTGATAATGAACCTACCACATACAATACTCAGAATCTTCCAAGGTTTAACACGACAGCTGTAACAGTCTCATTCTCTGAGAGGTCAATAATTAAGTGTGTTGCAAACCCCAAAGAATCTTCTTGCGCCCTCAAACATTCTAACATTGAAAGTTGTGGTTGGAGGATCACCAGATGGTGGAATAACCCTGATTTTGAATCACAGCTTTCATGCGTCCTTGGCTGCTCTCCACCAGTCTGTCACATGGCTTCTGGGTGACTTTATGTCATTCCTGGGGCAACCATTCAAGCGACTTAGCTTTGATGGATGGCATGTTACCAACCATCTTCCTCTGGATCACATTCCAGAGGTTTCCCATGGGGTTCAGGTCTGGAGATTGGGGTGGCCATGACAGGGTCTGGATCTGGTGATCCTCCAAACACACCTTGATTGACTTGGCTGTGTGGCATGGAGTATCGTCCTGTTGGAAAAAACAATCATTTTTGTCAGAGCAGAAGGAAGCACGACTTGTTCCAGGAGAACCTTGTACGTGGTTCGATTCATGCGTCATTCACCAAATGTCACAGTGGGTGCGGGACACTGAGGCTTGTAGGGCCTCTCCAGGCCTCTGTCTAACCATAAGATGACCAGGTGTTAGACATTTGGTTGAGGGTGGGTGATGATCTGGGGGGGCTTCAGCACGGCTGAATGTCTTTGTGAAGGACGCATGAATTGAACAACGTACAAGGTTCTCCTGGAACAAATCGTGCTTCCTTCTGCTCTGACAATAAGTCTGACAATAAAGCCACCCAGCAGCCATGTGACAGACTGGTGAGGGCAGCCAAAACGCATGAAAGATGTGTTTAAAAAATAATATGAACTTGTTTTCTTTGCATTATTTGAGGTCTGAAAACACTGCATCTTTTTTTGTTATTTTGACCAGTTGTCATTTTCTGCAAATAAATGCTCTAAATAATAATATTTGTATTTGAAATTTGGGAGAGATGTCGGTAGTAAATAGAATAAATCAAAAATGTACATTTGACTTAAACACATACCTATAACTAGTACAACCAGAGAAACTGATGATTTAGCAGTGGTAGCATTTTTTTTGTAGATCTGTATGTATTTGTACATAGATACACTTTTATTTTACCTTATTTTTCAAAGCATTTCATTTTAAAATGTATTAATAATAACAAACATATTTGGTAAAAGATGTTTTAGTTTTAAGTGAAGAAATGTTGGTGATGAAAAAAGGTTCATTAAAAATGAGGTAAATGCTTAAATCCAAGCTGTTGAGTCTGTTGTCCTTTTTTATTTGAAGAAATCCCATTGACTCTACAGTTTGAATCTGTGTCTAATATTCACTTTTGAGGCAAAACGTATACATTATGTCAGTATATTCAATTCTTTAGAGGTGACACAGTGGTTAGTGTGCCATTAAAGTGGTCTCCGCTGCCTACTAGGTGGGTTCGAATCCCAATCCCTCCGTAGCTTACAGGCAATGTCTTATCCTCTGTCTTCCAACTTCACACTCTCTGGAATAATAGCACTCTGGTCAAAAACATCTTTAAAAAAAGAATTTGAAATATCTGCAAATTAAAAGTCCTTGTCAATTTTGTACACTCAACTGGTACAGAAATCCTGTAAAACGAAATATGCATTTGCAGGCCACACAATAGCAGCATCTTAGGGAGCTCATTCCTTTGTCATTGGTGAGAGATGTAGGGGCTCTTTCACCTCAGCTAAAACTGTGCAAGTGATTTAGACTGTTAACCAACAGAGAGCTGAAAAACTGTGTCCTGCTCCCTTTAGTCTAACATCAAGAATGCTTTTGTGTATGGTTAGAGACCTGTTCAATCCGGGTGGTTCACAAATAAGGTATTGTTCGGGTAGTGGGTGTGTAAAATGCCCAGTTATACCTGATGTCCTTATAACTAAGGTATTATTAGGTTAGTGTGTGTATGTATAAAATGTCCAGTTATACCTGATGTCCTTATAACTAAGGTATTGTTAGGCTAGTGTGTGTATACAATGTCCAGTTATACCTGATGTCCTTATAACTAAGGTATTGTTAGGCTAGTGTGTGTATAAAATGTCCATTTATACCTGATGTCCTTATAACTAAGGTATTGTTAGGCTAGTGTGTGTGTGTGTGTATAAAATGTCCTTATAACTAAGGTATTGTTAGGCTAGTGTGTGTTTTTGTTTGTGTGTGTGTGTGTGTGTGTGTGTGTGTGTGTGTGTGTGTGTGTGTGTGTGTGTGTGTGTGTGTGTGTGTGTGTGTGTGTGTGTGTGTGTGTGTGTGTGTGTGTGTGTGTGTGTGTGGATAAAATGCCCAGTTATACTAGATTTCCTCATAACTTAGGTTTGTTTAAGAATTATAACCATTATCCCTTTTGAGGTCGTCATAACAATGGCCTCTGTGTTTCTGTGTGTGCATAGGTGAACTCCAAATAGTGGTGCAGGAATGAGTCCTAAAACCAGGAAGTGTTACCAAGTGGCTGAATAGGACTACAGAAGTTGTGGAGGAAATTGTACGTCATTACAACGAACACGTAAACACTCCTCTAAGTTATTTTGCCCTATTCTGCTTGAAAGCAAGTACCTGCTTCCTGCAAACTGTTCAAACAAACGCTTCAACTCGTACCATTTAGAATCTGTATGTTTGAATATGGATCTGAAGTTGGCGAGACGTGGAAGCAGCGACCCTGCTGTAGTTAGTTTATAGCATAACGTTAGCATTTTGCTTCTGCAACTCAATCAACTTAATATTCACTTGTCCACTAAAAAGACAACATTTCTCAATATTTCACTTCCTTCCATGATCATTTTAGGCTGTGCAGGTTCTATCATATGTCGAGGTCTCTGTCAGAATTAAATCCTCTGTCACTTTCCAATGACAGCCGACTGGTAAAGACATTGTCAGAAATACTTGTATTGTCCATCGCAAAATCCCTGCATATGGTTATTAAAAACAGGTGTTTGTCATAAAAAGCAACAAGAAAAAAGCTGCATATCTTGATGTTCAGGTCTCTGAACACTGAGGTCTGTGAACATGAGAAAGTGGTCTGCTCTTTGTACCATTGCTCTCCTAAGTTAAATACTTTTTTCTGTTCAACATTAAAAATAAACGGAAGTATTGGGCTACTTTTTCAGTAACAAAATATTGCGCAACACATGTTTGAGGATAATGTCCAGTGAAACCATTATTTTCCTCATGAGTACAGGTTTTCTACAATTCTGTGTGTGTGTATATTGTCCAGATATACCATTTTGGTCCTCATGACTCAGGGACTTGCTGTGTGAATGGGTAATGTCCAGCTAATCCAGAGGGGTTCTCATAAGTCATCATTTTGTCAGGAAACGCCCACTCCCGCCCAGTCCCGCCCCCGTCCTCACAGTCCTGTAGAATTTCAGGTCTACAGATCTCTACACTCTTTTACCAAAACTGAATTCTAAATAGCCAGAAATGTAGCTGAATTTTTTATGAGCAGTTCAAGCACTGCTGTCTCTCTACGGCAAAGGGAAAGGTGGGTCCCCATAAGTCAGTGTTTGAACCAGTACGAGGAAAAAGTCCTGACAAACTGTGTGTGTGTGTGTGGTGTGGTGTGGTGTGGTGTGTGTGTGTGTGTGTGTGTGTGTGTGTGTGTGTGTGTGTGTGGCACGGGCACATAGTATCTGTCCCCGGCTTTTTGAAGAGCAAGCATGGGAAACAAAAGACAGTGTTTACCTCTTTGCATCCAGCTAGTCACACACACAGTTACAATCACACTCCCTGTAATTGACATAATTAATAGATAGTTTAGCTTCTCACCATCATTTGCTGTGGCCCACTGATGTTAACGATCGTAACTGAAAGGCTGCCTGTCAAACGTAAACATTCAGCCACGTGACTCGCAAACTCTCGCGAGAGTTTTACACAAGACGGATCCTTTCTAGCCATAACCCTGCACCGGGCGCTGACATTGGCGCCCGGTGATCATCAGATTTGAAGACACTGATTGGGTGAAATTATGTTTCGGAGCCATAGCTTACAGATAGCAACAGTCAGCTGCTAGTGGCCAGTGTTGCCAATTCCGTAGTAAGGAAAGTAGCTATTGGCTTTCCGAAAAGTCGCCAGAAGTCCCTAAATGACGTTCCACCCCCTCCAAGGAGGATCAAAACTTGAAACCAGAGTGAATCCAGACGACAGTAGATCAGAAATGCCTCTATTAGAAAAAGTAGAAAGTAGAAATAGTTTTAATAGTTTTTAGTAGAAATCTCCCTTACAATAAAGGCAGTAGCCCGTGTGTCATCTCCAATAAATGGCTTCAACCATCCTTTAAACTCAGGGTTTGATTCCCACTCCTTTCTGTACTTTTGTGATTACAGTTTAGACTGTGACATGATGACCTACGTGAATGTTTAGCTTGTCACAGAGAGGCACACACACAGTGGACGAGGTGATGAAGTGACTGAGGCTGTGTGAGTCAATGCAAAGCAAAGGCAGTTATTTATTATAGTGTGACAATGAACACTATAGGACAATGAAGAAACATTTTACATTTTACATTTAGATCCAGCTCAAAACGAGGACGGCTTGGCGCATGCGCAATTCATTTACAGTCTCGACGCGGGAGAGTGTGGCTGTCTCCTCTCTGCTCTGACTGCAGCTGAGCTGCTGCGGGAGGCAACTAGCGCCTGTGAGTACTATGGGAGGGCAGAGCAGGAGCAGAGGGGCTCACGGCAGCACCCGCGGCTCGTTAACTGCTGAACAATACGTGAGTCTCCAAACACCAGAAAAGTCCCTAATAACACCATTACAAGTCGTTAGATTAGTCGTTAGTCGCTTTTTGGTTTGGAAATCCGCCGAATTTAACGACAAAGTCGCCAAGTTGGCAACACTAGTAGTGGCTGCTGCTGCACTGGTTGAGGGCTCCTCCCTTAGCGCCCAGACGAGAGAGGGTAATGATACACAGGCAAGGCCAGGCAGGAAACATGTGACTTATCAGTAACTTTAGACATCGTAACACCATTTTAAACGAGATTTTATTGTAGATTCTACATTTTACTGATACCAATTATATAATATTTACCTTGTTCATTAAAAATTCAAATTAAAAAAATATATCTAAAAAAAATAAAAATAAAATTAATTTTAATTTCTTTAATTTTAATTTGTAATGTGGGAAGAGGTGGGGCGGCGCCCCTAGCGCCCCTATGGGCCGGCCGCCACTGGTTGTATGTATCAATCTACACTGACTGATTATATTTTTAGTAAGTTGGCCACTGTTTATTTGAGATATAGGGATTTAAAATAAATCGTATTCATTACAATGTCAAGGTTTTTCATTCTAGATACCACAAAATCGATACACACAGGGTTGAGTTATCTAATAACCTATGCTTTGAGAGGGTTGTTGGCACCGTAATAGTAATCATGGATTGAGAAGACTCTCCACTATATACTTGCTTGGACAGAAAGTCCATTTTTGTTTGCTATTACTTTAAAACATGGTTCTCACCACTTGGATGCCAATCACAACATGAAGTCAGAAAAACAACATCACTTGATGCCAGCATGATTATGATGTGGAAATAATTGGCATCTTGTAAATCAGGGATGTTACCTTCAGTCTTAAGCAAACAATTCATGCTGTCAGTTCTGTTGACAGCCCGAGCGACTCAGCGGACTGTAGACTGGTTGAAACCCTGTGGGTGTAGCAGTGCCAGCCACAGATATCACCAGGGAAATGATAGAATGTTCTTTCATTTACTGAAGCATGAAAATAATGCGTTCTTCTTTAATACGTTGATAATGTATTAAAGGCCCCGAAGGCATGAGAACCTTCAATGTTGACATCACCCATGAGGAACTAAGCGAGCTTGCCGTGTGCTTGACGATTTGGCCGTGCCCACGCAACTGCCTGATAATGAAGCTTAAGTAAACATAAAAAAGGCATTGAATGTTTTACGGCCCTACAGACTATTCTAAGCTCTGGGGACTATACAGCCTTTTTTCTCAAGAGAACTGTAAGCTTCATCTTTCTAACTTTCTACGTAGATGTCTCTACCATAGGTTGAAACTGAATCTCACAAACAAATGAGCACATTAAACTTGCATTCAGTAGTGCTGGGGGGAAACGATTATTTTGAAAACGATTAATTGGGCGATTATTTCATCGATTAGTCGACTAATCTAACGATTATTTTTCTGTTGTTCGATTTATAAAAAACATAATGTATCTCAAATAAATACCAAAAAATCATTACTTCATTCATGACAACTGCGCACCAGCTTACGTGCAGCCCTGGCCTGGACATTGCTTGGCTCCGTTAGTTGACACACATTGATACTATAAGCTGACTAACGTTAGTCTAATGTTATGTTTGACTCGTAAACGACCACAACATGAGTTAGCTCTCTGTGCAGTTTGTTCGTTCCGGGTTAGTAGCGGCTAGATAGCGGTGTTCTGCAGACGTAAACTAGCTACCATTCCATCCAACATTAAATGCTGACAAACGTTAACTAACACACAGCTGGCGCCGCTAGCTAGGTAGCTAACATTAACTACTAACCAACCAAGCACGAATAAACCGCACGGAGAGCTATAAGATAGTTAGCACTACCGAAGTGCACAGAACTCAAGCTGCACAACACACTAGGGCTGTTCCTATTTATGAATATGCTTTTATTTTGAAGGAGAGGTAGCGCTGTTGACAGGAAGTTGTTGTTGCTATGGAAACAACGTGACGGAGATTAACGGAGAAAAGTAATATCTACATATAAAGACGGAGAAAGTAAACAATAAAGTTTATGATTAAGTGTTAGCACCCCCCGAACAAGCTCTTACGTTGATATTGGAGATTTCAATCAATTCAATTTGAAAGACCTGGGGCGAGATGTTTTTGTTTGGGGGCTTTTTGCAGGGCTTCGTGCGCAATCCTGTGAGAAGGAGGTGGTAGCCGTTTCAGTCTCCATAGTGTTTAAAGTGCGATTGTGAACTGCTTGTTGTTGTTTTGGGTGACCCACGTGTGTGTGGCGATGCGTCGACGAGGAAATATGTCGTCGACGATATTTTGAAGTCGACGACATGCGTCAACGACGTCGACGCATATCGTCGACTTCAAAAATCACTACAGCACTAGCATTCAGATATAGTAGTATATTGGTAGGCATAGTAATATGTGGTTTCCTGTCTGAAGTCTGATCGTTGTTTTGGCAGCAGATGTGAACATGTCTGGGGCTCTGGTTGTCCTTAGAGGGCTAATCATTACTCCTGGCAAAGCAGAATGAATCATTCCACGGAAACTTTTTCAGGAATATTTAATCAGGCATTCATGTCAAAGTGAACTTCTTCTTCTAATACTGCACATTTGGAGGGAAATCCAGTCACGAATCAGGCAAAATGCCCAAAGCAGGCTTTTAGGCTGTACGATTTATAAAGCAGACTTCTAAAGCAAAAGCAGTGGTATTTATTGGTGATTATTTAATTGGATTTGTAAACGCTTTCAATTTATCATATGGTTTTAAGAACAGCAAGTTACTAATTTGCATAAAAACATAAAGCATGTTTAAAGAAATATTGACAGCTTTTGCCATGATGTATTTTCCGCTCTCGCTTGTTATGTCCAAGTGTACCAAACACTGTGTGTTCACAAAAACAAAATGTTTGTTAGAAAGGTCACTAACCTCCTTTTGGGACCCTAGGAATTTGACCTTTTCCATCTACTTCTAGGAACTGCAGTATGATGGATGACTGAGATTTTGACGTTCTTTAGACGCATCTGTTACTGGTGTCTTTTTCCTTCATCTCTGATGTTTTTTAATTGGTTTACTCTGTTTTCTTAAAGCTGTTTTTTGCTGTCCAACTCCTTTTGCTTGATTCTGTTACAAAGCAACATTTAAATGTTTTGTAATGTAAAGCCCTGGCCCATTAAACATTAAATAACACATTTTCTCCTACTTCTTCCACTAAAGTCCTTCAATTTTTCCAAAACTTGACATACAGTATGTGAATGTGTCAAAATTGGTGTGAGCCAATGAGGAATCTGTCCATGCCACTCCAATAGCAACTGTAGCAGCATCTCACGTCTTAGCATGCTAACACTTTCTTTTGAATGTTTTTACAATTAGTTCGCATTCATAACACTCCAATCAATGTCTCACTATGGGATGCGCCTCAACGCGTATGCAAACAGAAGCATCAATCTCATTACGCCAATCCTGATTGGCTGATGATCTTGACGTCTACGTCAGGGAATCCACCCACCCTTTAAGTAGCTTGCGCTACGTCGCAGCATAATTCAAACACCTCTTCTCGCTTCAGAGCACATCTCGAATATCAGTAGCCAGGCTAGCTTAACTGTCCACGGACTGAACCCAAGCTAACATTCGGTCGACGGGCGCTTGCCGGTTACTTTTTTGCTTTGCAGAAGAATTGAACAAATATTAACACACCAGTTAATATTGTAATCTGCCCCGCCGTTTTTTCTTTCGAAATAACGGTAAGGTTTGATTTTCTTCTTCAAACAGTAACATACAACATATGTTGCTAGTTTATCCCCCCGCGCCGACCCCACGGTGTGTGAGGACGGACTCTTCTCTCCCTCACACCAGAGGAGAGGGAGATAAGAAAGATATTAACACACCAGTTAATATTTTTTAAAGAAAAATCTACCCCGTCGTTTTTTCCTTTCGGAATAACGATAAGGTTTGATTTTTTTCGGTAATATACCTGTTACTAGCTTGTCCCTCCGCGCCGACACCCCGGCAAACGAGGATGGACCCTTCTCTCCCTCACACCAAAGAGTCGGAGGCTCGCGCTGTGTCAAGCTGGGGCTCCCAACTGGACCTCACCTCGGCTGGCTTCGGCACCGAGCAGGAACCCCACGCTACCGGCAAAGTCAGACCGCTTCCAGTCAGCAATGACCGAACGAGCCTATAAAGCTGTAGCTTTATCCGCCAGAGCGCTCAACGTCTCCTCGCTGCTGACCGCCTACCAGGCGGAGCTCTGCAAGGACATGACGAACAAACCTGAGCCTGCCGTGTGGGACGAAATTGCAGCGATCACGGACATTTACCTCCGTGTGCTGCGCTGTGCAGTCCAAGCCACGGGCAAAGCACTGGGGATAATGGTGGTACAGGAGAGAGCCAGGTGGCTTAACCTGACGAACCTTCCAGACCGGGAAAAAGAGGACGTCTTGGACATGCCTATTGTTCCCGAGGGCATATTTGGCTCCGCTCTAGCTTCGATGCAGCAGTGGTGTGAATCCAAAAAGAAGGAGGATGAGGCTCTCCAGCTTTGTCTTCCCCGAAGGGTCCAGCCGCCGCCTTCAACGGCCCCACGGCAGTCCTTCGCTCAGGCTGACTCACGTCCTGCCCGTTTCAAGATCCCGAAACAGCAGAGGCCACAGCCCGCACCGGGTCTCCAGCCCAGACACGAGGCGAGGACGAGCTGGCCAAGAAAGTCTCCGGTTCCGGCAGCAGCCGGTCAGGCACAGCCGGTCCAGACTTTCAGCCACCAGACGAGGAAGAAGAAAAGGGCGGCCTGACAGCCTCCTCTCCTCTCCTCGATAAAAGAGCTGGAAGTTCCCTGTTCTCCAGCTCCAGAACACGTTCCAGTGTTAGATGCTCATGTGTTTTCGGGGTGCAACCATGCCCCGATCTTCCCGCCGCCTCGAGTGATGTCAGAACGTCATCCTCAAGTTCGCGCCATGAGGGAAATGGACTTAACGTCAAAGACAGCAAGCTCCGCTGCTCGTTTAAGTCACACAAACACATGTCATTACTATTGTTTCTTAATAAATCATTTTCCACTGTCGTTTCCAGGCTTAAAGCCAAGGGCGCAGTCAATAAAAATGAAAACAAAAACAAAAAAACAATAAACAGTCTGACGTCTACCCCCCTTCTAAGAGTGGCTGCGGCCTCCGGTCCTTCTGTACGCGTTCCCACCCCTGGCTCTGATACCCCCAACTCTGGCCAGAGTGAGAGAACAACGCCACACACTGATCCTAATAGCTCCACACTGGCCTGCAATGTACTGGCTGGCGGAGATATATCAGCTGCTGTGCGGGCAGCCGTGGCAGCTCCCGCTACGCAGGGACATACTGTCTCAGGCGGGGGGGACGATTTTTCACCCACACCCAGAGCGCTTGGCACTATGGGCCTGGCCCGTGAGTGGTATAACCTCAATACAGTGAGACTCCCTCAGAATGTGATAAACACTATTCAGAGTGCAAGAGCTTCCTCCACCAGGTCCCTCTATGACTGTAAGTGGAGGGTGTTTGAGGAGTGGTGCCTTCAAAAGGGACACATCTCTTTTCAATGTCCTGTCGGGGTGATTCTATCATTTCTACAGGACCTGATTGATAAACACAGAGCTTTCTCTACGATCAAAGTGTACCTGGCTGCTATTGCTGCATGCCATGTGGGCTTTGAGGGAAAGACGGATAGCCACCATCCCTTGGTCTGCCGTTTTATGAAAGGGGCTTGCAGGCTCCTCCCTGTTTCCAGGTTACTGGTGCCCTTATGGGGCTTGGCAGTGGTTTTCGATGGGCTCACTCAACCTCCATTTGAACCCCTGGAAGAAGCTGACATGAAACACCTGTCACTGAAGACAGTGTTGTTACTGGCTCTGGCATCTGCCAAGCGAGTCAGTGACATTCATGCGCTCTCTGTACATCCTTCATGCACTCAGTTTGCCCCGGGGCAAACGAGAGTGTTGCTGAAGCCCAACCCTGCCTTTGTACCTAAGGTGGTTGGCTCATGTACCCCCATTGACATTGAGGCATTTCCTCCGCCACTGTGTTCCTCTGAGGAACAGCGGCCGAATTTGCTGTGCCCAGTCCGTGCTTTACGCACCTATATGGACAGGTCAAAAGAGTTTTGATGCAATGACCAACTCTTTGTATCCTGGGCTAACCCTCATAAGGGCAAGCCCGTTACCAGGCAACGGCTCTCCCACTGGATTGTGGAAGCGATTGCTCTGGCTTATACGAGTCAGGGTTTGCAGGCACCAACGGGCCTGCGTGCTCATTCTACTCGTGGACTCGCTACATCCTGGGCTTTGTTCAAGGGTGTTTCCATCCAAGACATTTGTGCAGCAGCGAGCTGGTCCACACCGCTCACTTTTGTCCGCTTTTACAGGCTAGATGTCTCTGCTCCAAGTGCTGGCCCCCGTGTTGAGACAGGGTTCTACCTGTTAAGTTCTGGTTGTTTTGGTGATTTTCGAGATAAGCATGTCTAGCAATACGGGAGTTTCAATATCCCATAGTGAGACATTGAACGGAGTGTTATGAATGAGAACTATAGGTTACTTACCTAACCCCAGTTCTCAGAGTAACATGAAGTGAGATGTCTCACCAGACGGCCCTTCTTGCTAAGGCGAAGCGAGAAGAGGTGCTTATTTTGAATGACGCTGCGACGTAGCGCAAGCTACTTATAGGGTGGGTGGATTCCCTGACGTAGACGTCAAGATCACCAGCCAATCAGGATTTGCGTAATGAGATTGATGCTTCTGTTTGCATACGCGTTGAGGCGCATCCCATAGTGAGACATCTCACTTCATGTTACTCTGAGAACTGGGGTTACGTAAGTAACCTATAGTTTCATGGGGAATTATTGACCTTTAGTAATGCAAGTGGGTTGCTTTTTTTAGGAATGGGTCCCAATGTTGTTATCTCAGTGGCGGTATCAAGTCAAGATAGACTTCAATGCAAAGGGCATGGAAGAAGAAGAAGACTGCTAGCTTAAAATATTGACGTAAACATTAGAAATACTTTAAAAAATCTACTTTGCTAATGCTTTTTGGAGGATGAAAATGCGCTTAACATGTTTGTTAGAGCTAAAGGACACACAACATTATAATAATAATAATAATAATAATAATGCATCACATTTTTTACATTAGTACATCTTAATGTGAATTAACTTTTGTTGGTTTACAAGAAAACTACACAAGGCAGATAAAGGTCACCTATTATGCAAAATCCACTTTTTCATGTATTTTATACATAAACATGTGTCCCCTCTGTGTAAAGAGATTCTGAAAGTTTGGGGGAAAAAGATTCGCTCACTTTTTGTCCTGAGCCATTTATATACATCCCTGGGGCTGCATGTCTGGATCTCTGGTTTATTGTTTTGATACATGTTTTAAATAAACACTGAGTGATTCAAATCACTGTATACTTTTGTTATTGCATTACAACATCTATTCAATGCTTCAATAGCAGGTTTTTGACACCCTTGTGATATGTTTTGACACTTGATCGTGTGCAGGGTTAATAATTACATTAAGCATTTATAAGAAATGTATACGGTTTTCTTTCGTCATGACTATACTGATTATTCGTGCACTTTTGTCAAAGTATTAATGTGTTGCCAACAGCAAGAATAATAACATGTCAAAAGTGTATGCTTAATGATTTTTGCTGTTCACCATCAAAACTGGAATCGAAAATGAGAAATGAAAAAGGCAATTAAAAAAATGATCACCTCGACAGGGAAACACATAGGAATCAAATGTTCAACATAAAAAATTATATGATACAAGTTGGCAAATTTACTTAATTAGAAAACTCAACTCAAATCACATATCAAAAGTTATATGAAGTTTGAAGTAAGCTTCTTAATCTGTGTGTTTGTATTGCTTGTATTTCAGAGCTACTTCAATTGATCTCTATTTAAATGTTATTTAAATGTTATAATAACACAAAGCACTTTTTGATCCATTTATATAAAAACCTGTCTGAAAATGAGCTGATCAGATTTTGGCCACTTTGTGATTTTTCATTTTTTGGCTTGTGTAACGAGTAGCCAATAACCAACCAAGGTAACCCCTGCCTACATTATCACCTGAATCTCCACCTAGAGCACCATTGTGTGTTTTTAACCAAATATCTCTCAGAGGGGCGTGGGGAGTGGCTTCTTATTTCCATCTAAAGTAAAATACCTTTGAAACAGGGCTGAAACAGGGGGGTTTATGGGATGCTACAATGCATGATATGTTTGGTATTTGGAGCCGGACCCTTCCGAGACATGTTTGTATATATTTGAGATCTATAATATATTGATGAAAAACAGTATAATAGGGGACCTTTAACATAGCTCATACTTTAAATGGATTTCGTGGCATGGATTGGAAGTAGTTGGTTCTACTTTTTCATTTTAGCCTTAAAAGACTCAATCATGATATACTTCATCATGAATGATAAACACATTTTGTGAATGGGTATCAAATGAAGAGAAAAATAAAGTGACAATTGAAAGTCAGGTGTTTCCTCTTTTATAACAGTGAAAAGATTCTAGGAAGTGTTTGCCAGCTCTCCATTCAAAGAACCATGTATTCCACTTTTGCACTAAATAATAATAAGTTAAACACAATCGATTGTGTAAAGGTTGCTATTTACATGTCAAAATAAATACATCTTCAGGAATTGAATGCATATATATATTTTTATGTGGATGACTCCAGGACGTACATGCAAGGCAACAACAAATAATACATACTCAGCCTTGTCAAAGCCCTTATTGATTTTTCTGTAACATTAATGAGACTTAGGTTATGCCACCAGATTGGCTAATCTGCGCCATAATAAATCATTGTCAATTCTCATTATTTAAATATTGTTGTTGGCAATTCCAATGCCCTTTTAGGTAGTCAATTTAACAGTTCGATCAATAAATTGAAAAGTTGATCGTTTCTCCTGATTAATCAACTCAGTTTAGCTTGATTTCTAATATTTGCATTTAAAAATCAATAAGGACTTACAAAAGGCTGAATATCTAGATAACATATATTTGTGAGGGTTAACACATCATGCTTTTGTTTAATATGAAAAGACATTAAAGAGTAAATATAATCACACTTTGTGAATGCTACATTCAACTACTGTAATGACAACATTTAGGACACCCAATCTTTGCCCTCCGGCACCAAACCCACCATCACATCCATACACATCTCAGTTGAGTGAAGGTGAATACCAGTGCTTTCTTACGGCATGTAGTGAATAATAACTTGTGTTTTAAAGTTTTAACCTGGAAAATAAGAAAAGTGAAAGGTACACATGAAGTCGGATCTATGAACTGTGTCTATTTTGTGAACTTTCATGATTGAAATACCTTCCTTAAATTTCATTTCTGACCTTGAATCTACATTTAGTGTGTTTGGTTAAGTGCTGCAAACTTACAATTTCAGTCCCCCATGTTTGTCAATCGTGAATTATCACTAAGATCAGGTATTTTCAGTGAGTCGGCATGCTTGCATACACTATTAGCATTTTCGCATGGGAAAAGGAATTTTCTTTGTTAAAACCACTGCTCTGTCCCTCTTTTTAGATTCCATCATACTTGATTTTCCCATCTTAGCAACATCCATTTTAGCCAAGGAGCTCGACCACAGAGCCAACTACCCAGCACTGTTCTCAAGGATGTCTCTCACAGGATGCATCTCAACCAAAAGGGGAGATTGGGGGAAATCTAAACTTACTGTCTATGGGAGTATAGGAGTGTGAAAGAGACAACTAGAAAGTTACATGGTAATTGTTACTCATTCATTGGTTCGAGAAGAGTCTTTGTTAAAAGTTCTTTAAATGAAATGACAAAATGATTTGGTTGTTGTTGGAAATTATTTAATATATTCATTTATTTGCAACAGCCAAATGTGTAACTCTCATTCTATCAAGGGTTTCCCATTGCTTTCCTCTAGTAGGCAGAACATGTTTTTAGTCATATCCATTTACTTGAAAAGGCACAATAGCTTTGAGTGTTTTGGTGAAAATAACAATAATATATTCATTGTGATGTCTGTATAAGTAAGACGTTTAGGTCTGTGGCAAAAGAAGGCAAAACTGGGTTGTTTTGGAAAGTACTATGTAAGGTTAATCTCTTTGGGGTCAGGCTATTGAATACTGCATATTTTAATTATGTTTTGTTTTGATTTTTTTTTTACTATGTGCCCATTATTTTTCTTTTGGAAACCATGAATGAACACTTTACATTAGTTTGACGTTAAGACAGTCATTTGAAGGCATGGGGAAGGGTTATGCTAAATACATGACAAAAACCGAAAATGTTGTCAAATACAATGTAGGGTTGATTGTCGGTATAGAGCACCAACATGACCACTTGCTGTTCAGTAGTAAGGCTCTCGTCTAGGTCATAAAGTCAATAGAGTACGCTACAGAATGCGTAAGGCCTTTAAAGTTACCTCTTCTCTGGAATCCATCGATCTGATTGATTATTAGCGGAGCAAATTATCAAAATAATACGGAGGGAAGATATTTTCGTTTGGATTACTGGTCTGGGGGAAGCTCGCGAGTGTGTGTGTGTGTGTATACGTGTGTGTGTGTGTTTGTGTAATATTGCGTTTGTGTGTATTGTGTTTGTTTCCCGGGGAAAACACTCACGAGAAACACCGGCTGTTGTTATGCCTGCTGTGACGTCAAGTTACTCCGTTCTCCGCTTGTAATTATGCCGTTACAAGCTTCAAAGTTGTATTTATCGTCTGAATTTGCCGAAACAAGTTTAATATTCTGAAAGCCAAGACTTTGTTTAATTGAAATCAGATGAAAACAAACTGTAACGTACCCTGCCGTGTTATCTATGATTACTATACGCCATACATTCATAATTTCAGCCGGAGGGAGGGGAAGCAGCGCTGCGGAACTGCAGAGTGGCGAGTGAGAGCTGTCGTCTTCCCAAATGTATTTACCGTCTGATTTTGAAAATACAAGTTTCATATTCTGAAAGCCAAGACTTTGTTTGTTTGCAATCGAACAAAACAACCGAATCCCGAAAAACTATTTTTTTACACAAATCCATGTTTGTATGTGTGTGTGTGTGTGTGTGTGTGTGTGTGTGTGTGTGTGTGTGTGTGTGTGTGTGTGTGTGTGTGTGTGTGTGAGAGAGAGTTGGGGAGGTAGGGCTATAACAAAAAGCAGTCTCTCCCTTTAGTTACACTCAAATTATAAATTATAATTATGTTTTGAACTGTTTTTTTCTAAAATAGAAGTTTCAATTGTAGGTTCAAATAGAAGCAGATTAAACATATTTAATCCAACAAATGTGTTTCTAATTATTTTCATGTTTACTGACTGCTGTTTGAAACCCAAAACCCCATCCTGCATGAACTGCTCCGGCTTAGTTGACCAGGAGCTCTTGGAACTGCTCAGAGCGGAGGAAACGCCCGAAGGAGTCTTTCTCCATCAGGGCGAAGATCCTCTTCTGGGCCAGGTCAAAGGTCGCAGGGGACAGATCCACCAGGTTCCTCAGGGTCACATCCTTGGTGAAGTGGTCAATATTCACCTGTAGTGTGAGGACGACAGAAGATGCTGTCAGAAACAATCACAATGCAGACGATGAAGATAAAGAGAAATGGCAAGTATTAAATGTTAACATGAATACTTAAATGTTAACAAGAAAAAACTGGGTTTTACTTGCTTGTACCAACAAATATATCCTATCTACCCAAGCAAGCAATTTACAAACATTCAAAAACACAATTTGTCTAGTCCAAAACCAACAATGTTTTTTTGAGTTTCTGAAAATCACTACCCTTTTACAAAAGCTTGAACACATGTCGTCAGTAGACACAAGGCCAATCGCATAGAAGATGTTATGTTTTACGCGGAATATGCCTTAAAGAGAAAGAGAGAGTAGCCATTTTAGGCAAGATACTATTTATTTATTCTTTGTCTATTTCAAATTGCCAGTTGTAATGTTTATTCCAAATAGAATCAGATCAGAACAGGGCACAATATTTTCCTCTAAAAAGCAGAAGTCACGTCCCCTAACCCAATATGGAAATACTTAAGTCTGTGTGTGTGTTTATTACCATTCTGTATGTGTGTGTGTTCCCGTGTCTGAGCAGTTCACTGGCGTGTCTCAGTACATTCTCTCTCTGTGACCTCATCCGTTTACACTTAAACAGGCCTGTATTTCTCATCTACACTACTGATTAGATAAACACTCCAACGTTTTAAAATGTCTGCAAATTGTATTAAAACTATCTCTCTAACAATTCCGTCTATATTTCACCTTGAATAACCTTGCTATTCAGGAGTGAAGTGTTTTTATGTAAATACCATATTACTCATTACCCTGTTGACGAAATCCCTGCTTTATTGCCAACTTACTGACAGCACCTTTCAGGGATTGTACTTTAAGAATGAATAACTTCTTATTGGATCATCTTTTCGGATGAGATTGCTGCCAAGTGAGAACTCATTATTGAAAGATTGGTGCTGGTTGCGTAAAGCATGATAAATGTATTTAATTTAATCAACCACATGGTGTTGAGTGCATAACAAGGGGTAATCAGAGGAGTTCCTGACCTCTCTTGGCCCCTCAGACTGGATGAAGTCTTCGTAGATCTTCTTGGCCTTGGCTGCCATCTTCACGGGGTTCTTGATCTTCTTGAAGTCCTCGCAGGTCACCCAGAACTCAACGTTCTCGTCACTGAACTCGGACTGGAGGAAGCTGCGGAAAGCAGAAACACCATCTGATGGATAACAAGACGAGAGAGATATGTATTAACAAGCGGCATAATACAATATGGAATCAGTGATAATTTAAACCCCTTTTCATGCACATATTTGAGAGAAAATGATCCATTATAAAATCAATGACAGACTATTTTTGTGCTATTTTAAACATGGCTCAGCTGAATTATATCACATTCATGCAAAGGTTACTTGTTCTATACTAGTACTGAAATATAAAAGTAAATCCCAAAATATATTGGATGAATATTTCTACAATTTGCAATATGTCCAATTAATCCAAAAGATAATGAATTTCTGTTCATGTTTTTTTTTGTTCAAGCAAGGAAAATGACTCAAAAAACATGTTAGTAGAACTAGTAGATTCATTTTTGCTACATAAAGAGGTATGAAAATGAAACATCCAATGACTTACTCAAAGACATTATAGAAATGATTTAATTTGATGTAAATAGCTAAACTAAACTTGTATTTACCAAATCAGAAAAATATTTATTCTTTTAAAAACCAATATAATATCAACAATAGAAACTCTTTGGACAAATGCAAAAGCACAGTGGTTATTCCAAGATAACGATCCAAAAATGAAACTTAATAAAACATCCATTTATTTCAGTGAAGACCATTGTGGTTCAACATAATGCCTGCTAAAAGTTCCCATTGTCTGAACCAGCATGTGCTGCAGACGATAAGCTTTCTATTATGGCCTCAGGCTTTTATCTGCAATCTAAATGACTAGTTTGGTTCAAAATAGCACGGAGTCGCAATCAAGCTGCGGCCCTTTTTATTTTATGACCTCTAGTACAAGGACACACAAAGAGAGAAGAACACACGCACAGGCACTGATGACAATTTACGGATGTTGGTGTATCAGAGCAAAAAAACAACCGGCAGAAAATGCAGCGTCATGTTTAGGGTAAGGGTTTGTTTGTTGTATATTTATGATTTTGTCAACATTTGACTTCCAGATCTGACAAATTAAATTACATTTCAGCTTTTATTAACTCCAATGACCCGTCGTGCTGCATAATCTTTCAAATAACAAAACTATGACGAATTAATGTAAACAAAAAGAGCACCGACATCAACAAGGAAATTAGATCAAGTTTTCTTCAATTGCAATTTTTAAAACAGAGTAGTCCTAGATCACTCATTTCCTGTTTTATAATATACATTACATAAGGAAGGAAGGAACGGGGGTGAGTCCCACATCTGAAAGGAAATAACTCAGAGAGAATCCCATGGGAATTAACAAGAGTGGAGCCATAAAGAATAAGCTTACATTAAATGCTGATGTAGATGAATCATCAGGCTGCAGCAGCTTGCAGCAACTGTGCAATAAATCAACTTTTGTGGAACCATTTAGACTTCTCTCTGGAGACGTTATCGTAACACACACAACCCCAACGGACGCATACACAAACAGATGCATGTACACACTCATGCCGGCATGCAAACATACATCCCTCTGCCGTACACTGTGCTGAAGGAGACACTTAAGAAGTTCTTCTACCACTCACTGAGCTCTGCAGAGGAAATGTTGACCCTACACACGTATCAACTGTCTGTGGATCTGTTTTGATGCACAGGGACACCTTAAATGACTTATTAGCAGGAGAGTTTACACGTAGCACTAAAGACCGTTAACCATTAGAGTTAATCATCCATCTTGCTGGCTCTCAGGCTTTCTGTGCACTTTGGAAGGTAAACAGTGGAGCCAGTGGTTGCTTTTTGGTATGCATGGTGGTTTAAAATGGGTTTTTCTTAAATAATGCTATGGTAATGTTACACTTGTTGTTTATTTTCTGTTGCCCAGATCATCTTCAGCGAACTTTAGAAATGTAACTAACAAATAAATGCCAATAAGGCGCAAATGACTTAGTCTGGACAAACCGCACTTCTGTCAGAAATTGGTGATGTATGCTACCCTTCATGCATGACTGTAAAACGCCAGTAAACAAAGTATAATCATTTGAGTTAGGAAAAACTGGACAGAGGTGTTTTAGGATTTGTTACTTTTAGGGCAATATTTAATCATTTTTATGCAAGCTTTTCATTGGCCATCTTCATAATTGAACAAAGATAATGTTATGCATTGGTTCTAATCCATGAGCAATGGCAGCAGACAACAAAACAGGTGATCAGTTATGGCAGTTTAATGTTTGCTACGTCGGAAAAACACCAACATCTTGCATAAAAAGGTTTTGTGTCATACAGAAAGTAGTATTTATTAGCCATTCAAGTTCTGCAAAAAAAAAGTATATACAGTATTCATTGAAACAAACCTATTATCTCCTGTTAATTAGGAGTTTGTAACCTTTTAGTTGTTGAAAGGAATTCCTGAGTGACCAGAATCAGATTAAGACTGTTGATTAATGCCTAGAATAGGTGCAATGTCTGCATCTTAGATGAGGTATTGATTGGAAATACCACATCCTAGACAGCAAATTAACTTGAACTTAACTCTATAGGGAAAGGTAAACAACTCAAGGAGAACACGTTTAAGGGGTTCTTTGAGACCACAAAATATAATTTAAAAACGATTTAAAAAAAGGAGTGTGTACATTATGTCATTACACATAATCTCTGTTTACACACATATTAGTTTTTTATGTAATTTCTAATTGGTGGTTTTATTTTAGGAAAAGTATCTTTAAAAGACAGCTTGTGGTTGCAGTATTTATTTCCAAGAGGCAAAAGATACCACAACATTATCTTCATTTTTCGAGTCATCAAACGGTCACACGGATGTCTAACATAGAATATAAATAAAGAAGCACACACGCTAAACCCAAACCAGGCTATATGATGTACCTGCAAATGGTCTTCTTGACAGAAACCAGACATTATGTAAGACATGTTTTTCTACTTGTGAAACCAAGGTGCCAGCTGTTACATAATGAAGATTGCAGCAGCCGTGGAAAGTATGAATTAATGGTGCTTTCAATGTTTGCCTTAGAGGACATCAACAAAGCAGAGATGCTGCAGAATAGCAAGTAATGGGCAAACCAATCTTCTGAAATGTGTTATTTTTGTGGGATTTTAAGAAGGAGGATTATTGTTGTTGGAAAATAACCAAGCATCAGCCATCCAGGGGAAAGATGGTGGGCACAAATGGCATCATTATTAGAAGAAAAAAGGTAGCTACATGAGAGCAAGCAGCATTACAACAGTTTTTTTCTTCTTTTTTCTATTTGGATATTTTAAGCCATGTTTTTTGTATTCCTGTTTTTTGGAGAAG
Source organism: Notothenia rossii (assembly GCF_949606895.1). NCBI lineage: Eukaryota > Metazoa > Chordata > Actinopteri > Perciformes > Nototheniidae > Notothenia > Notothenia rossii. The sequence continues at coordinate 70,684,432 of NC_136912.1, forward strand.
TCAACGTTTTGTCGTGTAATGTCACAAAAAAGAAAGATCCTTAATAATGCTAGACAAAAAACAAGCAGTTACAATTTCGCCAGTCACATCAAACGATGGACAGAATACATGCAATGTGTGTCTGAATTGCGGTACATGTAATCTGGTAGAAATTAAGCAGTTCAAATCCAATAGTTACTCTGTATTTGAGTATCTCACTTTTTTTGCAACAGGTACAGTTGCCCTAAGCTGGCAATTACAGAGAATTTAATATTAAAAGCCTGTGTGTGTGAGGGAGAGAAGTAATTAGTAATGAGAGTAAGAAAGTGTAAACTTACAGCTGTTGTTCAGGACTCTGTCCAGACCCTCACGCCACTGAGCAGCCTCATCAGGAGTCGGCCTGCACACAAAATACACCAGTTCAGTCTTCAAAGTATGCCAACAGTAAATGAAAATCATATAAAATATGACTTTACTGCTGCTATAAATGAGTCTTTATGACTATATTTGTAAAATACACATGTGTGTTCAGTGACGTGTCTTGCAAAATAGGTTCCTGCTGCTGCGACATGTAAGTGTGGTAAAACATCTTCTGAGAATAAATTGTGTGGTACTGTAAGCCTTTTGACATTTTCCCGAAACTCTGTACTATTTAAAGTTGTGGTTTTGAAACTGCATGAACATATCCAAGGAATCTGATACATTCTATTAGCCGGAAGGAGCAACGACAAGCCAGTGAGTGATTTTAAAACCAATCAAATTCCTCTGTAAAAGGGCAGAACGATCATCCATCATTTAATAAACAGACGTTTTAATATGAGCAGGCTAGTTTATGGTCCAGTTTAGCATTGTGGGGTGTTACATGTAGAACCACTTTAATCAAAATCAGAGAGAGATAAGAAACTGTTGGGTGACAGAAAATGCGTTTACAAGGTCATCATTCAAAGCGCTAATAATAGAGGAGGATTGCAGATTATCAATATGAGTGGCAGTGACAGGAGAGATATGAAGAGAGCTGTATGACTCTAAAGGGAACCAACAAGAGTAAACAGATCAAATCAGCTAAAGTCTCACTGACTTTGTGGACTACCTTTTGGTTACAAAAGGCTAAAATAATCAGTTTATCCAACTTTAATAAAATGTTCAAGATTAGTTTTCTTACCCTTACAAGATTGCTAACAAGAAACAAAAGTAAAGTAGTTGAACATCTTGCACATGAATCATCTCAGATCCAATATTTTCAAGGTGATGCAGAATCAAATGAAAGCATCTAAATCTGTGTACCATGTAACACCTGAGCTGTGACAGTGTCTGGAGAGCGTTACAGTCCTTTGATCTCTACATATTGTCCCTGCTCAGGGCTCTGCTTGGACACGTAGTCTCTCATCTATCTTGTTAACAATCCAACATGCTTTCTCCACCTCCTAACACATTCATCTCAGAGAGATGGGGGAAAAAACTCACTTCTGCTGCTTCTCCGGCTTTTTCTCAGTCTTCTCAGGGTAGGGGATGATGAGGTCAATGGCATTTTCAGGCTTTTGCAGTAAAATGCCCAATTTTGACTTGATCTCCTTCGCCCTGGAGGACAAAAAGCAGACGGCTTGTGTGACAAAGTCTTTGTTGTGACTTATTGGACACGAAAGCAATAATAATCCAGTCAAAATGTTTATCCAAGCCTAGCATCCTCTCTCCAACATGACTCTGGTGTATTGTATTTATACAAGACTAGAAATGTTAAAGCATGTGTTTTGTTTGTTGGTCTATTAATGAACTGTTGTAACTGTTGAACTGTTGTTATTCTAATGTCTGTTGCCTGTTTCAATTCAATACTTCTTTTGTTGGACTTTTTATTTACAAAGAGGCCCTATGTTTTGAAGAAAAAGGCTTTAATAGTAAAACTGGATAAAAAAATTGAAATATTGTTACGATAATAACACATTTTTACTTTGAATTAGCATTTTTCTGTATCTAGTTAGACATTTGTCAGTTGCATTATGGTATTTTTTTAAGTTAGAAAGTTACCTTAAACATTATCGTTAAGGTACAAATGTCTCACTACTTGAATTTAAATCAACGACAAAATCTAAACTAATTTTTTCTTTAATAATTTTTAGGATGAAAATGTTTTTTAACCAGTATAAACTTAGTTGAAAAATTGTTTTTCTACTTATACTTACTACTTATGTTAAGAAACCTTTCCATCCTCACCCTTTGAGTGTGTAGGCAACACAACACATTTAACTGCCCTAAGTAAACTGAATAAATTCATGTCAAAAGGTCTTTTCCGCAAGGATGTAAAGAAACAGAAATCACTTTCTGAAAGAAAAAAGTTCAAGAACATGAACTTTACGTAACCTTTAAGTTCTGTTAGATGTTAACTCTTGACCTGAGACTGACGGCAACTTAGATTTACAATTTATGTTATCTATTTAAATACACTATGATCAGAACCACATACAACGTTTGAAATACTTTATAGTCAAACTTTCTATTGGAAATTAACCAAATCAGAAGAAAACACTTAATTTGGAAGAAAAAAGGAAGAGTGTTGAAGCAGCTCTCACCTCTCCAGGCAGGTTTGGGGCAAGGCAGCTAATCCTCTACACATTTTCCGGCACTCTCAGTTGCAGTATTTAAGTAAATTCGATCTTCTTGTTAGCTCCTGTTAGTCTCAGATTGTCGTTTGCTGTCTGAGTCTGGCTTTCAGCTCATGGGGAGTTTTATATACTCTTTGGGCTTAGGGCCAACAGCTCAGCCAATCAGGCTGGAATGTGTTCAGCTGAGGAGCCGGGCTGAGGAAGGGCGGGATCTCAGACGGAAAGGCTCTGTTTGCCTTCATGTTTCAATTGACAAACAGATCCTGGACCAGTGGGCAGGAGGCTGCAGGACTGTTTGGCATCAATATAAGCTAAAGGTATTAAATACTTTGTTGCTATTTACCACTTTGTGAATCACATTTTGTGAGATTATGTTATGTTTCATATGTAAATTATTAGATTTAGCCATTTAATTCAGAGCTTACATTGAATTATTTCCTGTTACTGTAGCTCTTTTTTTTTTTACGACCAACCCTAACCCTAACCTTTACCCGATGGTCTACCATTTTACTAATATCTGTTTAATTTATTTAGTTTAAAACATATACATTGCATCTACACAGACTCAATGATCATACGCAAATGGTAATCAAACTTTGCAACCAAAATTCAGGTCACGTGTTATGGAAATGCTATCTTGTCTCTAGGTCATAACTCTCTTAAGCAAACATCCAGTCATCAAACACTGGAGAAAATACATTTTCACATAAAACAAACAAACATAGATATTGCTGCTCTAAAAGTTACTGATAAAAGGTATTTCTGATTCAGGCACAACATGTCAAATACGACTTCAGTAAGGTTAAATCGAGGTCAATAATGGTCTTTTTACCAGCAGGAATGTTTTAGACATACTCGGGAACTATTCAAACTGCAAAACAGCTTATCAAAACTTTAATTTTTGGGGGTATTTTATAGTCTTTATAATAGATTTTGACAGTAGGGACATGACAGGAAATAGAGGAAAAGCATCAGAGGTCCCTGGGCGGATTTTAACCAGAAACCTTGTGGTTAACCAATTGCCCCCATCCAACATGTCTGTCTCATTTCCAGTTCGTCATTTTGTTATGGCCCTCTGTGTCTCATACTGACCCAAAAGAATGCCTTAATTAAAGTGACGTTTATCAAATGCGATTAAGTGATGCAAAAGGGTCCTGACTAAGCATCTGTATGTGACGAGTTTTGAATGAGAAATGGTTGATCAGAGCAAAGCCAATCAGGCGGAAATCAAGGTATTCACAGGGTAATATAAAGCTTATTCACAGTGTTATTCTACTCATACATTATAAGTCAGACCATTCAAACTGACCTTTTATCCAGAAGGTTTTGTGGAGGTTTACAAGGTCCTTGCATATCTACGTTTCTTGAGCACAATTAATATATTATGCAATATTGCTTAAGAACATGTTTTACATAGGTTTTTGCAAACATTTGAACCCATGACCACTGCTGTATCAATGTGAGCACTAAGATAACTAAAAGGTTGTTTGGATGTGAACACGCTCTACAGTTATTGTTCTGTCTAGAAGCATTGTGGAGAAACAATATTTATGTATTTAAATATTCTGCTTTATTATGGACCGAGCTGCAGACTGGAGTGTTTTTTGTCCTTGACAGGTTTTGTATGCTTCATAATTGCAGCCTGGTAAATACCAGGTTTTACTGTTTCTGTCAAATAAATCCATATATCTGGAGGAGGCAGCTTTTCAGAGAGACAACTGAGTACAGCGGTTAAGCCCTCAAATCAAGGGAAATTGTGCACTTTTTGAAAGAAACATGAAACTTCTACCATAGTTAGTTTATATCATGAGGTTTATTTTTAGATGTGGAGGGAAGTCAGATTTGACCTCTGAGGCCCGGGAGAGGTCAAATCGGGGATGGCCACCAATAATATTCAAAACTGACTCACTTTGGAACCGAACACTGTAGAAAAACACTTAAGGTGTCATTTCCCACAAATGTTAGGGTGCCCATTCTGTTGGTGATACATTTGAGACTAATATAATTCAAGAAAATGCATTTATGTTAAAGTCAAGGTAAAAATATATCAAAATATTTATTTTTTATGTACCCAAGAACATTCTTCAATTGATTTCTTTGTAGTCTCAGTATTATTTAGTTATAAGTTATTATTTCATGGGGTGTGTGGATATTTGTATGCATTCTCAGCACAGATTTATCAGCAGTTGACCCCCCTAGACCATTTCCACAGACTACCTGCAATACCACCGCGGACCACTGGTTGAAAACCCCCTGCTCTAAAGCTTCAGTAGCCTACTTATTCGAGGGGTTGTTGCTAGACAACATGGTGAGAAGTATTCAGAAATGCCACTTCTGACACTTCGGACATTTCTAACAGGTAAAAAGATTGACTATGAACAAACAATATTATTAAAAACAATATTAATATTAATATATGCCTTTGAATGCGAATGTATTGAATTTGACTGTAGCCAGGAAGGAGTTTTCCTTGCTAGCTAGCTAGGAAAACTCCTAGCTAGCTAGCTAGCTAGCTAGCGTGATCAAAATAATTATCCTAGCTTAAGTAGAAGACAGTCTGGAACATTTCTGTTTGAGCTGAGTAGTTTAATGATTGAACAAAGTATTTTCTAGAGATGTCAACTTGGTTATTATGTCAAACATAACATGTCATAACAGTAACAAAACACAGTCACGGACATGTCACGAACATGTCATAAACATTATGTCAATGTCATATATATATGACACATATATGTCATATCATTGTCATTAAGTGTCATTTGGTTTAACCTAACCCTACAAAAACCGAATGACACAATGACAACAGTGTTTAATACAATGTTAAATTGTTATCTTTTCAGATTCCCACGTCTTGCTGGAATTTTAACCCTCACCATGTCAAAGCGTCACAGCTTGATGGTCCCTACCCAGCCCTCGTTATCCAAGCAATCCAAGCCACCCCCCAGCACTAACTGGGACATTTGTGTCCTCTGTCAAGTCAAAACAGATGAACCTTTACAGTGTCCTCTCAGAAACAAATATAAACAGTCTGTTGGTAGTGGCTATGTATCCCTCACAGAAGACCTTCTCCGGTTCCATACCCTTCAGCATATGCCAATGGACCTCAACCTGGAGCGATTAGATGATGGAGATGGCATAGAATCCACTTTGAAGAGACACAAGGCAGAGTGGCACAAGAGATGTCGGCTAAAATTCAACAAAAAAGCATATGATGAGCTAAGTCGGGGGAAATTAACTACAGCAGCACAACAACAAAGTACCTCATCTGTACACACGCGATCTGCCCACAGCCATTCACAGTCCACAGAACCTACTTGCTTCTTTTGCAATGAGCCTGCTGCAGGTTCCTCAGGTTTGCATAATGCATCAACCTACAACATTGACAGAAATGTGAGGAAGTGTGCCCTTGCTCTGTTGGCCAAGCTCGCAGAGGGTGACATGATTGCCATTGAGGCCAAGTACCATCATCGCTGTCTGTCTTCATTGTACAACAAAGCCAGGCAGGCTGCATCTAAACACAATGATGGAGATGATACTTGCCTACATGGCATAGCCTTTGCACAGTTAGTGGCATATCTGGAAGACAAGAACAATGATGAGAACACTTCCCCTGTCTTGAAATTGACTGACATCGCTCAGTTGTGCAAGACCAGGCTGGAACAACTTGGTCTGACTGTAGATAAACGGATTCACACCACCAGACTGAAAGAACGACTGCTTTCTGAGCTTCCACATCTGAGGGCACATTCACAAGGAAGAGACACACTTCTGAGTTTTGAGAATGACATTGGACCAGCTCTCATGATAGCCTGTCAAACTGACAGTGATGCCATGCACTTAATGCGAGCAGCACAAGTAGTGCGCAAAGAAATCTTTGGTTCGTCTTTCTCTTTTGACGGATCATTCCAAGAAAACTGCCAGCAGAGGGCTGTGCCACCATCTCTCTTGGCTCTCGTCAACATGGTACTTGATGGTACAAACATTAAGCATCAGACCACCACAAAACCTGCCCTAACAATCTCCCAATTGATGGTCTTTAACAGTAAGAAGCAGGCACGGAACATGGATTCACCAAGCTCAGCACGTACAAGGCACACCCGAGAAACTCCACTCCCTCTATATCTGTCCCTCAAGATCCATGCAGTTACACGAAGTAGGGGGTTAGTTGACACACTGTTCAACCTGGGATTGTGTGTTTCCTATGACAGGCTGCTGCAAGTCACATCAAACATTGCCAATGGTGTCTGCCAGCAATTTAGGATGGAAGATGTTGTGTGCCCACCAAAGTTGCGTAATGGACTGTTCACAACAGGAGCTGTGGACAATATAGACCATAACCCAAGTTCTGCAACAGCCAAAGATTCCTTCCACGGCACTGGAATCTAACTAATGCAGCATCCATCACACACACAAAGCGGAACTGATCGTGGTGTACTAGTGATTAGTCAAGATGGCTCTTCCACCAAGTCAGTGAAACCTCTGCCAACATCATACACAGTCGTGCCACCAGCTTCCCTCCACAAAAAGGAATTTAGTGTGCCACCTGTACAAGGTCCTGTGAGACCCTCCACCCTCCTAGTTTCTACAGCCGCCACAGAGGATGAATATGCATGGCTCAGAAAAGTCAAGACAGCTGTTGAAACGTCAGCCATTGATGGCATGATATCGTGGTCTGCCTACCATGCCTGTGTTCACCATGCCGTCATCCCTCCTGCAGTAATCAATGCATTATTACCTCTCTTTCTTGACAATGCACATTCAGTAGCAATGATTCGGCACTCTATGGAAATCGTAAAAAGAGCGATTCAACATGTGAACCCTGGTCAGATTCCTGTCATTGCTGCTGACCAACCACTGTATGCTCTCGCTAAACAAGTACAGTGGACCTGGCCAGACACTTATGGAGAAGATCACTTTGTGATCATGTTTGGTGGTCTACACATCGAAATGGCTATGTTGAAGTTGCTGGGAGACTGGCTAGAAGACAGTGGCTGGACCAATGCTCTGGTCCAGGCTGATATTGCAAGTTCTGGAACAGCAAATTCCTTCATACATGCCAAACATGTCACCAAGACCCGCCATGCACACCAGGTCACAGCTGCAAGCCTCTATACACTACTGCAACGAGCATACAATGAAAATTGCATATCTGATGATACAGATGCCATGCCACCTGACAGTCTATCTTTTGAGGAGTGGTGCATACAACAAGCAAAGGCTAGTGTTCACTTTGACTACTGGCATAAGACCCTGTCATTGCAGCTTCTCGTTTTGCGGTACATGAGGTCCATTCGTGAAGGCAACTTCCAGCTGTACGTGGAATCCCTAACACAGATCATGCCCTGGATGTTCGCCCTGGATCACACACACTACAGCAGATGGCTTCCCGTACACATCCGTGATATGATGACTCTTGCGGACAGACACCCAGATGTCCTGGCAGAATTCAAGTCTGGACATTTCGTGGTGCACAAAACCAGCAACCAGTACTCTGCCATGGCACTTGACCAGTGCCATGAACAGAACAATGCCATGGTCAAAGGTTCTGGTGGGGCTATCGGACTGACTGGCAATCCAGAAGCACTCAGACGCTGGATGGTAGCAGGACCAGAAATCGCCAGGATCACTAAAGAGTTTGAAGAACAGGCAACACACCAACAGCATGGACCCAGTGACTCTAGACACCATGACCAGCAACCTGGAGTGCAAGCCACATTCCTGAAGGAGGTTAAGGCACTTGTCACGGTGCTGGAATAGATGGGGAATCCATTTCTAGAACACAGCCAAGATCTTTTAGTCATTGACACAAGAGACATCGTTGATACCCAAGTTGCTGATACTGTAAGAAGGATTTATACCATTGGTGAGGAGCAGTACACCGAGTTTGTGACCCAAAGGCTGGAAAGGTGTACAACACCTATCACACACCCTCTTCCAAAAAAAAAGTTGCCACTATTCAGCAGACCACCTGTGAAGGTCAAATCAAAAGAGAAAGCACAACTCGCTGCACTGAAGAGTGACTGTGGTCTTTTTTCAAGGCTGTACATCTCATGTCAAACACGAGATGGAGACATCAACCACTTCTTTTCCCACGAAAACCAGGCAGCACCTCCAGCTCTGTCAAGTGGAGGAAAACTTCGGTTCGGGGTTAAAGCAGATCTGCTTCGCTGCCTGGAGTCAAATCTGCTTGAAATCAAGAGTGTTCCTAAGACTGATGCAGTAATTCTAGATGGTGCAGCTGTGGTTCAAATGCTGAATCCAAAGTTATCAAGAACATTTCAAGAGTATGGAGAAACAGTGTTCATACCATACATCTCTGCTCAACTAGAGGTAAGCATCCGTGTTGACCTTGTCTGGGATGTATACCTATCTGCCAGCCTGAAAGCTTCAACAAGACAGAAGAGGGGAAATGGCAAGAGGAAAAGGGTGGCTCCCCTTACTGTGATGCCCAAGAACTGGAAAGACTTCCTTCGATGTGATGAAAACAAAACAGAGTTATTTTCCTTCCTGGCCCGAGAAGCTGTAAGTCTGCCAGTAGCACAGGGCAAGGAACTGTATGCAACAGATGGAACTGGAGTCCTCTGCTCTCCTGCCGATTCATGTGTGACCTGCCTTGCCCCATGTTCACAAGAAGAGGCAGACACCCGGCTACTTCTGCATGTGGCAGACGCTGTGCATAAAGGTTGTAAGAAGGTGACCATACGTACCGTTGATACAGATGTGGTGGTGTTGGCAGTGGCTTGTTTTAGCAAAATAGCTCCCGATGAACTGTGGGTTTCCTTTGGTGTTGGGTCGAGTTTCCGGTTTATCGCTATTCATGAAATGGTTGCCATAATGACTCCTATCCAATGCCTGACTCTCCCTGTCTTTCACGCTTTCACTGGATGTGACACCGTGTCTGCATTTGCTGGCCGTGGAAAGAAGATTGCATGGGAGAGATGGAAGTCTTTCCCAGAGGTCAGTGATGCTTTCCAGGAACTCCTGTGCATGCCAAGTGAGGTCAGTGAAGATTCCATGTTACTGCTGGAAAGATTCGTGGTGCTCATGTATGACCGAACGAGTGAGTGCATGGAAGTGAATGATGCCAGGAAACAGCTTTTCTCCCAGAAGTCCAGGAGTTTAGAAAACATCCCTCCAACCCAGGCTGCCCTCAAACAGCACATCAATGCGTACTTGCTTTCAGGCTAACGTTTGGAACCAGTCACTGGTCCTGGACCCAGAGATGCCAGAGCCATCTGATTGGGGCTGGACAAAAGAAACCACTGGGTGGCAGCCACTCTGGACAACTCTCCCTGAAGCAGCAAAGTCTTGCCATGAGCTGATCCGCTGTAACTGTCAGAAAGGGTGCACTGGACGGTGCTCATGTGTCAAAGCTGCACTTAAGTGTACAGATCTCTGCTTTTGTTCTGGGGACTGTTAAGATTTTTGATCACTACCAATATGTGATCCTGACATGAAAGGACTGTGGTGTTGTTAACCACTTCTCCGTCCCTTGATGATGATTAAAAAGTTAAATAATAAATCAGTTAAAAAATTACTTATTATTTCAATGACTGTTGTTATTGGCATTGTTATTATTGTTAATGACATCATTATTAACCTTATCATTACTGTTATTATTTTGAAAATAAACTACCTTTTTGCATCGTTCACCACCCTATGTTTGCATTATTTGACCTCCACATTGATCTAAATGCATTTTCTTGAATTCTATTGGTCTCAAAGGTATCACCAACAGAATGGGCACCCTAAAATGTGTGGGAAATGACACCTTAAGTGTTTTTCTACAGTGTTTGGTTCCAAAGTGAGGCATTTTTGAGTATTATTGGCGGCCATCTTGGATTTGACCTCTCCCGGGCCTCAGAGGTCAAATCTGACTTCCCTCCACATCTGAAAATAAACCTCATGGTATAAACTAACTATGGTAGAAGTTTCATGTTTCTTTCAAAAAGTGCACAATTTCATGGTTATCCGCTCTACTACTATTATTAAGCCTTATATTGAGTCCGAGGTAAACACAAATCCCAGTCTGCTGATGACAAACACATCACATTCAACCAAGCTTTGCGATGAAAAAGAAAGTTTGTAACGTTTTAATTCAGAATGTTTTTATTTATTTACATATTAATTAACTAGACTTCCAAGGCCAAACAGTGGTGAGGCAGGTCTACTGGGAAGGCTCAGTATAAACCCTGAAGTGAAACAGAAAGACAAGGGCAGATTTTGCGTTATTGTGAGCTGGATGCTCTCATTTATGCAATACCTAATACTAACAAAAGGTAAAGGGTTCACAGCTAAGCTCACCAACTCTTAACAATATTGTATATTGAATTTCACATACCAAAACACTAATACCGAAGCACTCATGCTTAATGTTATGTTGACTCTGGTTTGCTTGTTTTACTTGATTAACTGTCAAGTGAAATGGGTGCACTCATTACTTTTCATTAGGAATGCTAAGGTTTTATGTAGGGCCCATTGCTTGGCAGTATTGGCCATTTCTCACTTTTATCTTTGTTTTGCTTGGTTGCATGACATTTCCTCCAAGTTACTATGATCCCAAGCAGAAGTTAATAAAAAGCCATTTTGATGCACCACAGTTTGAAATCTAGTAAGCTTGGTATAAACAGTGTTTTTTAATTTTGTGACAGAATGTAAAAAGCAGCAACAATTTTATTTATTGATAAAGAGAATATGGATGGATGCTACTTAAAATAATCTTTATTATCATTATAACAAGGAAATGTTCTCAATGGAAAAATCAGCCAGGTCCCAAACTTGAAGCAAGTATTGTGATTTCATCTTACCACACTCTTCATTTGTGACTTTAATACTAACTTAAGTAATGAGTAACTTGAGAGAACTTCTTTCATTTGGGCAATTAATAAATCCATAGTGTGCAAATCGAGTACAGAACATTGAAAGTAAAAAAACCTCAACCCCCAAAAGAAGCGCTCGATGAGATAAAATCAAGATACTGTACGCGAGCCATGATGGGAAAAAGGAAAATTGTAATTTCCCACAGTTAAATTCTACAAACAATCCGAAAAATAGTATATGTGCCAGTGTAATGTGTTCAGAAAACACAGGTTGTAGTACCTTGTTATTAACGCCCTTCTTGCAGCCAGATAATAGAGGTCTGGCGTTTACGTAAGTGCAGCACTTATCAAAATTGACTGACAAATCAAGCTGTTCCGGTATGGGTGTTTCTATTCTAGGACTAATAACAAAGTCTGGTACAGAGCTGTTTGGTTAAAATAAAAAATAAACAATAACTTAAATTAAAGCAGAGTCTTTGTAAACTTGTAAAATATCTCCTGGAGTTTTATTCTCCACCAACGATATGGCACTTTTGACTACACAGGCTTGTTCTCAAAGTGTAGCCTTAAATAACTGATGCAACCTGGATGATTGAAATACCTTTTTACCTTAGTTAACATATTTTTCATACTTTATAAGCAACAAATACATCATCTTATTTTAAGATATCTTTACATTGGTGTTTTTAGATTTTAATCCAGTAGCTGTGTGCAAATGTAAATCACTTAGCACGGTTTGGTTTAAGATATAAAGGTAAGGAGTCGGACATATCGTCTGGAGGCTTTAAACAATGCTTTGTTTTTGTTTATTCGTAATAGTATTGCAAGTTCTGCACACAAAGCTTCATAGGAGGTTTGCTTTCGTTGCAGAATTTCCCAGAAGGCAAAGTTCAGAAGTGGTCCTCTGAGTGGTTGTGTACTTAGGACAACTGCAATAGAAAGACTGTTCAAATAAACTGGCAGCAGTTGGCATCCAGGTGTTTTGTAGACCACGCTGACATGAGCTCTACGCTCAATTTACAAATCTATGGCCATAAAACACTGCTTTCCAAAAGGTTATGGTCATCAAATGGTACAATAAAGATATATATTGCATCAAAAATGTGTTGATTGGAAATGAGAAACATGTGATAGGCAATAAGCACTCATTTTGGAGAATTGTCCGTGGCTGTACCGATATAATCTTCCAACACAGTCTCACTCCCTGATAGTCCAATAGCGACTCTTGGTCAGGGTCCTTTGGCGTGCAGTTGTGACGCACCAAGTCTCCTTCAGCTTCATAAACGTACGCAAAGAGCTTTGAACTGATTGCAATGTATTCCCATCGGCGGCGGTATTTAACGCTCAGGGAAGCACCGCATCGGTCCATGTCGGCGGAAGTTAAAGGCAATGTGAGCGTCCATTCCCATTGGATAACGGAGAATTTTACACCCGGAAATAAGTATTCTTCTTACTGTCGATTGATTTTACAATGATATCTGCACTACTCATTAACTCAAAAACACCAGATTATCCTTGTTAATTATACAACATTGATTGGTTAGTTTTGTGGTTAGTTTTGTGTTTTTCCCCTTCGACTCAGCGAACAAATAGTTGTATCGGAGTTTAGGATGGCCGAAGACACTACAATACCAATAATCCTCAGCTATCGTTTGAGACTACACCATGCGCTTTGCTCAACAAACCCCATGATTAGTCCTCAAGCTCTATGATTGGTTGACCTCCAACTGCATTCCATATGAAAAAAAAAACGTTCCGTAAAAGATTAAATCATACTTTATTCAGCTAGTGCTTACTTTACTCTTTGAAAGTCATCACATAAATGCATTGTAATAATTAGTTCGGCTGCATTAAATATTACACATCTGGCTTAGTTATTTATTTATCTACAGAGATTGGGCCTCAGAATAGACTGGAAACTATTCTTTTACCGTTCTGTTTTAATTTCACAATAAAGTTCATAGTAATATTTTGTTGGATATTATTATTTTTTATTAACTAGACAGCTGGGTCATGTTAAGACCATCTTTTCTGTGTTCCTGTGGGTTTTTCCCATCGCTTTTGTGTTACAAATATCAAAACAATATGTGTGGTCGTCTGTGGATAACAAAATATATCCGTTGTAAACTAAACAGCAAACAGCAGTATATTTTATTGTGTTATTACTAGGGCTGTCAAGTTAACGCGTTCATAACGCAAAAAAGAACGCCACTAATTATTTTAACGCGATTAACGCATGTGCATTTTTTGTCCTCGGCCGCCCCGTAGTTTCAGAGCGCATCGAGTTTAAAATACCATCATCAGCATTCCGCCCAGCCAATCAGACATAGGAACCTTTTTCTCCCACGGAAGTACCTGCTCTCTACCAGGGACGGAAAAGGGGGTAAAAAGGTTCTGATGAGCTAATTTTAGTTCCGGCTTTTTTGGTGTGAACGCGACATTTCGGAACTATATCGGAACTAAAGTGGGAAAAGTACTGCCGTGTGAACGCGGCATATGGTATACAATCCGCTTGCAGCAAACCACACTTGAAAGTGTGCGGGGGGACGCCTGGACAATGGACACGTCTACGAGCAGCACATTTCCAACAAAGGTCGCTAAATGGGTGGCGACAGCTTGCAGGCCAATTAACATTGTGGAGGACGAGGCGCTGCCTGATATAATTCGGGTCGCATCCAACGACTGCACATATGAATTGCCTTCCAGAGCCACCACTGTGTCGAAAATACACAACTTGTATGAAGTCCAAAAAGCGAAAGTAGAGGAGGATTTAAGAAAAACTTCCACATTTGCGCTCACCGGAGACTATTGGACTTCACTCAGTAATGACAGTTACCTCTGGGTCACAGCGCATTATTTTGACCCACAGTGGGAACTTCAGTCTCATGCTTTCACAGTTATGAAAACAGAGGAGCGGCATTTCGCCGACCACTGCGCCGACACACACACACACACACACACACACACACACACACACACACACACACACACACACACACACACACACACACTTGAATTGAGGCAAATATTTGTAATGTTCAGAGGTTGTTGTGTTTAATATTCATGAGAATATTTGTCATTGTTCAAATGATAATAAACAAACATTTGCATAAAGCATATTTGTCCACTCATATGTTGATAAGAGTATTAAAAACTTGAAAAATATCCCTCTAAGGTACATTTAGAACAGATAAAAAATGTGCGATTAATTTGCGATTAATCGCGATTAACTATGGACAATCATGCGATTAATCGCGATTAAATATTTGAATCGACTGACAGCCCTAGCTATTATATGGTTATTATTACACTGTAAATTTGACAGCTTTTTAACCCGAACCACCTACTGGTTAAAGCACGTTATTACACGTTTAGAGTAATTGCAATGCAGGTAGATTGTATTGCTTTTACTGTTTTTAAATGCCTTTTTCTTAATGTCTTTCATTTTTGTAAAGCACTTGTGCCTTGTGTTGGAAGGTGCTATATAATGCCCATCAGTGTTGGGCAAGTTACTTCCAAAATGTAATATATTACATATTACTTATTACTCTCTTTTGAAAGTAATAAGTTACATTACAGTATTACTGTCTCTGAAATGTAATGAGTTACACTACTTTAGTTAATTTTTTGTTACTTTCACCAAAATAATCGCAAAAGAATGGCTAGGTATTTTAAATGCTGAAATGTAGTGCAGCTCATTATACATCCAGTGAAGGGCAATGTGGTATAGCATAACAACTGTGTAGGCCCTTAAGGCTAACAACATGTATTACACGGCTTAGTTGAATACTCGATTCTGATTGTAAATTCTTAACATGTGACACGTAAATACAGTCATACAGAACGGTGGACTATAATGAAGGTTGCTAAGGAGGATCAAGAAAGATAAAGGAAAATAGGTTAAAAGACGGAGCACTGGACGTCAGATAAATCACCAGAAGAAGGCTGACAGGAAGTAAACAATAACAGGACACGGAATGGGCTCTGTAGTTTGTTTAGTATATGGCCATGTACAGGCCCGGTTCAAGAACAAAATGACTCCGGGTGCATCTGAGATTACAGGGGGCGCAGCAGTAGTAGGTTTACATGAGCAATAGTGGCCGGCAACAGCAATGAAAAATAGCATTGATGGTCCCAATGAACAGATTATGGCATTTGCTATGTTTTGAAACCAAGCAAGTGAGAACATTTCAAGTGAGTTAAAAGTGCAATCCTGAATTTCATATAGTCCAAAGAAATGGCAAAGAAAAGCACAAAAGCTTCAAAACTCTACTGATAAAACAAATGAGAACATATTGTAAATCAAGGCAAATATTATTTAAACCAGCTCATGGTTTGAAATGGCAAACATTGAAAAGCAAAAGTATTATTAAAACCATGTAGCCTACTAAATCATCACTTTGGTCCAATCATATATGCTGGGAAGAGAACATTTACTGTCCTTGAAAACTGGTATCACATCATCATGTGAGGTTGACTTTGTGACCTGGAGAACATTTCAGCTGCAACCTTAGCTTGTTGATAAGCTTGGGATATGAGATAGTTTTGTAGCCATTCGTGGTGAAGGCATCTGTTTATTATTTTTGACCCAACATTTCTACAGGCATGGCAGAATATGGCACTATTTTTACATTAATATTCTAGCCCTTGTCTATTTGTATAGCACGAGCTGCAAAATGACCGCCTAGGACCTAACCCCACTGTACAGGCGGGTACTTGTTTGGTTATACCTGGGTAGGCTCTGTTTTGCCATGGTATCCTGGCACCTGCGGGCCGCAGAGGGGCTGCGTAGTTTCGGGAAATGAAGACTGCTGCTCCGGGGTTGAGGGCGGCGAGTCAGGCGGGAGTAAGCTAGTGTCCACAACGGAGGGTAACGTGATGTCCCCATCTGACCTGTTGCTACTGTCTGCAGCATATGCAGTGTTGCTGGCGTTTAGTGATGGTTTCTTTAACCATTTTCGTATAAATGATTATCCACAGATGTGTATCACTCATAGACTGTATATATAAATGGACGTAGTGTCCGTGACGTCACCCATAGGATTCTGCAGAGTTGCCGAGAAGCCCTTAGTAGGCGGAGTCGGCCACTAACGGCTCGACACTGACGTCAGAGTTCAACTCCCGCCTACTCCAGCCTGCTCCAAATAAGGGCAAAGAGGCGGAGGCGGGACCTGCTGCCTCCGAACTGGAAGTAAACAGAGCTAGCTCAGGCTAAGAAGCTAAGCTAACATGAAATACATGCATACCAAGTTACTGCTAACAGTGTAGTTCCCCTATAGAAACGTTACAGCTCCGGGACGCCGGCTGGAGCTAGATCCCTGCGGCTCCGTTGGCTCCGGCGGCCACCACTGGGATAATTGGGTCCCCTATTAACATTTGCTCCCGTTTAGCATTATGGGCGCCATAGCCATAGACTATAAAAGTCTTACCAAAGGCTGATTCATAAACTAAAATGTATATGTATGTATAAAGGGTTACGTCCTTAGCTGGCTAATAAGTAACAAGCTAAGCTACCAAGCACACAAACACCTGCGAACGGGATTAACATGTATAATATTATCATTTTAGACTTCATGGAAGTTCTGTTAGTACATTCAAGCACAACATTTTAATTGTCTGGTATTTGTAACAATATTCCATAAAAGGCACAATCACCACGAACAAGGCTAAAGCTAAAGGGTCAAGTACAGTACTATGACTGACTAACGTTGTAGCCTCTATGGTTGTAGCCTAGCAGAGTGGACAAGCTGCTGTCAGCTGACAGTGAGGGATGTACATGTCCATCAAAGTGACCACGCCCTAATTTATGCAAAAACGTTAAGACCTAATATAAATAAAAGGGTCGTGTTAGAAAACAATTCACTCACAGATTGATAATCATGAAGGTGGAATCTAACTATATCGATAATAATATTAATGCATCCATGGGTAGAAACATGTTTTTTTCTGCTGTAAAGTTGGGCACTTTAACATGGGGGTCTATGGAAATTGCTCCTTTCTGCAGTCAGTCCCTAGCGGCCCATGTATGAACTGCAGTGTGTTGCACTTTCGTATTGGCGTCCCGGCTGTTCCCCAGAGTTTGCCGCTTGGTATCACTGCTGTGGAAGCACTTTGGAAATGATGCACGCGCAGCGAAGCAGGTCACGCGCACCTGACACAATTTGTTGTTAGTATTTTTCGCTCCGTTCTCTTTTTTGAGAGGGTGCATAACATTCAACTGCCCCGAAGATCCCGACGCGAAGCATGAAGGGTAAACACACCAGGTTTACTAATCTACCTGCACGATTTGTCTGGTGTCGGAATGTCTCGCTATGTTAGTACATTCTTAAAAAACAAAACACCATTTAATTTCGGGTTAAAATGTGTTGTAACTGCGTTACTGAGAATTGTAACGGGTAATATATGACCCACATTTCATTAGTAATGCGTTACATTACTTCGTTACAGCAAAAAGTAATATATTATTGTAACTCTGTTACTTTTGTGACGCGTTACACCCAACACTGATGCCCATATATGCCCTTGAGCAAGGCACCAGACAACCCCCTTCCCCCCTCACTCCCATTGCTCCCCGGGTGCTGTGCCACAGCTGCCCACTGCTCCTAGTACTGACTCCTGGTACTAGGATGGGTTAAAAGCAGAGAACACATTTCACTGTAGCCTCATCCCAATACCCCTCCTCGACTCCTCCTTTCCCTCACTCGCGTCCCTTCCTTGCATATTAGCTCCACCTCCGTAAGATGCGAGCGAGAGACAGGAGGAGGTGACGCGAGGACAGAGGAGTCCTCAGGTATTAATTGGGATGTCCTCGTTCACTCAAACGTCACTCTTAAACGACGTCTGTTAATGATGACATGTGCACAGCTGTATCCCCTCTCATCGGGCTTAACTGAATAACCCTTTAGAACCGGCCCATTTCTGGTTAAATATTTATTTAAATGAATGAATCTTTCTCTTGTTAGTCAAATAATTCAATGTATGATGGTTGGTCCTGCTTTTGTGTTCCGTTTTGGTGTCAAATGTAGCCTACATTTAAATACAAATATAATTATAGTAATGTGAAAGCCTTTTAGAAATGAATTGCACATAATAATTCCCACGGAGCTGTGAGCACTTATACAGGACTGTCTCAGAAAATTAGAATATTGTGATAAAGTTCTTTATTTTCTGTAATGCAATTAAAAAAACAAAAATGTCATACATTCTGGATTCATTACAAATCAACTGAAATATTGCAAGCCTTTTATTATTTTAATATTGCTGATTATGGCATACAGCTTAAGAAAACTCAAAAATCCTATCTCAAAAAATTAGAATAGTTCCTCAGACCAAGTAAAAAAAAAAGATTTATAACAGCAAAACACAATCAAACATTTGAAAATGTCCATTAATGCACTCAGTACTTGGTTGGGAATCCTTTTGCACGGATTACTGCATCAATGCGGCGTGGCATGGAGGCAATCAGCCTGTGGCATTGCTGAGGTGTTATGGATGCCCAGGATGCTTCAATAGCGGCCTTTAGCTCATTAGCATTGTTGGGTCTGGTGTCTTTCAGCTTCTTCTTCACAATACCCCACATATTCTCTATGGGGTTCAGGTCAGGGGAATTTGCAGGCCAATCGAGGACAGTAATGCCATGGTCAGTACACCAGTTACTGGTGGTTTTGGCACTGTGGGCAGGTGCCAGATCATGCTGGAAAATGAATTCCTCATCTCCATAGAGCTTTTCAGCAGACGGAAGCATTTAGTGCTCTAAAATCTCTTGGTACACAGCTGCATTTACTCTGGGCTTGATGAAACACAGTGGACCAACACCAGCAGCTGACATGGCTCCCCAAACCATCGCTGACTGTGGGAACTTCACACTGGATTTCAAGCAACTTGGATTTTGCTCCTCTCCAGCCTTTCTCCAGACTCTGGCGCCTTGACTTCCAAATGAAATACAAAACTTGCTTTCGTCTGAAAAGAGGACTTTGGACCACTGTGCAACTGTCCAGTGCTTCTTTTCCTTAGCCCAAGTCAGACGCCTCTTCCGTTGTCTTGAGTTCAGAAGTTGCTTGACCATGGGAATACGGCTATTGTAGCCCATTTCCCGGACACTTCTGTGAACAGTGACTTTTGATACCTGGACTCCAGCTTCAGTCCACTGTCTTTGAAGCTCCCCCAAATTCTGGAAGCGACTCTTCTTCACAATGCTGTTAAGGCTGCGGTCATCTCTCTTGGTTGTGCAGCGTTTCCTGCCACATTTCCCCCTTCCAACAGACTTTTTGTGGATGTGCTTTGAAACTGCACTCTGTGAACAGCTTGCTCTTTGAGAAATTTATTTTTGTGTCTTACCCTCCTGATGGAGGGTGTCAATGACGGTCCTCTGGACAGCAGTCAGATCAGCAGTCTTCCCCATACTTGTGATTTAGTTTACTGAACCAAGCTGAGTGTTTTTCAAGGCTCAGGAAACCCTTGCAGGTGTTTCGAGTTAATTAGACGATTCAAGTGATTCGTTGAACACCCTACTAGTATACTTTTTCATGATATTCTAATATTTAGAGATAGGATATTTGAGTTTTCTTAAGCTGTATGCCATAATCAGCAATATTAAAATAATAAAAGGCTTGCAATATTTCAGTTGATTTGTAATGAATCCAGAATGTATGACATTTTTGTTTTTTTAATTGCATTACAGAAAATAAAGAACTTTATCACAATATTCAAATTTTCTGAGACAGTCCTGTACATGTATGTGACGCTTTTCCACTCATCTTCCAGTTGTCTGTTTTCCTCTGTTGAAATGGACCAGCTGTGAAGGTGGGGGCGGGGCTTTTATACGCGAGTAGTGAAAACACTTCCGCGTAGTCTGCTCGCGTGTATCCTCAGTTTCGTCTCCTCCTGCACCCCTCCTCCCTCACCCCTCCTCAGAGGTTTCTCAATACTCAAATTTCCCCTCCTCGACTCCTATCCTCGACTCCTCTTCTCGAGACTTGGTGCCGCCCATAGGAGATACGAGCGGAGGACTGAGGAGGGGGAGAGAGGAGTGGAAGCAGCAGGCGGTTAGAGAGAGAAATTAGAACTCTTCTCCTCTGAGCGGTCATTTTAAAGAGACGTCCATTAATGATGACAGGAGGCACAGCAGCACTCTGATGAACAGATGTGTTCATGACAATTTATATATATTTACTTTTAATTCATTGACAGTGCGGTATAATGAGACAATAACAGGCTACAGATGCGGACATACACACACACACACACACACACACACACACACACACACACACACACACACACACACACACACACACACACACACACACACACACACACACACACACACACACACACACACACCCCCACACACACACACACACACACACACGCACACACACACACATATACATATATATCCCCGCCCCCTCTCTCTGGTCGCTGAAATGGGGAATTGAAATTACGGACCACAAGTTGTACAAGTATTAAAAGTAAGCATAGGAAACCAAACCAACTGAGACCCTTCTGTCCGCCGCATCTACGCACTGTACAACACACACCTACACACTGTACCACCATACTTGCCAACCCTCCCGATTTTCGTGGGAGACTCCCGAAGATTTCACTTCTCTCACAGCTTTTCTCACTGTAAACATCGCGTTGCGATGAAAGCAGTTACTAATATAATATCCAAGGGATGCATGCAGAGCTGTCATTGGCTGAGATAAGTCCGGCCGTGCGTCACGCCTCCACCGTTCCCGGAAATGCATCCGTGGAGGAGCCGTGGAGGCTTTGGGGGTATCTACAGATAAATATTAAGCCTGACAAAGTACTTAACGTCTAATATATTGCATGGTTTGTTTTGGGACTTGACAATTGACTTTCCTGAAATCATAACTATGTTGAAGCACTTATTTAAACCGATATTATACATATTTATTATACTCTTATAAGATGTATGTAGATAGAATAAGAAATGTGCAGAATATGACAGTTTAATGGTGGAGGTTGTGGTGATTGACATTATTCACCCACGGAACTATGGGTTGGGGTATTGTTCCGCACGGACATTAGTGAGTTGACCGGACTTCCTGTTTCCCCCGGTCTTATCTTCCCGGGCTGAAAGCTGTTTACATGTTGTTCTGATGTTAAATAAAAGTCTAGCTTGTACCTTCGATACCCCGCCTCCGACTCCCGTCTCTCGGCACTACATTGGTGACCCCGACATAAGTCTCGTAGAAGGATCCGAGACTGAACCGAGCATGGCAAATAACGCCGTTTTTTTCAAACTGCCGGAGTTTTGGGATACATCTGCGGCTGCATGGTTCGCACAGGCGGAGGCTCAGTTCGCCCTCCGCGGAGTAACTGATGACGCATCACGCTATTTCCACGTCGTTTCGGCACTGGGAAGCTCCACTGCGACCCGGACGGTGGGCTTTATTACATCTCCCCCTGCCCAGGATAAATATGCAGCGTTCAAGGCTTTCCTGCTAAAGACTTTCGAGCTGTCTCGGTCGGAACGGGCCCGACGCCTGCTCGCTATTCATAGCCTGGGAGACAGCAAGCCTTCTGACCACATGGAAATGATGCTCAACCTGCTAGGTACGGAAGAACCCAATTTTTTGTTCATAGAACTGTTTCTTCGGCACATGCCGCCGCATGTTCAGACAGCGCTCGCTAACACGGCTATTACTGAGCCACGCGCTTTAGCCGAAGAAGCTGACCGGTTCTTCCTGGCCACCCAGCGTTTTACCCCTGAGGTGCTGGCCCCGACACGCAGCGGCTCCTTCCCTGGTAGAGGCATGCCACCTAGCAGAAGCTCCAGGGCCGACGTCAGCGACTCCAGCCCTGGCCTGTGTCAGTACCATGCACGCTATGGGGCGAAAGCGAGGATGTGCCGTCCCCCCTGCACCTACAAGGAAACGGGAAACGCCAAGGCCTGCTCTCGGTAGTGGCCGCGAGCGTGGGCACATCCAACCGGCTCCTGTTCATCAGGGACACCCTCTCTGGTCGCAGACTCCTTTGTGACACAGGAGCCCAGCGGAGCGTCCTGCCGGCTACGGTGGAGGACGCCGCCGGTGGGGGCCACGGCCCACCTTTGACGTCCGCTAACGACACCCCTATCCGCACCTATGGCACAAAGACAGTGGACCTGTGTTTCGAGGGTCAGCGGTTTAAGTGGGATTTCATCACGGCTGACATCTCCTTCGCCCTCCTTGGTGCAGACTTCCTGTGCGCTCACGGACTGCTGGTGGACGTCAAGAACAGCCGCCTGGTGGACGCACTGACGTTTGCCTCGTTCGCATGTACCCGCGGCGAGGCGTCATTCAGCGGGCTCTCCAGCTCACTCTCACAGGGTGACAAGTTCCAGCACCTTCTCAGTGAGTTTCCCGACTTGACGCAGCCCACCTTTTCCGCTGCCACTACCAAACACAGGGTAGAGCACCACATTGACACTGAAGGCCCCCCAGTCTATGCTAGGGCCCGGCGGCTCAACCCTGACATGCTGTCGGTCGCCAAGTCGGAGTTCGACAGCATGGAGCGTCTGGGCATCATCCGCCGCTCGGACAGCCCTTGGGCTTCGCCGCTCCACATGGTCCCTAAATCAGCCGGTGGCTGGCGACCGTGTGGTGACTACCGCCGCCTTAACGACGCCACTACGCCAGACCGCTACCCGGTCCCTCACATCCAGGACTTCTCTTCACACCTGGCGGGCAAGCTGGTTTTCTCCAAGGTGGATCTGGTGCGGGGCTACCATCAGGTTCCGGTGCACCCCTCAGACGTCCCCAAAACTGCGGTGATTACGCCGTTCGGGCTTTTCGAGTTCCTGCGTATGCCGTTTGGACTTAAGAACGCAGCTCAGTCCTTTCAGCGGCTGATGGATTCGGCGCTCAGAGACATGCCATTCATTTTCGTCTATTTAGACGACATCCTTGTCGCCAGCTCCTCCTCTGAAGAGCACCAGGCACATCTCCGTGTCCTTTTTGCGAGGCTCAGCCAACACGGCCTGATTATCAACCCGGCAAAGTGTCAGTTCGGGTTGTCCTCCATCCACTTCCTCGGGCATCTCATCAGCAAAGATGGAGCCGCCCGCCTCCCATCGAAAGTGGAGGCCGTGTCCGCCTTTCCACGACCGTCTACAGCTCGGGCGCTCCGAGAGTTCCTCGGGATGGTGACGTTTTATCACCGGTTCATCCGCCGGGCGGCCCACACCATGCGCCCGCTGTACGAGGCCCTCAAGGACAAGTCCCCCGGCCAGGCCATAGACTGGACGGCTGAAAGGGAAGCCGCTTTCGATGCCACCAAAGCCGCCCTGAGCGAAGCCGCCATGTTGGCTCACCCGTCACACAGGGCCCCCATCGCTATCACCACCGACGCGTCTGACTACGCTGTGGGCGCGGTGCATGAACAATGGGTCGACGGCGCCTGGCAACCGCTTGCCTTTTTCAGCCGCCAGTTGACTCCCAGGGAGCGCAAGTACAGCGCTTTCGACAGGGAACTCCTTGGTCTCTATTTGGCTGTTCGCCACTTCCGTTTCCTGCTGGAAGGCCGGGAGTTTGCGGCGTTCGTGGATCAAAAGCCACTTACTTTCTGCATGTCCAAGGTGGCCGAGCCGTGGTCCGCCCGACAGCAACGCCAGCTTTCGTACATCTCCGAGTACACCACGGACATACGACACATCGCTGGCAAGGCTAACGTGGTCGCGGACTGCCTCTCCAGAGCGGTCATCGGAGCTGTGCAGCTGGGCCTCGATTACCTCCGCATGGGCGCTGACCAGGCCTCTGACCACGGGGTCCAGACCCTCAAGGCCTCGGTCACGGGATTGCGACTGGAGGAGGTCACGGTCGGTGACTCGGGCGCGAAGCTGTGGTGTGACATCTCCACGGGCCAGCCTCGACCGCTAGTCCCTACGGACTGGCGCCGACCCGTTTTTGAGGCGGTTCACAATCTTTCCCACCCCGGTAGGAAACCGTCCGTGAAGTTGGTGTCGCAGAAGTTCGTGTGGCAGGGGCTTAAGAAGGACGTGAAGTCCTGGGTCGACGCATGCGTGGCTTGTCAACGGGCTAAAGTCCACCGCCATACTAGGGCCCCTTTTGAACTGTTTGCGGTTCCTGAGAGGAGGTTTGACCATGTCAATGTCGACCTCGTAGGTCCGCTTCCCCCCTCTCACGGTTTCACCTACCTGTTTACGATGGTGGACAGGACGACCCGCTGGCCCGAGGCCGTTCCCCTCACCTCGACGTCAGCTTCCGACGTCGCCCGCGCTTTCATCGGCACGTGGGTGGCGCGCTTCGGGACCCCGTCTGACCTCTCCTCTGACCGCGGTTCTCAGTTCACCTCAGAGCTGTGGAACGCTGTTGCTGTGGGTTTGGGGGTCAAGCTGCACCGCACCACCGCATATCACCCCCAGGCTAACGGATTGTGTGAGCGGTTTCACCGATCCATGAAGGCGTCACTGCGTGCCGGATTGACAGACGGCAACTGGGTGGATAAGCTCCCGTGGGTTATGCTCGGCCTCAGGTGTGCCCCCAAGGAAGACCTGCAGTCCTCGTCGGCGGAGCTCGTCTATGGCCAGACGCTACGGGTCCCCGGGGAATTCATTCCCACTGCCACTGTGCCCTGGTCTGCAGCCGGGCAGCGCTCCTCCCTGCTGGAGACCGCCGGGACATTCACGCCCGTCCCCACGTCGCAGCACAGCAACCCAGCTTTCCGGGTGTCCCCCGGATTACGGTCGGCGGATTTCGTTTTTATTCGCCACGACGCTCACCGCGGTCCCCTGCGCCCCCCTTACGACGGTCCGTTCAGGGTCATACGTCACGGGGACAAGAGCCTGGTGGTGGACGTTGGTGGCAGGCCTGAGACTGTGTCCGTTGATCGGATTAAGCCTGCTCACGTGGACGTTTCCAGGCCGTTGGAGTTGGCTCTGCCCCCACGTCGGGGCCGCCCTCCCATGTCCCGCCCCCCACCCCCTGTGGGGATGCCCTCGCCCTCGTTGGCGCCCCTGCCCCTGCCCTCGCCTGCGGCCCCGCCCTCCTCAGCCCCTGTGGTCCGTACGCGCCGGGGTCGGGCGGTACTTCTTCCCAGGCGCGAGGGTTTTGACTATGGGTGAATTCTGGGGGGGCTTGTGTGGTGATTGACATTATTCACCCACGGAACTATGGGTTGGGGTATTGTTCCGCACGGACATTAGTGAGTTGACCGGACTTCCTGTTTCCCCCGGTCTTATCTTCCCGGGCTGAAAGCTGTTTACATGTTGTTCTGATGTTAAATAAAAGTCTAGCTTGTACCTTCGATACCCCGCCTCCGACTCCCGTCTCTCGGCACTACAAGGTACACATATATTGATAGATATCTTGTAATGCACTGTTGAGGAACCTGCGACCTACGTTTTTCATTCATTGTATAACTACACCCTAGTTGTGTATATGATATGTCAATAAACCTTTGAAAATCTTGAAATCTTGAAAGGGATGTGCAAAATAGCCATTATATACCGTTTTTAGGGGGGGGTAGGTGGACACGTTCAAGTCCAGTTTTGGATAGTGTGCCTTCGATGGGTTTCATTCCATTTCAAAAGTGCTGTTTGACGCTTGTCGTAAACTTTGCGCACTGCCACTCCAACATCCAATCACAGAGCTTGAGGACTAATCATGGGGTTTGTGAAGCAAAGCAAACGAAAGCTGAGGATTCTGGGTAGTGTAGTGTCTTCTGCCATCCTAAACCCGAAAAAAAAATTTTTTCTCCGAATCGAAGGGGAAAAATACAAAAGCATTGTACACAATTTAAACCAATCAATGTTGTGTAATTAACAAGGATAATCTGGTGTTTTTGAGTTGATGAGTAGTGCAGATATCACTGTAAAATCAATCGACAGTAAGGAGAATACTTACTTCCGGGTGTAAAATCTTCCGTTATCCAATGGGAATGGACGCTCACATTGCCTTTAACTGCCGCCGACATGGACCGATGCGGTGCTTCCCTGAGCGTCAAATACCGCCGCCGATGGGAATAAATTGCAATCAGTTGAAAGCTCTTTGCGTCCGTTTATGAAGCTGAAAGAGACTTGGTGTGTCACAACTGCACGCCAAAGGACCCTGACTAAGCGTCGCTATTGGACTATCAGGGAATGAGACTGTGTTGCATCTTCAAGTTGTGAGAGTTCTTGTTTACTGCGTATAAAAGAGATTCTGCTCAATAGGCTTGGCATTAATATTCAACGCCGTAACAGATGTTATTCAGCCGAAGTCGACTGTACTTCAACAGAGCAATACCTGGTTTTAATTGACATATATCACTCAATTTTCAAGATGGGAACATATAATTTGCATCACAATTATCATGTTTCTATTATGTGCTATCATCCTTTTATCCAACTCAGGGCGGTGTTTGCTGTAAATGCTCTCTTTGAAACAAGAAAATAAGGTAACTGTTATGAATAGCATCTGGCAAACATGAAGCAAACAGGAAAGCGAGTGCAATCTCGGCCTGACATTATGCCAGAAATACCAGCAAGTCTGATCTAAGTGCTAATCTTTGAGCTTTGTTTTGGCTCCTTTGGCTCAGATTATAGAGATGCAGAGAGCTCTCCTGACATTTCACTCCACTCACTTCCCCTCTGTTAAAGGTCAACATTGGGAGCTCACTGCTAAGCAATGTTGCGCTGGAGGAGACTGCGTATGTGTGCATGAGTGTGAATCCGACAGAAAACAAGTCTCACGGTGATGTCAACAGGTCAGCAGAAGGGGTTCTCTGTTGTAAACACATGATAGGGCCTTACTGTTTCCATTTCCTTTTATGAACGTCATAAAATTCCTAAATCCAGAGAAGGTCTGATATCCCAGGCTAGAATGTTTGGCTGACACAACGGAGGTAAAGTATTTCTTATAAACTTCTCATTACTATGAGATTATTCAAATCTATTCAACAAAAAAACGTGCTCTAAAATATAAATACGCTTTTCAGCATACAATATTAATAAAAGTGAAGTACAGCGCATATATCCCTTCTATCCCTTCACAGAACTAAAGTATGCTTTTAAAAAAGGTTTAATGAGATGATGGAATCAAAGCTGAACTATATAAAAAGGCACACATGCTGAAAACCCAACCCCAGCAGGGGGTCTGTGGGGACTGTCCCCCAGGAGATTTTTAGAAATACTAACGTAAACTATGCATTCTGGTACACTCTGAGAAAAAAATAAATGAATCTATTACTACCCGACATATTAATAATATTTTATGCCATTGTTTGTTTTTCACTTTGTTCTGACATCTTGCTGCGAGAAGAGTAAAGAGGAGATAGTCTGTGTGACTTACTTTAAAGAGCAACTTCCAGGTTAAAGACACCTGTGAATAAATGTGTAGGAAAATTATGAATACACTAGATTTTCCCAAAAATATACAGAAATATACACTACAGTGACATCTGGCGTCGTTTTTTGTAAGAAATATTCACTTCCGCATAAAAAAGCCTCGGCATGTGACCTCCCGCGTGTGACGTAACACGAGGGACACAAGGGGGAGATCGGCCGGTGTAACGTATTAATAAACATGGATCCCAATGCTAGTTTCGACACAGAAGACACAGAAGAAGTTGAACATGAATATTCGAATGCATATGACGGACCACAACCTTATAATTATGAGCCTGCTAGGCGTCCAAGAGACCAGGAGCAGCCAAGGATTAGAAGAAATAACGGCCATCGGAGAGAAATTGAGCTGTGGTGTGAGGAGAACCAGTGGAGAACTGGGCAGCTATCTTGGTGAGTGACCGGCGTTAGCTACAGAATGTTAGCTAACGTCACATAACAACATTGTAAAGTTAGCTATCATATATCAGGCTATAACTAAAGTAGAATTGATAATATAGTAACGTTACTGGCAGGACTGTTGATACTGATCCATAACAGAAACTAATGCGTAAGTATCAGCCGTATCTCGAGTTACCCAATGCAACTCCACACTACGGTGCTGTGTACCGGAGGAGAGCCGCGAGATACGGCTGATACTTGACGATCTGGCGGAGAAAGGTTGTGGAGCCTCCGTTGATATGTAGTTGTAAATGGCTTGATGGAAAGCAGGTGTGTAGTCGGGGAGGCTGCACAGCTGATTGCAGCAGGTGAGTGGAGGTTGAGCCGGGAGCCAGGAGTGACAGCCACCACGCACACACGCATAAAAAAGCCTCGGCATGTGACCTCCCGCGTGTGACGTAACACGAGGGACACAAGGGGGAGATCGGCCGGTGTAACGTATTAATAAACATGGATCCCACCACGCACACACAAACAACACAGACAGGGGGAAACAAACAAACACAAAGGAGACGGCTGGAGCAGTACAGCCACCACAGCGTTACCTAATGCAACTCCACACTATGTCTTACGTTGCCGTGTACCGGAGGGGAGAGAGAGAGAGCAGCGAAGGGGGGGGGAGAGAGAAGTAATACGGTTTCCTGATAAAGCTGTGGAGAGTATGTGCTGCAGGGAGGTGGAGGCACAACGCACCCAGGAACGAACGCTAGCTCCGGTCCTTTTTTACTGTGGACTCGATGTCCTGACAGGCTGGTATTTGTGCAACCTGCACAAACACAACACTGCACCATGATTACAAATGATGAAATACAATATAAAACTACCGAAAAAAAACAGCTCCTTAAAACACAACCGCTCTACTCAACGCAACTCTACTATACCCGCGGTCAGAGAGCGGAGAGGTGTCCCCTGTGTGATGTAATATGACGCGTTTGACGTATGACCTTAAAAAAAAAGTTGTTTTTAAGAGCAGAGCTCAAAATGTATCCTTTCCCTCTGAATTCCTGCCCTTATGTCTCGTAAAACATATCAAATCCTGCATTCACTTTTTTAATTGTAATTTTCAAGCAAGTTTAAGCATAAATGTAGAAAAAATAAAAACCTGCAAGATGCTCTTTAAATTGTGGGTAAGGGTAGATAGCTCCCATTGTTCTGTGACCTGTCAATCATCAAACCGGGGGTCATATTTCATTATGTGTTCATTTTTATCTGAAGTTGTACCCATGGATGTATAAAGAAGAGTTCTACCGCAAAGTTATTCTCCGTGGGGACTTCCGGCAACAATCTTGATTCCGATTGGCCAGAAGACTCGAAAAAACATCAGCAAAGATATTTTATTGAGAAGATGATCACTACGTGACAGAAGTTTTCAAAACCGTTTATGGTCTCCGGTACTTCCAGTCCAACGCCGACTGCATGCACAGCGTTAGAAAATCGGGCCTTCAAATAAAAGTTTGACTTTCCCCCCCCCGAAAAAAAAAAAAGAATTCCAATTTGTTTTTCTTCACTCACAAATCCGCGACCCACTCGAAACGGGTCCGCGACCCACTCCAAACGGCTCCGCGACCAACTTTGGGTCGCGACCCACTAGTTGAGAACCACTGTTCTAGATTATAATGAGTTGCACTCACTGTTTTGCAGACAGTTATTGGCTCTATTCAAGCTTAAAAACTATCCAAAAATAGACACAGTATACCCAAGTTGGTATCAAGAGCCGCATTCACACCGCAGGACTTTCCCTGATACTTTGGTTCTTTAGTTCCGTTAGTACCAATAATGTCGCGTTCACACCGCCGGGACTACTCAGCGCCGGGAACTCTTTTGGCTATTTTCAGTCCCTGCTAGAGAGGTGGTACGAACCTGGTGATAAAAGAGTGCCAATTTCTATTCTATTTCTATCTGCTGGGCGAATTGCAAACCACGCCCCGTTAGATTCTGAATCTTTTGTGTTAGGCAGCCATTTTTTTCCTCGCTACAAAACCACATCCACACCTGAGCGAGCACAAAGACAACAAGCTCAGTGAACTCCATCATGTCTGAGGTCGGAAAGTAAACAAACGCCTCATGTACAGTGGGTGGGCTTTATACCCCCTCCCCCGTGTAGTTCTTCTTCTCTCGTTTTTTTTTGTACTCGTCGTGAAGTGGTTTTGCGGCCTGCCAGTAAACCCAGAGAAGAAGAAGATGTGACGTCAGTATAATCTTGCCTCAGGGAAAGTACTGCGGTGTGAATGCGATTGGCACTAGCCCCCTGGCGGATTCAGTGCCGTGGTACTTTAGTGCCAGCACTAAAGTACGGCAAGTCCTGCGGTGTGAAAGCGGCTGAGGGGTTGTGTGATCAAGAGTCGTAGTTTGGGTGGAAAAAAACTTAAATAAATTGCTGAATTTCACAGTTTGCATCAGGCATAGCTCCATTACTAATCTCAAGTGTTTATGGACAAATGTGACAGCTTATAAAAGGTACAAGACCAAGGTGAAGTTTCTGCTTTGGCTTGTTTTAGTCAGCTGAAGGACTTCCAAAGGCTGAAGAGCTACGCACGCTGAGGAGGCCACTTTTGATCCTGACCAGATGGCTAAAGCTAAGGTTTGCTAGTAGCTTACTGGGAACTGACACTGCACATGAAATATGCATAGTGCATCAAACTGGCTACAACACTCAGAGAGATAGCCTCATGCCGCATCTGTACTGTACAGCACGGCTATACTCAATTTTACTTGCTATATTGAGGATTTTCCACTCGTAAAAGCTGTGGTAAGTACCTGGTACCTTTTTAGTGCCAAGTTGGTCTAAGTTCCAAGCTAGCTCAGCCTTTAGGAGGAGTTCAAAACAAACATGGCCTGTATCTCACCTAATGCATTTCAGGATACTCTTTAACCTTTAAGACCATAAACAGGACAATCAGGTATCAGGAATAGTTAGATGGTTTAGTATTTTTCTAACTAAACTTATTAGGTTTATTTTTTTACTGAGTGGCAAAAACGGTAGAAGATAGAAGCTACAATAATGTTGGCTCTATCGTACTTTACACATGTATCCTTGGCCTTGAAAGATAATTTTCAAATGGAGGAACATGGCAAACATTGGCCTAAGATATGCTTCATTATTTGTATAAAAGTATTTATTGTTACTGTCCTTTCTGTAATACCTTTAATTTTAAGCATTTCTGTGAGAATGTTGATTCCCTGTAGCCTATAGTGAAAAGAAAAGAAATGTTAGGAAGCTGATTAAAAAAGGATATCCAATGCTTCAATTTATGTCCTAATGCACACAGAAAATGTGTACGATAACAGGATAGAAGAAAAAGGAGGTCACGGATGTCAGCGCTGACAGATTTTCAGTGGGTGTTTTAACGTTATCAGCCTCATAAATTCACTTTAGGTGGAAGATTGAATCGAAATTGGACCCTGTTTTATGTCCCTGTTCTCACTGTCTTGCTCTTGCGGTCGTGCTGAACCTCAGGCATAAGGCAGGGTGATTAAGAAGGTATCTAGTTTCTCAATGTTCTTACCACAGAGGAAATGAAATTGCGTTTCCCACAGCATCATTAATTGTTTTCTTTAAGTTGTTTATTTGCAAAGGCTTTCCGATGAACATGGCACTTACAGGAGGGCACGGAAGAGCTACAAGGACTGTTTTCTCTTGAATAACGACATACTTGTCAGTTTCTGAATCATGACCTGAGCACTGGGGGGGAAGAAACTCAAGGATAAATAAAAATGTATTCGTTATCATTCCTGTCTTAGAGAAATAAATTGCATTCTTTGTTTGGAGGAACAAATTGATTTTCCATTGGAGAGGTCAGCGCTTAATGGTAACAATGGATCTATTGCTGGGCTGCTTTTTATGTAACACAGATTACACAAGCTAAACGAATGGAAAATATGATTTGCAGCATCTTGGTAAGACTTTGAAGACCTTTTGCAGGACCATGTGCGCAAAAGGTCATGAATAGAAGTTTTGATTTCATTCCAGTTGTTGCTGACAGTTTCAATGACTTTAAGCTGTTCTTGTGTGTTTTTGGAAAGCAAAATAGATGCAACAATCATCTAAGATCTGATAAACCAGAACTTTAGAACAAAAGTTAACCACAAGCCATTAGATTTAGGCCTGTAGTCTAAGTTTGTTTGCTTTTTTGAAGATCTGAACAAAAATCAAAACCAAATAGTCTTAAAATCAGCGATATCCCGAAACAGCTCACAAAGATTATGTTTGTCATGTTCACATTAAAGGGGGTTAAATGCACTGAGGAGGTTTTGAATTGGCCTACAAAACTGAAACCACTTGATTACAATGGATTGAATTTTCCTGAAGTCTCCAATTTCAATTACTTTTGCCTCACTTCATCAAATGCATACTATTTTGTGCTTAAAATGAATGCTGACATTTGACCAATCTTATGAGGTGTGGATTTATGGATGTGTCCTTGAGATTTTCTTTGTGATGAACAATTACTGTAATTATTACAAAAGTGCCAATAAAAGCATAATTTGACTATTTTAAAAGATAACATATGGTTTAAGTCTGCACCTAATTTTAATTTTTTTCCAGATTAAACTCTCCCATGTGTTTTCGTACGTTTTCTCACATAATGTCTTCGAAACAAGCATGATAGTGTAAGCTATGATGTTGATGAAAGTGCACGGGAAAACTAAATGCTGCATTTATGTGAAATGATCAAATAAAATAAAATATTTAACTAAATGTAAGTCTGGTGGACTCGTACACATACTGTACCCCATTACTACAAAAACATTTTTTTTTTTTTTACCATTAATATATTACTATATCAAATCTTGAAACGCTGTTTTGGGCTAAATTGGAAGCAAACTATTTTGGAAAGCTTTAAATCAAATAGGAACATAGTTCTTCAAAAAAGCACACAGTGTAGAATAGAAATGTAAGCTTTTGTCAAGTTGTTTTACATTGTTACCATTGCATGATGTAAAAAGTGACAGTGACAAACAAAGCGATTAAATATATTATGAACTGATAAATACTCAAAAGTATAATATAGACAGCATTTCCATCATGAGACTTTATTCATTTATTGTAGACTATGCACAGGGCCGGCCCTAGACTTTTGGGGGCCCTAAGCGAGCTTTGGCTTGGGGGCACGACTCACTATAGCGCGTTCTCACTACACACAACATGGAACCAACTTTTGTCTTATGATTTTAGCATAAGCACACATATTGTATAAATAAGCATGTAAACACCGTGGACCTAACCTCCTCTAGGGGGGTCCTCACCTCCTCGAGGGGGGTTCGGGGGCATGCTCCCCCGGGAAGAT
This sequence comes from Notothenia rossii, assembly GCF_949606895.1. Classification (NCBI taxonomy): domain Eukaryota; kingdom Metazoa; phylum Chordata; class Actinopteri; order Perciformes; family Nototheniidae; genus Notothenia; species Notothenia rossii. The sequence goes on from NC_136912.1 coordinate 70,717,907, forward strand.
TTTTTTTAAAATATTGAAGTCAAAAGCATCCATCTGGTGCACTTTGAGAGAAAAATTAAGAGATCTATGGATACATCTCTCAACACCCATATTAAACAGAACTGTAAACAGGTTTTTCTTTATGGATATTTTACAAATCACCTAAACTGTATTCTTGTTTTGTCATATAGTATTTCATAACTGTTTTTCATTTATTCTCTCTGGCTGTCCATCTCATAATGTTTACATAGAAACTAGCTGTCAATAGGAATATCATTCACAAGAATTATAATTTCTTGCAAAAATCTGTCACAAAAAGAGGTTGCATATTTAAATTCAGGTGTTGTTATGGCAAGGTCAGTGGCCAAACAGCCACATTTACTGCTGCAAATACGTTCAAACATGCTGTTGACATGTAAAGCAGTGGCAACTATGCCACCATTTCAGCTGACTGTTTCTCAGAAATACTGTCATATAACATCAGTGTTGGGACTAACGCGTTACTCTGTAACACGTTACTGTAACGCAACTACTTTTTTCGGTAACTAATAGCATTACTAGTTACCTATTCCCATTAAGTAACGCCGTTATAGTTACTGTGATTTAAATGGGTGCGTTACTGCGTTATATTATGTGATGGAACTGAACCGAATCTCCCTGCGGATGTAACTTACAGGCGAATACAGCGATGTCCTCTCACAGCACCATGGAAAAGTGAAAGTAACCAGAGAGGAGTGATGATTGGTTAACGCGGGGTAACATTTCAGGGTAAGCCAATCAGAGTCAGAGTTGGGCGGGTCTTGCCTTATGGGGAAAATACACACACACGAACACTTGCTAATGCTAACACACACACACACGGCAACGCTCACCACCAGCACACACACAAACACACAATGGCAGATGCAAGTATCAGCGAGAGCAGCAGCGCATTTACAACTTGGAGATATAACCACTATTTTCAATTTGTGGGGATAAAGGACGCAAAAAATATTACGGTCAAATGTAAACTTTGCGCAGGACAGAAAGCATTGTCTTACTGTGCCACAGAACAACACACAAATTTGTATTTGTATTGTTATTATTTTTAAAGTATAGTAAAGTAACTTGTTACTAGTTAGTTTTATAATTTAGTAACAAATAAAGTAACTAGTTACTTTTTGAGAGCAGTAACTATAACGATTACTTTTTAAAAGTAACTTGCCCAACACTACATAGCATCCATACATTTCAGTGCTAGGTTGATGCTTAGCTAAGCTAACTGTGAAACACTTTAACTGACAGGACTCTGGATCAACTGTGTACTGTAAGGTAGCTTCTAGCTTCATGTCGAACAGTAAGTCAACATTTCCCAGAGAGCTTTCTTTGAAATCACCAGGTAATGCTAAAACAGAAAGCATTGTCTTACTGTGCCACAGAACAACACACAAATTTGTATTTGTATTGTTATTATTTTTAAAGTATAGTAAAGTAACTTGTTACTAGTTAGTTTTATAATTTAGTAACAAATAAAGTAACTAGTTACTTTTTGAGAGCAGTAACTATAACGATTACTTTTTAAAAGTAACTTGCCCAACACTACATAGCATCCATACATTTCAGTGCTAGGTTGATGCTTAGCTAAGCTAACTGTGAAACACTTTAACTGACAGGACTCTGGATCAACTGTGTACTGTAAGGTAGCTTCTAGCTTCATGTCGAACAGTAAGTCAACATTTCCCAGAGAGCTTTCTTTGAAATCACCAGGTAACGCTAAAAAACATTACATTTACATGATATGAAAGTGTTTATTTAATATATCTGGCTAGCTATAACTACTTGCTAACGGTTTAGCTTACCCCCGCGATTCAAAGTAACGTCAACGTAGCTGTAATTTATGCTTTGCTTACATGTTCGCATAACTTGGAAGTTTACTGACATTTACATACCTTGTTTACCTGGCTCAAGTAATAATAATAATAATAATAATAATAATAAATGGGATTTATATAGCGCTTTTCTAGACCCAAAGACGCTTTACATTATGAGTCAGGTCGACAAACAAAACAAAAACAAAAACAAAAAACAAAACAAAAACAGAAAAGCAGTCAGGAGGATGTTGGTTCAGAGGGGGGAGGGGCGGGTTTAAGGATAAGCAGAGTTGAAGAGGTGGGTTTTGAGACGGGACTGGAACAGGGTGAGGGAATCAGACTCACGGAGGTCTTGGGGGAGGGAGTTCCAGAGCTTCGGGGCTGCCACAGAGAAGGCTCTGTCCCCGAAGCTCCGGAGTTTGGCCTTGGGGATTGAGAGCAAACCGGCTGAGGTGGATCTGAGGGACTGGGGTGGTTGGTAGAGGATGAGGAGGTCAGTGAGGTAGGGGGGAGGGCAGATGGTGGAGGGCTTTATAGGTGAGGACCAGGAGTTTGTAGTGAATGCGGTGTGAGACGGGAAGCCAGTGGAGTTCTTTGAGGACCGGGGTGATGTAATGCCATGATTTGGTGTGGGTGAGGAGTCTGGCGGCTGCGTTCTGGACACGCTGGAGTCTGTTGAGGGATGTTGTTCTGATGCCGAAGAGGAGTGAGTTGCAATAGTCAAGGCGGGAGGAGATGAAGGCGTGAATGAGTCGCTCAGCTGCGGGGCGGGTGAGAGAGGGACGGAGTTTGGCGATATTGCGGAGGTGGAAAAATGAGGTTTTTACAACTTGGCGGATGTGGGGGTCGAGGGAGAGGGTGGGGTTGAATATCACGCCAAGGTTGCGTGCCTGGGTGGAGGGGGAAACAGGGGTGCCATCGATGGTGAGTGTCAGGTTGGGGGGTTTGCTGAGGGTGGATTTGGAGCCGACGAGGAGGAGTTCAGTTTTATTGCTGTTGAATTTGAGGAAGTTGTGTTGCATCCAGGATTTTATTGCAGTCAGACAGGATTCGATGTGTGTGAGAGGGGGGTTGTGGGGGGATTTGGTGCTGAGGTAGATCTGTGTGTCGTCAGCATAGCAGTGAAAGTCCAGGTTGTGATGGCGGAGAATCTGACCAAGGGGGAGGATGTAGATGATGAAGAGGAGGGGGCCGAGTACTGAACCTTGGGGAACACCTTGGGTGACTGAAGCTGTGGTAGAGGAGTGATTGTTGAGGGAGATGAAGTGGGATCTGTCGGAGAGGTAGGACTGGAGCCACCTGAGTGCAGTACCTTCGATACCGATATCCCGGAGTCGGGTAAGCAGGATGGTGTGGCTCACGGTATCGAAGGCTGCACTCAGGTCAAGGAGGATGAGGATGTTGAGGGAACCGGTGTCAGCAGAGGTGAGGAGGGAATTGAGGACTTTGATGAGTGCCGTTTCTGTGCTGTGGTGAGGACGAAAACCAGACTGAAGGGGTTCAAAAAGGTCATTTTTTTGGAGATGGCGGTGGAGTTGTTTGGAGATGATGCGTTCTATTGTTTTAGAGAGAAAGGGGAGGTTGGAGATGGGGCGGTAATTACTGAGGGAGGAGGGATCCAGACCGGTTTTCTTGAGGATGGGAGTGACAGCAGCAGTTTTGAAGGCAGAGGGAACGGTTCCTTGGGACAGGGAGGAGTTGAAAAGGTTGACAATGTAGGGGCAAAGGACGGGGAGGCAGGACTTCAGAAGAGGGGTGGGTAGAGGGTCAAGCGAGCAGGTTGTGGGTTTGGAGGAGCTGATCAGTTGGAGTATTTCAGGGGGGGTAACCAGAGTGAACTGGAAGAGAATGCCGTGGGGAGGAGGGCTCGGGAGGTCAAGGGAGATGGAGGGAGGAATTGTGGCGGTGGATGTTGGGGGAGATGTTTGTGTGTCAGATGAAGCGGATAGGGAGTGATTAATGGCAGTGATTTTGTCAGAGAAAAACTGGAGGAATGAACTGCATGTGGAAGTGGAGGAAGAGAGGGTGTCAGCACGGGGTTTGAGGAGCTTGTTGACAGTGGAGAAGAGGGTCCTGGGGTTACGGGAGGGGTCGATGAAGATGGTGGAGAGGTAAGCAGATTTTGCGGCATTGAGGGCGTCTCTGTAGGTAGTGAGATGAAGTTTGTAGGAATCATGGTGAACTGTGAGGGATGATTTCATGGTTAGGCGTTCAAGCCGGCGGCCGGTTTGTTTCAGTTTACGGAGTGCAGGGGTGAATCAGGGTGAGGAGGTTTTAAAAGTGACATTTTTCCTTTTGAGGGGGGCCAAGCTATTGAGGTAGGCGAGTAGGGTTGAATTAAGGTGGTTGAGTTGATCATCGGGTGATCAACTCATAGCAGGTCGGAGAGGTGCTGGGGATCAACAGAGCGTAAATTACGGAAAGTGATGTACCTGGATGGGGGGGGGGGGGGGGGGGCGGCGGACGGGGGAGGCGGTGGTGAACTGTATGAGTTTGTGGTCAGAGAGGGGAAAGGGGCAGGGGTGGAGGTCGAGTACTGTGAGGTTGGTGGAGCAGACAAGGTCAAGGATGTGTCCTTTATCGTGGGTGGGGAAGGTGACATGTTGTGTAAATGAGAAATTGTCCAGAAGGGAGGAAAATTCAGAAGCGTGTTTGCAGGTGGTGGAGTCCATGTGGATGTTAAGGTCGCTGAGGAGTAACAGACGTGGGGAGAGGGATGAAGCAATGGTTAGGAGTTCAGTGAGATCAGAGAGGAAGGAGGGGTGTGGTTTAAGGGGGCGGTAAATGAGGATAACTGTCAGTGTGGGAGGGGTTTTGAAGGCGAGAAATTCGAAGGATGGTACTGAGGGGAGGGTGAGTTCTGTAGTCCGGATGTTCTGGTTGTAGATGACAGCCAGCCCACCACCACGGCGTGAGGGGCGGGGTTTAGTGATGTAATTAAAACCAGGGGGGGATGTTTGATTAAGCGAGAAGAAGTCATTGGGTTGTTGCCAGGTTTCAGTGAGCAGAAGGAAGTCGATGGATTTGTCCAGGATGAGTTCGTGAAGGATGTGGGCTTTATTGTTGAGTGACCGTATATTTAGAAGGGCAAAATTGGTCAAGTGAGGGGTTGTAGGGGTGGTGGCAGGCTGGAGAGGTATGAGGTTGTCTAGGTTAGCAGCCCGGGGGTGGGCATGAGAGGCGGGGCAGTGGAGCAGAGGAGGGGGGCTTGATGGTGGGGAGAAATGGCTTGTTATATGTGTTGGGAGGCGGAGGGGAGTGGGATCCGCTCCAGGTATTCCGTGCAGCTGGGAGTGTAGGTGAGCGGGGGAGAGTGTAAGAGAAAAAGTTAAAGTTGCGTTCTGATGACGCGTCAGGTGTGCTACAGTGCGTTGCGTGGAGCAGATGGATGCAATGGATTGTCCGTGCTGAAGGTAAACAAAACTGCGGCGGGTGTTTCGGTGAATGTAGCGGGGTCGACGAAGGAGTCCAAGATGTCTGATGACTGAGATGGAAGACGGAGTGGAGGAGTTGGTCAATGACAGCAGCTGTGAGATGGAGTATTTCAGCATGATGACAGGCGGAATGGCTGGGAGCAGTGTGATGGCAGCGATAGCAGCGATAGCAGCTAGCGGGCTAGCTAGGTTCACAGAGGTGGAGGATTGTTGTGGAGACGAGAAAGATCCACGACATGGCAGGAGGATGTGAGCAGCGGGACGGGACAGATGCACCCCAGAGATGAAGGCAGGAGGCAGAGAGAGTCCACGGTTGTTGCATGGGACGGAGACAGACAGTAGGCGATGTAGCAGATAGCAATAGCCACCCGGCACGTTGATTGCTACGTGAGGGCAGCCGGCTACAGCCAGCAACGGAGGCAGAAGTCCAAAATAAGTTAAAACATTTTTTTTAAAACAATGTGCATTGCATTAAAGATGTGGAAATGCAGGGCAGTGGTCCAATTCGAAAGATTGAAGAACGAATGATAGTTGAGGGTGATAGAGGGTGACAGAGGCGGAGAAGCGGCGAACAGTCAACGCCAGTGTCCTCTCCAGCAGCGGGAAAAAAGAGTGGTGGCTCTGGGGTTGTTGTGTGAGCCACCACTTGAGAATTGTCTTATTTTTTAAGAAAATGTTTTCTTATGTCCATCTTCAAAAACTCTGAGTCCGACTGACAGTTTATTTTAAGCATTGTCACAGCTCACAGGATAGGTACCTGTCAGCCAAGACAGATGTTTATTTCCTTTCAACTCTGGTTGGTCTGGTGTCTTGCCTCTGTTGCATTCACTGAACACGGGAAATTACAATCCTGCCGTCCTCTCTTGTGTCATGATGAGGTTCAGGTAAAGCACAGTTAATGTATATTATTGACTCAATAATATAATACATGACTTTGAGAGTAGGCAATCTAGGCATATTAACACAATTAATTAAACATACTTATCACGGCGACGGTGTACTGAGATTTATTTATTTTTTAAATTAAAAAATTAAAAAATATATTATTTTTTCTTTTTGCTAGGGGGCCCCTTAGTGGCTGCGGGGCCCTAAGCGGCCGATTATGTCGCTTAATGGGTCGGGCCGGCTCTGACTATGCACACCTGGTTGACGTTAATATGATAAAACTTTCACCCTGTCAGGATAAACGCAGAGTAATCCCGCATTGAAAATTCCCATAAATAAGGGCTGACCGTTCAGCCTGGCTCGATTTTTTATTTGGCTTTTTATCTTGAGGGATTAAAGGGATGAGGCACAGTGTAGTAACTTCTGAAAATATGAACCCTACGCAGCTCAGTGTGACGCAGGGAATGAATTGGCTTTTTTCTCTGACTGAAACATCTCTGCTTACAGCTTAATTTGTTATTGTGCAAAACATCTGGTTAGAATTAAGGGAGGCATGTGGTGCAGTGAGTTTTGCGTTGGTGTTCGGATCAGGGGGTCACAGGTTCAAACCCCACTGCAGTCAGCATGTCGTTGTGTCCCTGGGCAAGACACTTCAACCCAAATTGTTCCTGTAGGGATTGCCCACAGTATTTAGTATGTTAGTAGATTTGGATAAAAGCATCTAACAAGTGACATGTAATGTAATGTAATTATAGAAGCGTCCACCAAATAAATATGTCAACATTGTTATGTCGGTAAAACACAAGCGATAAGATCTTGGCAGATGTGCCTTTAAGATCGTGAAGAGTTCAAAGTGGTTACTTAACATAAAACCACAACCTCCAAAAGAAGTGCGTAGCCTTTCCAGAACACAATGGATTCTGGGAAAGACAAAATGTTCATGCCAGCCCGGGGTGAAAAATAAAACAATAGCTGAAAAAGGTTGTCTAAACCTGTTTGTGGATTAATGTGCAGTCCGGGGCTGTTCCCCCCAAAGTGAGCTCTATTACCTCATGTCGGTAAAGCAGACACACTTTAAACCAATGTGTGACACAATGTTTTAGTAAAGCTAGCATGTTGCTATTTTTAAATGTCCCTCTTCAATCATGTGTCCTTACATTATCTTTATTATTTTTATCTAAATATTTGCCTTTGTTATTACAATGAAACCATTGAAGGCGTTTAAAAGGGAATTTCCCGCAATAGAACTGCTTAAGAACCAGACATTTCTGAAAAAAAGTGTTGGTTTTATAAATGTTTTATTTTCTATAAGTATATCACTTCATATAGATATATTATTTTTCTAATTATAACTTAATCTAAATTAAGTTAGACTTAGCTTTCAAATGCATTTATTGTAGTTTAAAGTATAATATTATCCTTAAACAATTATTTTTATTATTTTCCATGTGGTCTGATTTTGTAAACTCTGTAAGATGGGGTTTTATAAATGTAGCATTTTCCAGAAGGATCAGGTCTCAAATGGCTTTATACTAACCATTTGTTTTACTGAGTGTTTTATTTGATCTGTAGGCTACTGTGAATTTAACAACTATATTTTTAGTTGTCTATGAGCTGATTTGGTAGCAAATGTACGCGCAAGGGATTTGCAAACATGTTTTAATGACATTTAATGTAGTGTAGCCTTATTCCAAAAGTGACTTACAATGACCAATTACAGGGACATTCTCCCTGGAGTAACTGAGGGCTAAGTGCCTTACTCAAGAGCCGCATTCACACCGCGTACTTTGCAGTACTTAGTGCGGCCACTTATTACCCCAGGGCACTAAGTACCAATCACGTTCACACAGAGTACTTTTCCCTGAGGGAAGATGAGCCGCTGACGTCACTTCGTCTTCTTCTGCTTTGGGTTTACTTGCAGGCTGCAAACAACTTCACCGCGTATACTGCCGCCGGAAGTCCCCGGAGTTGGGGACTGGCTTCAGTAGAAGCTGCTGGGTTATGGCAAGCCCCCAGGAAGTGCGCCGGACTCAGATGAAAATATTCGTGGAGGCCAAATGGCGGTACTACACCTCCGTTTGGTTGCCAGGCTCGGAAACACTTCTTCCCATTGACTTACATGGGGAAAGAGTGGTCTGTAAATCATTGGATAATTGTTTTGAAACTAAATAAACTACCCAGTATGAACACTTGGATAGCCCTTATTAAAAACATTCGTTCCTCAAGTTGTAATAATGTGCTAATAACGTTATTCTGAGAGTTATTTCCCTCTGCATTATGAACGCGCATCTAACCCACGGGACCGCGCCGCCCGGCACGTTCATGTTACGTCTCCCGACCAATCAGAGCACACTGTGCTCACAGGGAGGGTGGGGGCTGGAGCTATTGGAGAGTTAAAACGAGCCGTTAAAGGCAGAGAGTGAAATTCAGTGAATACACGTAGTTTACAGAGATGCTGTTTGAGAAACCATTGTGAGTTGCGTTTATCTTTACCCATGGATGCACAATAAGAACGGACCCATATCGTCTTACTGCCATCCCACGGAGCTGTAATAATGGATATATTGCACATGTTTGCTGTAATTCATTATCATACTGCATGGGCTGTGAGATTACATTTTGTACCGTAAATGTTGTATTAAATAAAGTTAATATTACCGACGTTAGATTAACGTCCCTGTAGCTTCGTATTGCACTAAGAAGCTTATTGCGCTATATATATATATATATATATATATATATATATATATATATATATATATATATATATATATATATATATATATATACATACAGTGCAATCATTCTTTCATGCTAAATGAAGCTCTGTTGCTTGGATATCACTAGATCCTGTTACAGTGTAATATAAGTACATAACGATTGATGTGTACATTAGCATAAAGCTAGCTGCTAGCTGCTAACTGCCGCCTCGTTAATATCAAATCCATCATAATAACAAATCATTACCATGCTGTCATGAACGTGCGGTGCTGTTACATGTACACAAATTGACGTGCTTGATGTGTGAACGAGCATTTTGGTTAAAGTTGCGCATGCGCTATGAGCGCACATACGGGTACTTCTCAGGCATGCCGGGTAATCTGTGACGTTTCGCTCTCTCAAAAGTTGGGCCATTTTATCATCATGCGCCAATGAGCAACTCTCATAGGAATTAATGAGGCCCCGCCTCCCACGCTGTATCCAGTTCTTATAGAGAACCGCAGTGACGCGTCGTAAAACCCGGAAGTAAACTTCTTCCGGTTCCTTCTTGAAAAACCAATGCAAATTCTCCATAGGATTTTGGAAAATAGCTCGAAATAAGGTCTGTGGTTGACACACATTTAAGAGAGGGATCACTTTTTGTTCAGGCGGATAATCTCCACATGTCAACCCTACTTTTATAATTTCTGAATCATAAATCTAGTCGCCAAAAGCGAAATGCTAACGTTATGCTATAAACGAACTACAAGCCAGTAGCAGCAGGGTCGCACGACTTCAACGTCCCGCCAACTTAAGATCGTTTCAACTGACTTGCACTGAAACTGCACTTTGAACACTTTAAATTAAATATATTAACATTTTAAACTGTATACCCCGGTTATCTAGGCCCTTTCTGTTTTGTTTAATGTATACCACGTTTATCTAGGCCCTTTTTGTTTTGTTTTATGTATACATGTCACACTGTGGGAAACGATATTTAGATATTTCTGGATGTATAACACATGTAGAATTTTTGACAATAAAGCTGAATTTGACTTTCGCGTGCTTGCATATTTTAACAAAGCTTTTCATTTTAGCCACACTGAATTTAACTAGAAGTCATGGCTGTGTCAATTACCAGTCTGATATCGTTTTACAAAGATGACAAGAAGAGTGTAGACAGAGGAGAGAACCACTACAAGTCAGGACACGTAACAGTGCAGCCTAGATAAAGGTGTGCTTACCGGTGTTGTCAGGGCTAGCATGAGGGACAAGGTTTATAGTGTCGGTGAGTAGTGATAGCAAGAGTACCGTTAACCTAGAGTTAATTTATTCACATAAATTCCCATCAACAAATCAATTGTATGTGTCACATGAAATCTTTATTAGGCAAGGCGAGTTTATTTATATAGCACTTTTTAACACAAGGCAATTCAAAGTGCTTTACAAAAAATGAAAGACATTAAGAAAATGGCATTTAAAATCAGTCATTAAAAAGTAAAGCTAATAAAAGAAACATTAAAAGAAGAAAATACATGGATAAAAGTTACAGTGCAGTCTAAGATATGAATAGTTAAATTAAAAGCAGCAACAAAAAGAAAAGTCTTCAGCCTGGATTTAAAAGTAGTAAGAGTTGCAGCGGATCTGCAGGTTTTCTGGGAGTTTGTTCCAGATATTTGGAGCATAATAACTGAACGCTGCTTTACCATGTTTAGTTCTGACTCTGGGGACAGAACGCTGACCAGTCCCTGAAGACCTGAGAGATCTGGATGGTTCATCATTTAGCAGGAGGTCAGAAATGCATTTTGGTCCTAAACCATTCAGTGCTTTATAAACAGCAGCAGTATTTTGAAATCTATTCTTTGACACACAGGAAGCCAGTGTAAAGACTTCAGAACTGGAGCGATGTGATCCACTTTCTTAGTGTTAGTGAGGACTCGAGCAGCGGTGTTCTGAATCAGCTGCAACTTTCTAATAGATTTTTTAGAGAGACCTGTGAAGACACCATTGCAGTAGTCCAGTCTACTGAAGATAAAAGCATGGACATATTTTTCCAAATCCTGCTGTGACATTAGTCTTTTAATCCTAGATATGTTCTTTGGGTGATAGTAAGCTGATTTAGTAACTGTTTTAATGTGACTGTTGAAACCAATAACTAATTTAACCCGCTGACAAGAGAACCCACCTCCGAAGATCGTGACTGGCTGAGGGACAGACTCGGGGGCAGGTTTTCAGGAATTTCTTGGCTTCTCTCCCCCGAGCCAGAAGAGGAACACTACAGCTTGGAAACACTTACTGTTCCTGAAATTATCAAATCTGTTGGGCATCAGGGACCTGAGGCAATTGTGGCAAGCATGGCATTGTCTGAAGAGCAACAGAGGGCAATTCAGGTGGCTACCACTGGTCAGCGAACCAACCCAAACTGCCATTTGTTCAGGAAAGGAAGGTTGACTGCCAGCAACTTTGGAGCTGTCCTGAGGTCAAAGCGTGTGACTGCTTCCTTTATTGCCAGAGTGCTTGGGCAACAACCGGCCCTTGATGGTGTTTTGTCTGTACAGTGGGGGACTATGAATGAATGTGAGGGCGTCAGGGCATTCACCACTGCAACCCAGATGCAGGTCCATGAGTCAGATTTGTGGATCTCCCTATCAGGAATGTTGGGGGCATCTCCAGATGGTCTGGTAGGATCTTCCGCTGTGCTGGAGGTAAAGTGTCCCTACGGAGCCGGGGAAATGACAATTAGTGAAGCATTGCAAATCAAGGGCTTCTGTGTCAGTAAGGAAGGAGAAACATTCAGCCTGCGTGAGGAACATCCTTACTGGCACCAAGTGCAAGGTCAGCTTCACCTCACTGCAAGGAAGAAGAAATAAAAAAATGGTGAATTGTTTTTAATTTACATTTACTCGTCTTTGCAATGTTGTGGTTGTTAGAGTGTTAGGTTTCCTGTCAGCTCGTCTGTTGGGAAGATATAAAATATTAGTTTCATGGAAGTCACACCGTCACATATACTGTAAGAGCATTAAGACATACAGTACATAGGCTAAAACAAAACATCTAAAGATATAACCTTGCACTTTGATAAGTCTCATGAACATTTTCACTATTTTGACATTTTTATAGATGAAAATTGAACTAAAGAAATAAATGGTAGATTAATCCATATTGAAAATAGGTGTCAGCTGCTACACTAATTATAATAGTTATATTTCTTAATTAAGATAAGATATTAGTGTATTGATCCCAATTTGCAAAATGTTTGTGTTGCAGCAGCATAACAAGAAAAACAAAATATAAGTTATTATATACAAAAGTATGTGAGGGATGGAATATTAAATTGAATATAAATGTAAAATGTACATGTGATTTTACGTCCAAGAGAAGCTATGGAGCCGAGAGTTCTCTGCCAGCCAGAGGTGATTTGTTATTAGTTCAATATGTCAAACTGATTTCCCTGACTACAATCTTTAGTTACATGGTGAAACGTTATGCTGCTTGTACTAATTAGACTTATCATATAAGCCACACAGGTTTTAATAGGATGTATTCATTATCTTTACTTATGTTGCGGTCTTTTCAGCAGCGCCATCTCTAAAACGGCGATGCAGTCACTCCCCATCATTTACATTTCACCGTGACATGGACAAAAATGTAATGTCAGCTTACCTCATGGCACGAATCCAGACTCTCCTTGGAAAACATTGGCCGGGAAACGATAGAACAAGCACGTTTCATGCGAAGACCTGTGGCTGCAACCCGGAGCAAAGCAACAAACCATTGCGTAGCTAACTAGTAGCGCTAGCTTTAGCTAACGTTAGCTAACGAAACGAACTGCCGAGTAAAATTGGAAAACACTGGTAATTAATTATTCTATAATTTGTAAAACTACTGTGTTAAAAACGACAATTTCAAAAATACAGATTCTAATGGTCAGATATAGATATACAGATACTAAAGATAGGCAGGTACTTGCTTTCAAGCAGAACACAGGGGAAAACAAACTTAGCGGGAGTGTTTACGTGTTCTGCGTAATGACGTACAACGGCCTCGACAATTTATGTAGTCCTATTCAGCCACTCGGTAACAACCATCGTTTTTCAGACACGTAAACTCTTCAAAAAATCCCCAGTGGGGTCACTGCTGACGTATTTAATGTCGTAGAACAAAACGTGACTTATCTTTTAAATTTGTGTCAACCACAGTCCTTATTTCAAGCTATTTTCCAAAACCCTATGGAAAAAATGCATTGCTTTTTGAGGAAGGAACCGGAAGTGCTAAAAATGCTAACTTACTTCCTGGTTTTACGACGCGTCACGGCAGTTCTCTAAAATACATCCATGGGTTATGGCTAGAAAGGATCCGTCTAGTATAACTATGACGTCACGTTCTCGTTGTAACTCTCGTTGTAATCGGAGCGGCTCGGAAACACATCTACAGCAGTAACATGATGCAACATACACATTAATGCAGCAGCAATATTAATAGAGAAACATCAGACATAATAGTAAAACACTGCAAGGGAACATTTTATTGCACTAGGAGCTATCTTGGGACTTTTACTGCGACAACGTTGACTTGCCTGTGAATGAAAAATAAACCATAGTGTTGGTGATCTACAGTGTTGTCATTCTTCTTTGAACACCAGCAAGACCGCTAACACCCTATTTCAACAACCACACTCCCTGTAATTGACATAATTAATAGATAGTTTAGCTTCTCACCATCATTTGCTGTGGCCAACTGATGTTAACGATCGTAACTGAAAGGCTGCCTGCCGAACGTAAACATTCGGCCACGTGACATTCAGCCGAGACTCCCAGCAGCTTCTCCTGAAGCCTTCCGAGTAAATCGCCAGAACGCCGACACCTCCTCATCACTCCACCGCTCCCATGTTTTTTTTTGTGTTGCCATAAGTTATTCTCTCTCCGTTGGTGCGTGCCGCTAATGCTAATAATGCTAATGCCACAAATACAATGGCGGCTTCACAAAACTTTTCAGAGTTTTACGGGGCGTGGTTTGCAATTCGCCCAGCCAATCAGAACTGGGGCACTTTCCCCCCCCAGGATAGTACCACCTCTCTAGCAGGCACTACAAATGGGGGTAAAAGTTCCCGGCACTAAGTACTCTTTATGGTGTGAACGCAACATAAGGGGTACTAACGGAACTAAAGGGGAAAAGTACGGGGAAAAGTACTCTGGTGTGAACGCGGCTAAGGGCACACTGGTAGTGGTGTTCCAGGCGGGATTTGAACTCGCAACCTTCCGATCATCAGCCCACCTCACTATCCATATTAGACCACCAAAAAAAATCACATCGATTTGAGGCGGACGATATTTAATTGTGTCGGCCCGCCACAAATAAATCGATGTATGGGAAACACTGGAGTATCAGAAAAGGTAGACTTTACACTAAGTACAAGCACCTCAAACGCATACGCTGCAGTCCCGTTGGAGTCTCTGAGAGAGGGCTACTCCAGGTCACCAGAGACTCTACGAGAGAGCAGTGCAGTCTTGTCCTCCTCCACTGCCACTGCCCCTGCCCCTCTTTCAACTTCCTGCCAGGAGATCACCAAGGATTTTTGTCATGTTTACATTTATATGTATAATTTTGTTATGATACTCTGTAAGCGCAACAACTATTGCATCTCCAGGGTCTGTCCAGTGATAGGGATCCCTCGGTTGCTCTTCCTGAGGTTTCTTCCATTTTGGGGAGTTTTTTCTTCTCTGTATGTTGTACAGATTGTAAAGCCCCCGAGGTAAATTGTGATTTGTGATATTGGGCTACATAAATAAAATTGACTTCAAAAATTGACTGATGAAAAAAAAGTTTGTATTTATACAGTTATGTTCACTATGTTAGGCTGCTGCTGCATGCAGGCTTAACCATAAATGCAGTATCTGTTCGGTTATATATAGCTGATCTAAACTTCTTAAGATGTTTTTTATACAATAAGGAAGAATGATTGTGATTCATTTTATTGATCGTCACCAAAATGAGGCCACTCAAAATCTTTGTAAATTCCTCCTCCTTCTGGGAACTGTCTGTCTTGTGATGCCAGACACAACACATGAGGGTATGGGCTTCCTAATATGCCAGCCTAGAACTCCATAGGCCCAGCGGATGACCTGCCTGTAAGCTGTGTAGCAGTATTGCCTGGGGATAGGGACACAGGCCCGGTTCCAGAACAAAATGACTCAGGATGCATCTGAGATTAGAGAGGGTGCAGTGGTAAAGTGCTATTTTTATAAGTGGGGAGTGGACCTAACACCCTCTAGGGGGGTCCTCACCTCCTATACGGGAGTCCGGGGGCATGCTCCCCCGGGAAGTTTTTTTTTTTAAATATTGAAGTTAAAAGCATCAATCTGGTAGGCCTACACTTTGAGAGCAACATTAAGAGATCTATGGATCTATGTGCTCTTTGCTTGATTCATGCCTTCCCAGTCCCTTATCACGTAGCCTAGAGCATGGCGCCAGTTGTTGTAGCCAGTTGTCGTGAACGCATCTGACCTACATGAACCAAAATGTCTATATGCATAGCAGAAGATGGCATCTTTTTGACATGAATATTCCAGCCAATCTCTGTTTTGAAACCATGAGCTGCAAAATGAGCGCCTTACCCCACTGTACAGGCTAGTTGGGTACTTTTTAAAATATACCTGGGCAGGCTCTGTTTTGCCGAGGTCCTCTGGCACTTGCGGGCCGCTGAGGGGTGGCGGTGTTTGGGGCAACGAAGACGGCTGTGGCTGCTCCGCCTCCGTGGGCGAGGCGGGCAAAGCCGACGAGTCGGGTGTTAGTGTCCACGACAGTGGCCGCGGGTAACGTAATGTCCCCATGATCTGAACTGTTATTACCTGCAGTAGATGCAGTGTTACTGCTGGTGATTAGGGCTGGTTGTTTTCACTTTCTGATGTCCATCATTGAGTGCTGTGTAAGCACCTTGCACGATGAACGTGCAGCGGCACAGGTCACGCACACACCTGACATATTAACGTTACTTACCGTTTAAATTGACCAACTAAATGCAGCAGACAATCTTATTTAACCACAATTACTATTTATTTTATTTCAACTAAATTATTATTATTATTACTATTATTACTATTATTATTATTATTATTATTATCATTATTACTATTATTATTATTATTATTATTATTATTAATATTATTATATATGTAATATTTTTCACTTTTCTTTTTTTTTTTCACTTTATAATTTTTTTTTTCACTCTTAATTTTTCAAATGAGGGTGCATAACGACTCAACTGAGGGTGCAATGCACCCTTATGCACCCCCGTAGAACCGGGCCTGTAGGGACATAATATTTACCGGTAAACTTGATAGCCTTGTTACCATCATCATCATGATATAGGTGGTGATGGTGTAATTATGGTAACATTGTAGAGAAACAGACAAATTAGTCAATTGAGTTTTGATATTGTCTCCAATTAATTGTCTACATATAAATATATGCTTCTTAGCTGTACTATTTGCAATTATTATTAAACCCTTTGAACTTGACCTAAAATATGCAGTATGATTAAAATCTACAGGTTCTGGGTTTTGAAACCTGCTAAACACTCAGGGTTAATAGCAACTTTATTATCTTGGGCCACTAGGCTTTAATAGTATTTATCTTTGTAATTGTAATTTAAACATACTCATGTCTGCTGGCCTGGAGCGGGCCATGCTCCTTGTCTGAAGTTCATGTAGGCTATCTGTAGCACAAAGGGATTCAGACAGCATGCTTCAAAGCCTGGGTTCAGTGTCAGGCATGTTATGTCTGGTCTGGGGGTGAGGTTCTCCACCAGGGCCCAGAAGGCATCCACCCCCCTGCAGCACATACTCTCCACAGCTGAGGTCATGGGCTGGCATTTCCCACACAAGCACCTATCAAACAAAATGTTTATCAGGAAACCGTATTACATCTCTCTCCCCCCCTTCGCTGCTCTCTCTCCCCTCCGGTACAGCTCCATAAGACGTTGTGTGGAGTTGCATTAGGTAACGCTTGATACGGCTGATACTTGCGCATTAGTTTCTGTTATGGATCAGTATTAACAGTCCTGCCAGTAATGTTACTATATTATCAACACTACTTTAGTTATAGCCTGATATATGATAGCTACGTAACTTTACAATGTTGTGATGTGATGGAGGGTAGCTAACATTAACTCTAGCTAACGCCGGTCAATCACCAAGACAGCTGCCCTGTTCTCCACTGATCCTCCTCACACCACAGCTCAATTTCTCTCTGATGGCCGTTATTTCTTCTAATCCTTGGCTGCTCCTGGTCTCTTGGACGCCTAGCAGGCTCATAATTATAAGGTTGTGGTCCATCATATGCATTCGAATATACATGTTCAACCTCTTCTGTGTCAAAACTAGCATTGTGATCCATGTTTATTCATACTTAGACCGGCCGCTCTCCCCCATGTGACGTCACACGTGGGATGTCACATGGGGAGGCTTTTTTTATGCGGAAGTAAAAATGTCTTACAAAAACTAGCGTATACATCATTTTCCTGCACATTTATTCACTGGTGTCTCTAACCTGCAAGTTGCTCTTTAAACTTAATGACCCTGACCAGAGCTGTTTCAGTGCTGTGGGCGGAACGGAAACCGGACTGGAATTTCTCAAAGAGGCCGTTTAGTTGGAGATGGTCCTGAAGCTGGGCGGCACCTACATGTCTCACTATACCAGAATGGCATGCACTCACTGGCTGTGGCACAACCAGTAGTTTGTATACAATAGGAAAGACAACAGCATTCACCAAACTCAAGACCCCTCTCAGCGAGCTCAAAGATCTGGCCCATTTTGGACTCTCTGCCAGCTTGGAAGACTCTTGGCCAGTCGCAAGATAATTTGCGCTTCTGCTATATGAAAAAAAGAAAAAGGAAATTGGACTGTTGTGCACAAACCTGGATGAACTGAGGTTCATAATTGCATCAACAACAGATGCAGCCTCGGAAAATCTACCACCAACAGAGGATGCATTTCAACCACATGTACAAAGAGCAATGTTTCAGTCAGCGATATGGTGTCACAGCCCGAACCCAAACCCTTGTTATGGAGTCCTGTTGCAATGACACACTTGTATTTACGGATCCACACTTGTGTTTTTCAATGCACACACAAATGTGTTCCGTTTCATATAGGCCCTACATGTAAATAAAATCCAAATACCGAAAAAAGTGTTACATGGTAGCCTATTTTTGATCCTCACATGTTTGTTTTCCGTTTAAAATCTCTGAACCTGCAAACACAAACCGCTTTCTGTGCATGGATCGCTGTGCATTCGTGTGTGGGTTTTTTGAGACTCCCCTGACGGTCAGCCGATTCGTACTTGTAATTTTTTCTATCTATAGCCAATCAGATGTCTCCTCAATTCTAAGCCAATCACATGAGCACATAGCGCTTCATGTACGCATTTTGCGCTGTCCGGAGCTGACAGGTCCATGGAGCCTGCCTGCAGGCGCAATACCCGCGAGAAGTCATTTTGCTCAGGGGGTGCTGCCAAAAGTGGGGAGGGGGGCCGCTTTAAAAAAAAAGAAAAAAGGTGGTGCCCGGCCGGGCCCGGCTGTCAGCGATACGAGCCGCATAAATTGTTTGTTAAAGGCGAGACACGGCAGGCAAAAACATCGTTTTTCATGCACTGGTAAATGTTGAGATGTTGTGCTATTTTGATTCCATAACATGTTTTCTTTCAGGCTTTTGGAAGGAAAACGTACAAAATACACATTTAAGTGTTTATTTTACTATAGTTTGTCTATTTGCGTCTGTATATTTCTCCTAAATTCACCAAAAGTTAGCATTCTAACATAACATAAAGTACCGCGACCGCTGTTTGCACCATGTCATCAGAAGTATCGTTGGAAAGCTCCGTCTCTCCTGCACAATCTCATAAGATCCAAATATGGTCATTTCCTTTGTATCAGCAACCAATCGTGAAAGTACAAAAGGGTCTTAAACCAAGAAACGAAATCTCATTGGCTGGTGTCAACTTCTGACAACGTGATTCGTTCAGATGCGTCACGTGGTGTGCTAAACCACTTCCTGGTTCGCTTTCCGCTAGATATTTTAATCTCAAAATGGCAAAAGAACGGCGAAAAAAACTTTCACAGAGAAGACAATTGTGACAACAATTGTCACATCCACGAAGCAAGATTATACAAAAAACAATGACCCCGAACATTAAATACCTTCACGGAGTGCATCGAGGCGCAAGCTGTTATTCAAAGAATAGGAGGGTTTTCGCTAGCGCCACACTGCAATCTTTAAAGGTCATTTTCTCAAAATGAGTTTTTTCTCCTACTCTGAGTCCGAAATGTCCACTTCAGTTGCACTTACATACACCAAACCTTCCAGTTATATTCCTATCAATATTATGAAGGCTTTTACTGAAGGGTTTGTTCATATGTTATTCATAGCCTGAATTATATAAGATTTTATACTTAAAAACATGGTGAAAATTGATATTTGAGGACTGTTGACAGTATTTTCTGATTTATGGAGTGATAAAAAGAAATATCTAAAAGCCTTAGATGCTAATATGACTACGAAATGAAACAATAATTTTGAACCTGGCTTTATCCAAAGTTCAGATTTCGGTTCCTGAAATGTGTTAAAAATATGCGCATATTTAATGACGATTGGCTCATTTTCATATTCCGAAAACTTGTAATACAAGAAACAATTGCCTTATTGTAGGTAATTAACTGGAGAAATTCCTAGCTGATATCTTTAAGTTAAAAAAAATTACCCTATTCACCTGGGGTGTCTCGTCTTAACTGTTAGGCTTAATAAACCATTATAGACCTACATCACTTAGCAACAGCTGCACATGCCCACATGCTAACTATGGGTCTTACAAACCTACATAACATTACAATATTAATAGAACTATGAATTCAATTTTAACTGATTGACAAGGCAAAACTCTGCACAGCAGCAGCAGCATTAAAGGAAAATATCGTCTTACCTTGTGTTGGGGCTTCACAAAACTCTAAATGTAGCCTTCCTCTCTGGGGTGGAACTAATGAAGACCCTCATTAGAGCAGATACATCCACATTGTCCAAAATGTTACTATGGACATGCATCAAAGTCAGATGTGTCAGTCTCTTCTGTGTCATATTACTCTAGTTGTAGAGGTGGTGGGCTGAGGAGTAGCTGGTGGTCCACTCTTTTTATTGAGTTGTTTGTTGGAGAAAAAAATCCAAAATCCTTTTTTGCACCATTCTAGAAAGTTGTCACTCTGCAGTGTGTGTGTCTCGTCAATTGTCTATCCCACGACCTACGACCTAGATGACCCGGATTTTATTTATTTGGAAAATAAATTCAAGCCACCTGACTGATACAAATATAGACTACTATTATATGCTACTGTATACAGCAACTTTTTTTAAAAGTAAAATCATAACTATTTTATGTAGTTTAATCATTTTTATTTAGGTGGTCACTCAGTTTTTCAAATGTACACCACTCGCCAACAGGGGGTGCTGCAGCACCCCCAGCACCCCTACTTCCCGCGGCTATGGCCAGGCGCTAATCTCAGGACACCTCCACTCTCAGTACATTGCCACTTTCCGAACAGGAAATGCACGCAAATACAAGCCTTTATATTATTAAGGTACAGCGCCACTTTCCGAACCATTGATGAATGCTTGTGTGCACACAAAAATGGCAGGCAAAACCGTTTTAAATGTGTGTTTCCTGTATGGCAAATACAGCTGCTTTGTTTATGTCTGTATGAAGTTGTTGTGAGTGCGGAGGGAGCAGCTACAGGTTCGCTGATCCCAGGGGCCTGCAACCTTTTTGACCAAAAGAGCCATTTTGCTCGTTTTTCCCCAAAAAACATATTTCATACAGCTTGATAGCTTATAAAGTTGTATATATTGTTATATCAGACAAAAACTATAGGTTACTTACGTAACCCCAGTTCTCAGAGTAACATGAAGTGAGATGTCTCACTATGGGATGTGCCTCATCGCGGAGCAAACAGAAGCATCAATCTCATTACGCCAATCCTGATTGGCTGGTGATCTTGACGTCAGCGTCAGGGAATCTACCCCCTATAAGTAGCTTGCGCTACGCCGCATGCGTCATTCAAAATAAGCACCTCTTCTCGCTTCACCATAGCAAGGAGGGCCGTCTGGTGAGACATCTCACTTCATGTTACTCTGAGAACTGGGGTTACGTAAGTAACCTATAGTTCTCATTCGTAACACTCCGTTCGATGTCTCACTATGGGATATTGTAGCTCCCGTATTGTCAGACGAGCTTATCTCGAAAATCACCAAACCCAACCAAAATTTAACAGTTAGAGCTCCAACTCAGCAGGGGGCCCAGCACTGCATGGGCCACACTGGGAGCAGAGACGTCTAATCCGTAAAAGCGGACAAAAGTGAGCGGCGAGGACCAGCTCGCTGCTGCACAAATGTCTTGGATGGAAACACCCTTGAACAAAGCCCAGGATGTAGCCAGACCACGAGTCGAATGAGCATGCAAACCCGAAGTTTCCTGCAGACCCTGACTCGTGTAAGCCAAAGCAATTGCCTCCACAATCCAGTGAGAGAGCCGTTGCTTAGTAACAGGCTTGCCCTTCTGAGGGTTAGCCCAGGACACAAAGAGTTGGTCATTGTGACGAAACTCTTTTGATCTGTCCATATAATTGCGTAAAGCACGGACTGGACATAGCAAATTCGGCTGCTGTTCCCCGGAGGGACACAGCGGCGGAGGAAATGCCTCAATCTCAATGGGGTACATGAACCAACCACCTTAGGTATAAAGGCAGGGTTGGGCTTCAGCAACACTCTCGTTAACCCTCGGGCGAACTGAGTGCATGAAGGATTTACAGATAGCGTATGAATGTCACTGACTCGCTTGGTGGATGCCAGGGCCAGTGACAGCACTGTCTTCAGTGACAGGTGCTTCATGTCAGCTTCTTCCAGGGGTTCAAATGGGGCTCGAGTGAGCCCATCTAAAACCTCTGTCAAGTCCCATAAGGTCACCAGTGACCTGGAAACAGGAAGGAGCCTGTGAGCTCCCTTCATAAAACGGCAGACCAGAGGATGCTGGCCGGCCGTCTTACCCTCAAAACCCACATGGTTTGCAGCAATAGCAGCCAGGTAGACTTTGATCGTGGAGAAAGCTCTGTGTTTATCAATTAGGTCCTGTAGAAATGATAAAATCACTCCCACAGGGCATTGAAAAGAGGTGTGCCCTTTTTGAAGGCACCAGTCCTCAAACACCCTCCACTTACAGTCATAAAGAGACCTAGTGGAGGAAGCTCTCGCACTCTGAATAGTGTTTATCACCTTCTGCGGGAGACCCACTGCATTCAGATTATACCACTCACGGGCCAGGCCCATAGGGCCATGCGCTCCAGGTGTGGGTGAAAGATCGTCTCCCCCGCCTGAGACAGTATGTCTCTGCGTAGGGGGAGCTGCCACGGCTGACCGCACAGCAGCTGATATATCTCCGCCAGCCAGTACATTGCAGGCCAGTGCGGAGCTATCAGGATCATTGTGTGTCGCCGTTCCCTCACTCTGGCCAGAGTTGGGGGTATCAGCGCCAGGGGTGGAAACGCGTACAGGAGGACCGGAGGCCAAATGTGCGCGAGCGCGTCCATGCCTAATGGTGCGTTTTGATCGCGCATTTAAAAGAAAAGCTGACAGTGAGCATTTTCTGTTGATGCGAACAGATCTACCGCGGCTCGGCCGTAACGCACCCATAGCTGGCTCACAACCATTGGATGTAGAGTCCAGTCTGCATATAGTGGTACGCCTCTGAACAGCAGGTCTGCCCCGAGGTTCATAACACCCGGTACGTGCGTCGCTCTCAGAGAGAGGAGACGGCCGCAGCTCCACAAGATCAGTTTGCGTGCCAGCATGTGTAACTGGAGAGAGCGCAAACCCCCTTGTCGGTTTAGATTCGATATTGTGGTCGTATTGTCCGTCCTCACGAGGACATGGTGTCCTCTGAGAAAAGGCAAAAAGAGTTTTAGGGTGAGGAACACCGCTAAAAGCTCCAGGTAATTTATGTGCGACCGCTGGAGGTCTCTGCTCCAGAGACCCCTCACCGGACGACCTTCGTAAATACCTCCCCAGCCTGTCAGACATGCGTCTGTGGTGACCACCTTCCTTGAAAGGACAGCACCCATAGGCACGCCCCGTACCAGAAAAGTCGGGTGCAGCCAGTGGCGCAGTGCCATTACGCATTTCACAGTAACCATCACTCTCCGTGCGCCATGACGCGCAGGGTTTAGTTTTAGAGCGGCTACCCAGCGCTGAAACTCCCTCATGTGTAACCGTCCCAGTCGTACGACCAGGATGGCTGACGCCATGAGCCCCAGTAACCGCAGGCATGATCCGAAAAGAACATGTTTGCGCAGCTGGAAATGAGCGAGGCAAGCTCTGAAAGCTTTCACTCTTTCCGTTGATAGGCGGGCTGTAAAGGGCAACGAGTTCAGGTGTAAACCCAGGAAGAGTACAGTCTGTGCCGGGCACAACATGCTCTTTTCTGTGTTTATTATGAAACCCAGGTTGAGCAGGTGCTTTACGAGGACATATGTCTGCGTAATAGCCTCCTGTTCCGACTGTGCGAGAAGCAGCCAGTCGTCTAGGTAGGTTGCCAGGCGAATACCCTGTTGTCTTAACGGGGCTATCGCGGCTTCCGTACATCGTACAAACACTCTTGGACTGAGAGACAGACCGAAGGGAAGTACTCTGTATTCGTAACAGATCCCCTGAAATGCGAACCTCAGATATTTCCTGTGTGGGTAATATAC
Organism: Notothenia rossii; assembly: GCF_949606895.1. Taxonomy (NCBI): domain Eukaryota; kingdom Metazoa; phylum Chordata; class Actinopteri; order Perciformes; family Nototheniidae; genus Notothenia; species Notothenia rossii. The sequence continues at coordinate 70,741,538 of NC_136912.1, forward strand.
TGGGATGTGGAAATACGCATCTTTCAGGTCGACTGATGTAAACGAGTCGTTTTGTCGCACGAGACGCAGTAGAGATGTGTGAGTGAGCATTCTGAATTTGTATCTTTTTAGATATTTGTTCAGAGCCCTCAAATCTAGTATTGGCCGAATTCCGTTCCCTCCCCGTTTGGGAACGAGGAAATACTTGGAATAAAAGCCGCTCTGACTCTGTTCGGCGGATATTATAGATATAGCCTTCTTTTCTAGAAGTGAGAGAATCTCTCTCTCCAGAATATGGGCTGACTCTCCTCGGGCTTGTGAATGAACAGAACGCCCGAGAAGCGAGGGGGGGTGACAGCGAATTGGAGTCTGTAGCCCCGTGTTACTGTCTTGAAAACCCAAGCAGACGTTGTGAGCATCTCCCACTGTTTGCTCCTTAGAGCCAGCGGAGATGTCAAGTCTCTTACCCTCTGAGTCTCTATTTGTTGTGTTATGGGGCCCTCTAGTGTCTGAACACGATGGTACCCCATTTCGACAATCCCCACTGAGACTGCGCATGCGTGTGACGGTGGTGCCTTCACAACGCCAGCCGGAACTTCGCATGCACGTGACGGTAGCGGCTCTATAACCCCAGTCGTCACTGCGCATGCGCATGGCGGTGGTGCCTTCACAGAACCGTCTATTATCCGCCTTTAGAGAGAGGCCGTAGCTGCTCTCAAAAGAGGGACAGGCGACAGACTGTTTATTGTTTTTATTGTCTTTCTTTTCATTTTTTTGGACTGCGCCCTCGGCTTGAAGCCTGGATGCGACAGTGAAAAATTGTTTATTTGAAAACAACAACAATTGTGACATGTGTTTTTGGGACTGAAGATGGAGGCCTGGTGGCACCCCGAAAACACATCTGGAGCTGGGGAACAGGGAACTTCCAGTTCTGTCACCAAGGAGAGGAGAGGAGGCAGTTATGCCGCCCGCTTCTTCTTCCTCGACTGGTGACCGAAAATCTGAGTCGGCTGTGCCTGAAAAGCAGCTGCCGAAACCGGAGATTTCCTCGGCCAGCTCGTCCTCGTCTCCTGCCTGGGCTGGGGACTCGGGGCGGGCTGTGGCCTCTGCTGCCTCGGTACCTTGAACCGGGCAGGACGTGAGGCAACTTGGGCGAAGGACTGCCGCGAGACCGTCGCAGGTAGCGGCTGGACCCTTCGGGGGAGACAGAGGTGGAGGGCCTCGTCTTCCTTCTTTTTCGACTCACATTTCCGCTGCATCGAGACTAAAGCGGAGCCGAAAATACCCTCGGAACGATAGGCATGTCAAGAACATCCTCCTTTTCCCGGTCTGGGAGGTTAGTTAGGTTGAGCGGCCTGGCTCTCTCCTGTACCACCATTATGCCCATGACTTTGCCCGTGGCCTGGACTGCACAGCGCTGCACACGGAGGCAAATGTCCGTGATCGCTGCGATCTCGTCCCATACGGCCGACCCAGGTTTGCTCGATAGGTCCTCGCAGAGCTCCGCCTGGTAGGCGGTCAGCAGTGAGGAGAAATTGAGTGCCCTGGCGGACAACGCTGCGGCTTTATAGGCCCGTTCCGTCATCGCTGACTGGAACCGGTCTGCCTTCACCGGTAGCTTGGGGTTCCTGCTTGGGGTCAGAGCCAGCCTCGGTTGGAGGTGGGCTGCCACCAGCGGTTTCATGGGCGGCCTGAGCTGATGACACAAAGACATAATCGTCTTGCTCATCCGAGTCGGACAGGAGGAACTCAGAGGCATCCTCTTCGTCCTCCATGTAGTCCAACTCCAGGACATCATCCGCGGGCGAGACCATGGTGAGGTCCAGTTGGGAGCCCCAGCATGACACAGCGCGGGGCTCCGCTCTCGCGGCTTTTGCCGCTGTTATCGAGCCCCAGCCTGACAAAGCGCGGGGCTCAATCTCCGCGGCGGACGCCCCCATGTCTTGATTACCGGCCGGCGAAACAGCGGACATGAAGGGGTCCTGTCCCGACAAGCTAGCTTGGCGTGCTAGCCGTCGGCGGAGGCTCTTGATGGTGAAGCGGGCACAATGCCCGCACGAGCCGGGGTTGTCGACAGCCTCCTGGGCGTGTTCCAGCCCGAGGCAGGATGAGCAGCCCTGGTGTGAGTCTGTGCCTGATATCTTCAACCCGCAGCCGCAGAGCCGAGCCTCCGAGTCCCTGACTCCTCTGGTGTGAGGGAGAGAAGCGTCCATCTCGTTCGCCGTGGTGACGGCGTGGAGAGGACCCGCTCGTAACAGGTACGTTGCTGAGAAAAAAGACATCCTTCCCCACCTGTCGTTAATCCGGAGAAAAAGCGACGGTGTAGAATTTTATTCTCAAAGAATATTAACTTGTGTGTTAATACCCTTTTTATCTTCCCCTCCTCTGGTGTGAGAGAGAAAAATAAAAAAACGTCCCTGCTACCGTGGTGTCGGTAGTGAGGAAAGGCAAGCTAGTAACAGGTGTGTTACCAGCTTGAAAAATCAAAACCTTACCTTTAATTCCGAAGAAAGAAACGGCGAGGTAGATTGCAACGCTAACTGGTTTGTTAGTATTAACAGTCTTCTTGCAGAAGTATATATAGAAGTAGCCGGCGAGCGCCCGTCGACTGAAGTTAGCTTGGATAGCTTGGTTCCGTCTGTGGACTGTATGAGCTAGCCCGGCTACCAATAGAGATGTTCTCTGAAGCGAGAAGAGGTGTTTGAATGATGCATGCGGCGTAGCGCAAGCTACTTATAGGGGGTAGATTCCCTGACGCTGACGTTGAGATCACCAGCCAATCAGGATTGGCGTAATGTGATTGATGCTTCTGTTTGCTCCGCGATGAGGCGCATCCCATAGTGAGACATCGAACGGAGTGTTACGAATGAGAACTACAGTTTTTTTGCATTTATTAGGCTATTTATTAAATTATATAAAACTGTTAACCTCTAATAAGAAACAAAGAACTCCTTAGAGCCCCTGTCACACTGTCCCAAAATTGACACCCGATGGACACACGATTAAGGAAATGTTCAAATTCGGCTCTCATTGTAACAACATCGGGACATCCGTGAGAGCATCTTAAGCCATCGTATGACCGCCGGTGGAGTTTCTCAGGCTCCGGCAGCAACTTCGTGAGCGGCAAATTCGTAAGGCACTCGTGAGGGCATCTTGTCAAATCGTGAGGGCATCTTGTTATCATCGGTGCCATCGGGCATTCGCCCTCACTCTGATCGGGGCGAATGCCCGATGGCACCGATGATAACACGATGCTCTCACGATGCTCTCACGATGGCCTTACGAAGGGCAAAATTGACACACGAATTCAACGCGAAAATGAACCTTCGCAAGGTCCTTCGGCAATTTTTTGGCACGCCAAAGATTTTGCCACCGCTCACGAAGTTGCTGCCGGAGCCTTAAGAAACTCCACCGGCGGTCATACGATGGCTTAAGATGACCTCACGAATGTCCTGATGTTTTTACGATCAGAGCTGAATTTGAACTTTTCCTTTATCGTGTGTCCATCGGGTTGTTTTATTGCACAACAAAATCATGTAAACATATTATGTAAATAACCCAATTTGTGGATATAATATATTATTTTGAAGGCGAGTTGACAGGAGGTTGTTGTTGCTATGGAAACAACAATACGGAGAAAATGTAATATCTTCTACATATAAAGACGGATAAAGTAAAGAACAAAGTCGGAAAATATTAGTACAGTATCATAGTACTTTAACATAATCGTTTTTGTTACTTTCGTTGCAGTTGTATGTCTGAAATGTAATGTAAATGTTGCCTTCGTGTGTGTTTCGGGGCCATCTTCGTGCGAAATTCACAAATCCATATTTGTGTGTCCATCGGGTGTCAATTTCGGGACAGTGTGACAGGGGCTATAAGGAGAATTAAAAATAATACACAGGCCTACTTTAAAATAAATGTAACACAGCACTTGGGGAGTCCTCTGCACATTTGAAGGAAAACAAATATAATTCAAATGGGCCCACTTTGAAATAAATAAAACATATAGCTGCACCCTAAAAAGAGTTAAAGGTATAGGTAAGAATGGAGAAACCAGCTCGAGTGCGCTAGAATTTGAAAATAATCAACCGGAAAAAATCTGTCTCTTCCTTCAGACTTCCTTTCAGAACCCCTCCTCTAACACACACGGACGCGCACATGACCAATGAGGGCACAAAATAAGTTTGTGCACAGATGGAAGGCTGACAGGCAGGTAGGCCATCCAGTTATTTTAGCCGGGCCGGCTCAGATGATTGGTCGTGCTTTTTACAGCGCTACGGCTTCCAGAGATACATTTTTTTATGTATTTATTGTAAAAGCATTTAATATATTCATTGCTATCAGGATGTTAAGAGCATTCCATGGAATATAACAAAAAGTGTTTTCTGAAATAAATGACATACCCCATTGAATTATGACTGAAGATAGTCAGCTGTCTTCCTCTCCCATGTTGTTCCTCGATACGTAAAGGCTGCAGCACCTTTGACAACTTCTCTCTAGATATCAAACATACCGGTAAACCAGCATCGTTTGCTGTGAAAACATATAACTCTGTCCAGGCAGAATTAAATCCTGTGTTCCTCCGATACTTTTCTTTGATTTATCCATAGTTCGCTCATCGAGCCGGGGGTCAGGTTATTCGCCTGCAAGACGCTAGCGCGGGACCATAGCAGGATGTCACGCATATTTTAGTTTTACCTAATTAAAACCGTTTAGTTTTTTATTTATGTGTCACAGTATCACCTCAAAATACAAGATACAAAACATTTTCAACCATGCAAGAAAATAGTTCTACAAATACTTTTATTTTATTTCCTCCTTATTTTTGTCTAAGCTCAAGGGAGCCAGCGCAGAGGGCTTAAAGGGCCGCATGCGGCTCAAGGGCCGCGGGTTGCCGACCCCTGGCTTAGCCTAATCGATCAGTGCACTACGAAGCCAGTACAAGACAGTGAACTGTCAACGGTGGGGAGCCCCGTCGGTCATTATCGGCCGATATTCACTCTTAATAGTTTGATCGGTGCTCTCTATAAAGGCCCATCAGGAGAGCTGGATCTGATCGATATGGACATAAACGCGAGTGAAGTATAACCGGACGGGAGAGAGGGATCAGATCAGGGGGGTATACTACGAAGCTGGTTCAATCTAACCTGGATATGTTTGAGTTAGCCGGTTGGCCTAATCCAAAACATATGCGCTCTCGCTAAACTGTACTACGACGCGGGTTATCAAGTGGATCGCTCAAGCCAGCCGTGTCCTATCTAGTTAGGTGCGCGTTCACAGGAAAGGGGTGGTATTTGGAGCATTCGACCAATCACAAACATGGAGAAGCATACTGAAAGCGCAGCGTCATACTTCCTGAATGAAAAGTCAACTATAATATTAGACATATGAAGAATTTAAACTTTAAACATCCATGACTTAAACACTTTATCCAGGATAAAAGCCACATAGTTGCACCTGCAAGGTGAATACAGCTGGTAAAAGAAAAAGTGTTTGAATGCATCCATTAACAGGTTTATGATATCACTGCCCCGTCTAAGACACGAGTGGATCTGACTTTAATTACATTTGTCTCGAGTGTTTCGTCAACTTAATGTGTTGCTTAAAATAATACTTCTGCATACAGTATGTGACACTGTGAGTGTTGCACGGCCAGATACGGCTCAGCTGACTCAGATAAGGAAATATATGATACATTATGATGTGATATGCCGTACTGTACTTAATGTTACTCTGATCCGGTTACTTATGTTGTGACAGATATTTAAGTAAGCTTTCTTAACGCTAATGTTATAATAGTCAGATTGCTCTGAAGATGGGAGGTGATATTCTATTAATGTTCACGTTCTCACAATCGGTGATTTTTGCCGGCCGTCTTTCCTGCAACGGCAGTTTTTCTGTATTTCCTTTCTCCTGTAATGTGACTTGATCGCTTTAAACTCCGCACACTGTGCTCTGATTGGTCAGCAGGCGGTGCTTTCACTGAGTTGAGCTCTTAGCCTGCAACCTAACCTGGTCCCGATCAGGCGTTTTTTGTTTGCAGGTGCAGCGGTTTTAAAGGGAAAACAAATATGTGACCATCAAAAATACATATGTAAAACTTTTTTCTGTATTTGGATTTTATTTACATGTATATGAAACGGAACACATTTGTGTGTGCATTGAAAAACACAAGTGTGGATCCGAAAATACAAGTGTGAATCCTTTTGCGGATCATGAAATACAAGTGTGAATCCTTCTGTGTGCATGTGTGTATTATGAGATTGTTCTGAGCCCATAAAATGATGCATCACTAGGGGAAATGAGAGATGCAGCAGATATTGAGTCTGAGGAGCCGTTGTTTGTTCCAGGCCTGAGTTTGATCCCGGGAGGACAGAGGATGTGAACCCTGAGGAACTGAGTGTCACAAGCAGAGTTTTTTCCTTTTTCACTGGGGACCCACACCAGGAGATTTCCCACGCTTGGAGTGTAATGCGCTGTCGCATTCCCTCCTCCCAGCTGTCTCTGTTCTCGCCCACTTTTCATCTCAATATGTTTAGCATGCATCCTCTTTTCCTCTCTGTTTGCTCTCCAACTGAACCTCCTCTCACAGCCCGCTTCTTAATTTCTACTCTGTTATGATAATATTAAATGAAGCAGATTGTATACTGCAGGCATGAAAAAGGGGTTGAGAGGGACATATTGGAGGAAGAGAAAGCCCCCCCACTCTTTGGAGATCATGACCACACTTGCGTCTGGAGTTGGAGAGATGCACCACACATGTCCACTCCTGGGGGAGACACTGAGGAATGTTAACATTGGGTCATCTCCTCCAGGTCTGCTAACGGTTCAGAAAACTGTCTGTCCTCCTTTTTTAAAACTCAGGGTCACAGGATTTCATACCACCATATGTGATGAAGACGATGTTCTCTTATGATGAACATACAGTATGTGCTCTGCAGTGCGTTGGTTTTGTTAACATCCCGGCTGTAACTGACATTTGAGACATTAACAGTTTTTCTCAATACCAATTTCTTTTTAGTTTCTTTGTATTCATTGAACTTTTTGTCCATGAATATACTTTGATCGAAATAAAAAAAAAACATGTTTTTTTTACAAAGTACAAAAAAAACTAAACATGCTTTATAATTTGTCCTTAGGTCAAACGGTTATTAAAGATATACATTAATAATGTAACAAGGTACTAGGAAAATAAATACAAATAACAATACAGTGATTTGAAAAGAGGGCTTGAACATGCCCCCATAATATCAACATAATACTTTCAAATGTCCATTTCTATTTTTCACGTAAAGGTTCTTAATTTAGAACATTTTGTTTTATTCTTTTAAGTGTCTTTACGTCTTCAATAAGGTCAGTACAATCTTTGTAAAGATGTTTATTAATGTCAAAAGTTTAAGAAACAAAAGAGAAAATATATCATAAAGGCCGTTACCAGGTTCATTTACAGCATTTCACTGCCCCCTGGTGCAGTGAAATAAACTCATGCAGGCTGTCAGTTCTCTATCACCCTGGAAAAATCTAGATATTATTACATGTTATATCTAATTCTTTCTTGCAGATTTTTTGGAAAAACTATTCCAAATAATAAGGTTTGCAAACCTTGCTCAATATTAGAATAAATAAATAATAATTATATTTGAATTTGATTGCAATTCATACAAAAGTCACGCATTATCCTATTTGTATGGCCATTCTTTTTTAATTATGTAATAATGTTAATGTGATTGAGGCAGCTTTGTCTTCTGTATCTGTTGGTTACCTAATAATGTGATTATAATAAATAAAATAATATAATAATGTGACACTATTGGTTATTTGCCCATTTAGTGTGTGTAATCATTTCTTTATCCCTTTGAAAATATAATATATACATGTATTTTTTTTTAACTAATATTTACTTTAGACTCCTTATCACAGGATATGGACTTGGTGTGGGTATGAGTTTTAAGGAACAGGGATTTGCTCCACTTTTTTTATTTTAATGTATTTTATCTTGACCCCATATTTCGGAACCACTGACAAGAGTTAATGCTTCTACTGTATACTGAATTAATTTACAATTTTCCAGGTAAAATCTATGGATTACAACTCAAACCACTAGATGTCAGTGTCAATTCATGATTATACCAAACAGTACTGGTGTAGGAAGTTCAGCTGTGACCACCAACAATACAGAGAGAGTAATTAGGGAAACAAATATCTATCAGTTGTGCCAGGCAGCCTTATGTTATGAAACATGATTTTTTAAAGACATGAGGCCTTTTCCCTCTCTAAAGTTGGAAATAAATGAGAATTTAATCTGTAATTCAGTTATGTATCCTGGGACAAAATGTGTCCTACCCAGTGAAGTAAAGGTAGTCTAAATGCTGGCTTGGAGCATATTGATTTTGATAGCACTCCGTCATAAATGTAGGTAAACATTTTACAATTGTATAACTGTCCTCTGCTCCCATTTTTGGTTAAAGGCATGTATTTTATCAACTGTTGTATAACATCTGCCATGATATAACCGGTTTATCTCTGAGATTTATTAAATGTAGGATTCGATCAGTGATTACCAGTGTCCTAGAAGTCGGTAATTATGTAGTTAATACAAGCAAAGCAGAAGGTCTGGTGACGCAGTATAAAGACAAAGTGAGTCCACATGGGGTGGGATGCATGATAGAATGTTTGGATTAAACAAATACAGGATATTCAACCAGGAGATAGGGGGTTTGTTTCCTACTTTAATCCTAAACTAGTCAGTTTAAAAACTAAATCTGCTATCCTGTCTTTTCAGCAAGTGCAAGTAGTGTATTGGAGTATATTAACATGTTGTGTTTATATTAAATGGGTCAGCAATCAGAAGGGTTTTAACTAGGGCTGTCAAACGATTACACATTTTAATCAGATTAATCACAGTTTAAAAATGAATTAATCATGATTAATCACCATTCGAACTATGTCCAAAATATGCCATTTGTGTATGTATATTGTTGTGGGAATCGAAAGACAAATGAAAGAAGGCGGATATATCCATTTAACATACAGTATGTATGTATGTTTATTATAACATTGTTCTGTGTGTCAAAATGAAAGACAGCCCACACACCTATCAATCATCAAACCGTGGGGTCTTAATTCATTATGTGTTGATTTCGATCAACGGGGGAGTACTTCAGGATAGTCGGGGGGAGGGGGCGAGTCGGGGGGGGCGGGGCGTGTGGGGCTAGTGGAGCACTTCTTGTCCACAGAGTAGGCTTTGAGACAAGCGAGACCTGCGCAATTTCGATCAACGTCTTGCTAGTGCGTTGCATGATGGTTAGTCATTTTGTCCGACTTGCTCTGGAGGCTCGCTCACATGAGACGTTGAAATCTCGCGGGACAAAGACGCCCGCAGCGTTGAGAGCGAGGCGCGGCGAGGCGGCGCAGTTCCTCTCCACGGGCTGCGGAAGGGAAATTCTTGATGGGAAACGACTCGCTGGTATCTCGAGCTGAGCGCTCATTGGTGGTTTTTACCATGTGCTGGTGATGAAACTCTCCAATTGGCTAGGCAAAAGTTTGTTGTTGTTTTGTGTCAGTTTTACGTCCCCCCCTCCATTAAAATTTTTCATCATTGTTCCACAATGTTTATCATCATGAAATTAATATCTATAGGTTACTTACGTAACCCCAGTTCTCAGAGTAACATGAAGTGAGATGTCTCAGTATGGGATGCGCCTCATCGCGGAGCAAACAGAAGCATCAATCTCATTACGCCAATCCTAATTGGCTGGTGATCTTGATGTCAGCGTCAGGGAATCCACCCACCCTATAAGTAGCTTGCACCACGTCGCAGCGTCATTCAAAATAAGCACCTCTTCTCGCTTCACCTTAGCAAGGAGGGCCGTCTGGTGAGACATCTCACTACATGTTACTCTGAGAACTGGGGTTACGTAAGTAACCTATAGTTCTCATTCATAACACTCCGTTCGATGTCTCACTATGGGATATTGAAGCTCCCGTATTGCCAGACAAGCTTATCTCGAAAATCACCAAACCAACCAGAACTTAACAGGTAGAGCTCTGACTCAACACGGGGCCCAGCACTGCTCGGGCCACACTAGGAGCAGAGACGTCTAGCCTGTAAAAGCAGACAAAAGTGAGCGGCGAGGACCAGCTCGCCGCTGCACAAATGTCTTGGATGGAAACACCCTTGAACAAAGCCCAGGATGTAGCAAGACCACGAGTCGAATGAGCACGCAGACCCGTAGGTGCCTGCAAACCCTGACTCGCATAGGCAAAAGCAATCGCTTCCACAATCCAGTGGGAGAGCCGTTGCTTGGTAACGGGCTTGCCCTTCTGAGGGTTAGCCCAGGATATGAAGAGTCACTACAACAAAACTCTTTTGACCTGTCCATATAAGTGCGTAAAGCACGAACTGGACACAGCAAATTCGGCCGCTGTTCCCCGGAGGAACACAGCGGTGGAGGAAATGCCTCAATGTCAATTGGGGTGCATGAACCAACCACCTTAGGTATAAAGGCAGGGTTGGGCTTCAGCAACACTCTCGTTTGCCCCGGGGCAAACTGAGTGAACGAAAGATGTACAGAGAGCGCATGAATATTACTGACTCGCTTGGCGGATGCCAGGGCCAGTAACAGTACTGTCTTCAGCGACAGGTGCTTCATGTCAGCTCCTTCCAGGGGTTCAAATGGGGTTCGAGTTAGCCCATCTAAAACCACTGTCAAGTCCCATAAGGGCACCAGTGACCTGGAAACAGGGAGGAGCCTGCGAGCTCCCTTCATAAAACGGCATACCAAAGGATGTTGGATAGTCGTCTTACCCTCAAAGCCCACATGGCATGCAGCAATAGCAGCCGGGTATACTTTGATCGTAGAAAAAGCTCTGTGTTTATCAATTAGGTCCTGTAGAAATGATAAAATCACCCCAACAGGACATTGAAAAGCGGTGTGCCCTTTTTGAAGGCACCATTCCTCAAACACCCTCCATTTACAGTCATAGAGAGACCTGGTGGAGGAAGCTCTTGCACTCTGAATAGTGTTTATCACCTTCTGCGGGAGACCCACTGTATTCAGATTGTACCGCCCATAGGGCCAGGCGCTCCTGGTGTGGGTGAAAGATCGTCCCCCCCGCCTGAGACAGTATGTCCCTGCGCTGCCACGGCTGTCCGCACAGCAGCTGATAAATCTCCGCCAGCCAGTACATTGCAGGCCAGTGCGGAGCTATCACGATCAGTGTGTGGCGCTGTTCTCTCAGTCTGGCCAGAGTTGGGGGTATCAGAGCCAGGGGTGGGAACGCGTACAGGAGGACCGGAGGCCAAACGTGCGCGAGCGCGTCCACGCCTAACGGTGCGTTTAGATCGCGCATTGAAAAGAACAGCTGACAGTGAGCATTTTCTGTTGATGCGAACAGATCTACCACGGCTCGGCCGTAACACACCCACAGCTGACTCACAACCATTGGATGTAGAGTCCAGTCTGCATACAGTGGTACACCTCTGGACAGCAGGTCTGCCCCGAGGTTCATCACTCCTGGTACGTGCGTCGCTCTCAGAGAGAGGAGATGACCGCAGCTCCACAAGATCAGTTTGCGTGCCAGCATGTGTAACTGGAGAGAGCGCAAACCCCCTTGACGGTTTATATACGATATTGTGGTCGTATTGTCTGTCCTCACGAGGACATGGTGTCCTCTGAAAAAAGGCAGAAAGCGTTTCAGGGTGAGGAACACCGCTAAAAGCTCCAGGTAATTTATGTGCGACCGTTGGAGGTCTCTGCTCCAGAGACCCCTCACCGGTCGACCTTCGTAAATACCTCCCCAGCCCGTCAGACATGCGTCTGTGGTGACCACCTTCCGAGATAGGACAGCACCCATAGGCACGCCCCGTACTAGAAAAGTCGGGTGCAGCCAGTGGCGCAGTGCCATTACGCATTTCACAGTGACCATCACTCTCCGCGCGCCATGATGCGCGGGGTTTAGTCTGAGGGCAGCTACCCAGCGCTGAAACTCCCTCATGTGTTAGCGTCCCAGTCGTACGACCAGGATGGCTGACGCCATGAGTGCCCAGTAACCGCAGACATGATCTGAAGAGAAAATATTTGCGCAGCCAGAAATGAGCGAGACAAGCTCTGAAAGCTTTCACTCTTTCCGCTGACAGGCGGGCTGTAAAGGGCACCGAGTTCAGGTGTAGACCCAGGAAGAGTGCAGACTGGGCTGGGGACAACATGCTCTTTTCTGTGTTTATTGTGAAACCCAGGTCGAGCAGGTGTTTTACGAGGATATTTGTCCGCGTAATAGCCTCCTGTTCCGACTGTGCGAGAAGCAGCCAGTCGTCTAGGTAGGTTGCCAGGCGAATACCCTGTTTTCTTAACAGGGCTATCGCGGCTTCCGTACATCGCACAAACACTCTTGGACTGAGAGACAGACCGAAGGGAAGTACTCTGTACTCGTAACAGACAACCTGAAATGCGAACCTCAGATATTTCCTGTGTGGGTAATATACTGGGATATGGAAATACGTACCTTTCAGATCGACTGATGCGAACCAGTCGTTTTGTCGCACGAGGCGTAGCAGAGATGTGTGAGTGAGCATTCTGAATTTGTATCTTTTGAGATATTTGTTCAGAGCTCTCAAATCCGGTGTTGGCCGAATTCCGTTCCCTCCCCGTTTGGGAACGAGGAAATACTTGGAATAAAAGCCGCTCTGACTCTGTTCGGCGGGTATTATAGATACAGCCTTCTGTTCTAGTAGCGAGAGAATCTCTCGCTCCAGAATATGGGCCGACTCTCCCGGGGCTTGTGAATACAGAATGCCCGAGAAGCGAGGGGGGGTGACAGCGAATTGGAGCCTGTAGCCCCATGTTACTGTCTTGAAAACCCAAGCAGAAGCTGTGAGCATCTTCCACCTTTCGCTCCTTAAAGCGAGCAGAGATGTCACGTCTCTTTCCCTCTGAGCCTCTATTTGTTGTGTTATGGGGCCCTCTAGCGTCTGAACACGGCGGTACCCCAGGTTGATAACCCCAGCCAACACTGCGCATGCGTGTGGCGGTGGTGTCTTCACAGCTCCAGCCGGCACTGCGCATGCGCGTGGCGGTGGTGCCTTCACAGACCCGTCTATTATCCGCCTTTTGAGAGAGGCCGTAGCTGCTCTCAAAAGAGGGACAGGTGACAGACTGTTTATTGTTTTGATTGTTTTTCTTTTCATTTTTTTGGACTGCGCCCTCGGCTTGAAGCCTGGATGCGACAGTGAAAAATGGTTTATTCGAAAACAACGGTATTTGTGACATGTGTTTTTGTGACTTAGGCAGATAGCAGAACTCGGTGTCTCTGGTATTAAGTCCGTTTCCCTTCTGGCGCGAACTTGAGGATGGCGTTGAGCCATCACTCGAGGCGGCGGGAAGATGGAGGCCTGGTGGCACCCCGAAAACACAATTGGAGCTGGGGAACAGGGAACTTCCAGCTCTGTCACCAAGGAGAGGAGAGGAGGCAGTTATGCCGCCCGCTTCTTCTTCCTCGACTGGTGACTGAAAATCTGAGTCGGCTGTGCCTGAACGGCTGCTGCCTGAACCGGAGATTTTCTCGGCCAGCTCGTCCTCGTCTCCTGCCTGGGCTGGGGACTCGGGGCCGGCTGTGGCCTCTGCTGCCTCGGTACCTTGAACCGGGCAGGACGTGAGGCAACTTGGGCGAAGGACTGCCGCGAGACCGTCGCAGGTAGCGGCTGGACCCTTCGGGGGAGACAGAGGTGGAGGGCCTCGTCTTCCTTCTTTTTCGACTCACACCTCCGCTGCATCGAGACTAAAGCGGAGCCGAAAATACCCTCGGGAACGATAGGCATGTCGAGAAGATCCTCCTTTTCCCGGTCTGGGAGGTTGGTCAGGTTGAGCCACCTGGCTCTCTCCTGTACCACCATTATGCCCATGACTTTGCCCGTGGCCTGGACTGCACAGCACTGCACGTGGAGGCAAATGTCCGTGATCGCTGCGATCTCGTCCCACACGGCCGGCCAAGGTTTGCTCAATAGGTCCTCGCAGAGCTCCGCCTGGTAGGCGGTCAGCAGTGAGGATACGTTGAGTGCCCTGGCGGACAACGCTGCGGCTTTATAGGCCCGTTCCGTCATCACTGACTGGAATCGGTCTGCCTTCACCGGTAGCGTGGGGTTCCTGCTTGTTGTCGGAGCCAGCCTCGGTTGGAGGTGGGCTGCCACCAGCGGTTCCATGGGCTGTATGCAGAGCAGGCCGAGCCTCTCCATACCGTCACAGTCCACAGTATTACTGAAGGGGCGGTCTCTCCACGAGACCGACACCTCGTCCAGCATCTCCGGGAAGACTGGAAGGAGCTGCCTCTTTGTCCTCGCTGCTTGGGGCAAAGTCTTCCCCTCGTGGCGAGACCTGGAGGTCTCCTTGGCCATTTAAGGCCATGGGATGTCCAGCCTGGACGCGGCGTGTTGACACACGGCCTGCAGGTCCATGCTCAGGCAGGGCAAAGCTGATGCGCTATCGCCCGGGAGTGTAGCCATCGCTCCCGGCTTTGCAGCCTGAGCTGATGACACGAAGATATCACCTTCTTGCTCATCCGAGTCGGACAGGAGGAACTCAGAGGCATCCTCTTCGTCCTCCATGTAGTCCAACTCCAGGACATCCTCCGCGGGCGAGACCATGGTGAGATCCAGTTGGGAGCCCCAGCTTGACACAGCGCGGGGCTCCGCTCTCGCGGCTGTTGCCGCCACCGGGCCCCAGCCTGACACAGCGCGGGGCTCCGGTTCAGCGGCTGCCGCTGTTATTGAGCCCCAGCCTGACACAGCGCGGGGCTCAATTTCTGCGGCGGACGCCCCCATGTCTTGATTGCCGGCTGGCGAAACAGCGGACATGAGGGGGTCCTGTCCCGACAAGCTAGCTTGGCGTGCTAGCCGTCGGCGGAGGCTCTTGATGGTGAAGCGGGCACAATGCCCGCACCAGCCGGGGTTGTCGATAGCCTCCTGGGTGTGTTCCAGCCTGAGGCAGGACGAGCAGACCTGGTGTGAGTCTGTGCCTGATACCTTCAACCCGCAGCCGCAGAGCCGAGCCTCCGAGTCCCTGACTCCTTTGGTGTGAGGGAGAGAAGCGTCCATCTCGTTCGCCGTGGTGACGGCGTGGAGAGGACCCGCTCGTAACAGGTACGTTGCTGAGAAAAAAAAAATTTGCCACCTTTCGTTAATCCGGAGAAAAAGCGACGGTGTACAATTTTATTCTCAAAGAATATTAACTGGTGTGTTAATACCTTTTTATCTTCCCCTCCTCTGGTGTGAGAGAGAAAGAAAAAACGTCCTCGCTACCGTGGTGTCGGTAGTGAGGGAAGGCAAGCTAGCAACAGGTGTGTCACTAGCTGGAAAAATCAAAACCTTACCTTTATTTCCGGAGAAAGAAACGGCGAGGTAGATTGCAATACTAACTGGTGTATTAGTATTAACAGTCTTCTTGCGAAGCAGAAAAGTGTGTTTGAGAGGTGTTTGAAAGACGCTGCGACGTGGCGCAAGCTACTTATAGGGTGGGTGGATTCCCTGACGCTGACGTCAAAATCACCAGCCAATCAGGATTGGCATGGGCGCGGGAAGGGGGGTGCTGAGGGCGCTGCAGCACCCCCTAGCGGCAGGCAGGGGGTGCGGAGCTCCCCTGTCTGAATTATTATTTGACGGTTATTTCTGCTCCCGCTGTGCATAATCTGTGTAATATGTAGCCAATAAATTCCACATTGTTGGTAAAATGATATTTTGGCCTGCCCCGAATGTTTTTTCTGTAGCCCCGGACAATTCTACCTCAATAATATAATACATTAACCGTGCTTTACCTGAACCTCATCAAGACACTAGAAAGGACGGCAGGACTGTGATTTCCCGTGTTCAGTGAATGCAACAGAGGCAAGACACCAGACCAATCAGAGAGTTGGATGGAAATAAAAGTGTGCTTGTGTCATTCAAGCTCGCGGCTCTGTGTGTGTGCGGAAATAGCGCATTTAGTGTGTGTGAGAGAGGGAGAGAGAGAGAGGGACCGGTGCCAGCAGCAGGGACCGTTTTGTTAGCATCTGGTTAGCTAGCTGCACTAACGGTTCCACAACAAGCTGGAGGAGAGCTCTCCTCTCAGATTGAGAGGCTCAGGTGAGCTAAAGGACTCTCTGAGTGTTTAGATAGTTAACTTTAGTCTAAGTTATCTCAATGGGTCTCAAACGGTTTGGTCAAAAATTATTCAAAAGATTATTTCCGCGGCACACCTTCATATAATCATTATAGTTATAAAAAAAATAAGGGAATAAAGGAAAAACAATTATGAAATACTATATGGCAGTAAAACAAGAATACAGTTTGAAAGGGGAGTGATTTGTAAAATATCCATAAAGAAAAAGAACATCTGCTTACAGTTGTGTTTCATCTGGGTGTTGAGAGATGTATCCATAGATCTCTTAATGTTGCTCTCAAAGTGCACCAGATTGATGCTTTTAACTTCAATATTTAAAAAAAATCTTCCCGGGGGAGCATCCCCCCGGACCCCCCTAGAGGAGGTGAGGTCCGCTCCCCACTCGTAAAAAATAGCACTTTACCCCTGCCTATATGCCGTGAGCTGATTATCGAGCCTTCATTTTAACAGTCGCGGGTTTACTCAATCAATCAATCAATCAATCAATGTTTATTTATATAGCCCAATATCACAAATGTTACATTTGTCTCAGTGGACTTCACAGTTTGTACAGAATATCAGTATGACAATACGACACCCTCTGTCCTTAGACCCTCACATCGTACAAGGAAAAACTTCCAGAGAAAACCCCACAGTTTAAAGGGAAAAATGGGAGAAACCTCAGGGAGAGCAACAGAGGAGGGATCCCTCTCCCAGGACGGACAGACGTGCAATAGATGCCGTGTGTAAATTGAAAAGATAATACATTTGCAACATAGGTAGTCCAAATGTTTTGATATGCATGTGTGTATAATAAGAAGATGAATCCACGAGGATATCCATCCAGGACTTATGATCCAGGACCGCAGCCACGACTCAAGATCCAGGACTCGCAATCCATGACACAGGCACGCAGGATCATCCATGACTCCGGATCCCGGCGTATATAGACACCAAAAAGAAAGAAATTTGGGGAAGCTGGGTTAATCGGAACATGAGAGTACACAGGTATAGACAGAGAGAAGGAAGAAGTAAGATGTCCCCCGACAAACTAAGCCTATATCAGCAAAACTAGGGGCTGAATCTAATCAGCCCTAACTATAAGCTTTATCAAAAAGGAAGGTCTTAAGCGCACTCTTAAAAACGGATAGGGTGTCTGCCGTCCGAACACAAACTGGAAGCTGATTCCACAAAAGTGGAGCTTGATAAGAAAAGGCTCTGGCTCCCATTCTACTTTTAGAGACTCTAGGAACAACCAACAACCCTGCATTCTTGGAACGCAATGCCCTAGTAGGACAATAGGGTATAATGAGTTCTTTAAGGTAAGATGTCATTTGTGACTTTAACCAGAGCTGTCTCTGTGCTATGTTGTGTTCTAAAGCCAGACTGAAAATCTTCAAATAAATCATAGTTTCTTAAGTAATCACACAGCTGTTTTGCGACTGCTTTCTCAAGAATTTTTGAGAGGAACGGAAGATTAGAAATAGGTCTATAGTTGGCTAAAACCTCTGGATCGAGGTTGTGCTTTTTAAGAAGCGGTTTTATCACTGCTACTTTGAATGATTTTGGAACATAGCCTGATAATAAAGACATATTCATAATATTTAATAAAGAAGTGCTAATTAATGGAAAAACTTCTTTTAACAGCTTAGTTGGAATCGGGTCTAAGATACACGTTGATGGTTTAGAAGAGAGAATCATTGAATTTAATTGTTCAAGGTTTATGGCTGAAAAGCATTCTAGTTTACTATCTAGTGTAATATTATTAGAACTTACGTTTCCGGGAGCTGTTGATAACACTATACTGGTCAAAGGCAAGAGGTCATTGATTTTGTTTCTAAGAGTAACAATTTTATCGTTAAAAAAGCACATAAAATCATTACTACTGAGTGCTATGGGAATAGAAGGCTCAGTCGAGCTGTGGCTCTCTGTCAGCCTGGCTACAGTGCTGAAAAGAAATCTTGCATTATTCTTATTCTCATCTATTAATGAAGAGTAGTATGCTGCTCTCGCTTTACGCAGTGCTTTCTTATATTCATTGAGAGTAATATGCCAAATTAAACGAGATTCTTCAAGTTTAGTGGAACGCCATATCCTTTCAAGTTGTCTCGACTTTTGCTTTATTTTGCGGGTTTCGGCATTATGCCATGGAGCTAATCTATGTTGTTTTATTTTCTTCTTTTTCAAAGGAGCAACAGAGTCTAATTTTATTCGCAGCGCATCTGTAGCACTATCAACAACATGATCAATTTGGGGTGGTGTACATTTTTTATAAGTTTCCTCCCCTACATGCAGACATGCTATCGAGTTAAGTATTGGTGGAATCTCTTCCTTAAATTTGGCTATAGCACTAACAGATAGGTTTCTGCTGCAGGAGCTTTTGGCTAATGCTTTGTAGTCTAGTAACAGTACTTCAAAAGTTACTAAGAAATGGTCGGATAAAGCAGGATTATGCGGTTCGACTAATAGTTGCTCAATTTCAATACCATAAGTCAGAACAAGGTCAAGAGTGTGATTATAGCAGTGGGTTGGTTTATTTACACTCTTACACGTTTACTGTGTGTTTGCGTGTGGGGAGTTTTTTTGTGCGTGCTCTATAGTGCCCGTAATAGTGTTCACTGGAGTCCAGCACCTCAGCACCCCCACTCAAAATACCTTCCCGCGCCTCTGAGGATTGGCGTAATGAAATTGATGCTTCTGTTTGCTCCGCGATGAGGCGCATCCCATAGTGAGACATCGAACGGAGTGTTATGAATGAGAACTATATATGTTATACTATACTTGCACTGCTTACCGTTTTCATACTTTATATATCTTAGCATATTCATACACACTGTTCATACTGCTCACAGGCTGCTGTGTATAATCATACCCCTCACTGTTTATTCATCATTCAATTCATTCTATATTTTATTCTGTAGATTGTGTACATTACTTTTCACTTTACTGCTTGTTGCACTCCTGGTTGGAAGCTAAACTGCATTTCGTTGTCTCAGTACCTGTAATCTGTGCAATAACAATATAGTTGAATCTAATCTTGAGCAGGAACAAATGTATTTACTTCGTACATGTCTGACATTAACGATTACACACGTGTGCATTCTCTATAAATGCAAACCGAGTGAAGCCGACTCCGGAGGCGGTATGCACCTTAAAGAGCAACTTGCAGTTTTTTTTTTTGACTACATTTATGCTTAACCTTGCCTGAAAATTACAATTAAAAATGTTAATGCAGGATTTGATATGTTTTACAAGACATAAGGGCAGGAATTCAGAGGAAAAGGAGCCGTTTTGAGCTCTGCTACTAAAACTGCTTTTTTTTTATGTCATACGTCAAACGCGTCATATTACGTCACATGGGGGAGTTCACTTTCTCGGACTCGTTCTCTGCCCAATCCGCGGTAGTAGTTTGTAGTTGGTTTGAGCGGTTGTGATTTAGTGAGCTGGTATTTTTTCGGTAATTTTACATTGCATTTCACCATTTGTAATCATGGTGAGCTTGTGTTTGTGCAGGTTGCACAAACTCAAGCCTGTCAGGGCATCGAGTCCACAGTTTCCCTCACGGGAAAAGGACCGGAGCTAGCGTTCGTTCCCAGGTGCGTTGCGTTGTGCATCCACCTCCCTGCAGCACATACTCCGTCTCCACAGCTTTATCAAGAAACCGTATTACATCTTTCTCCCCCCCTTCCCTGCTCTCTCTCTCCCCCCCTTCCCTGCTCTCTCTCTCCCCCCTTCACTGCTCTCTCTCTCCCCTCCGGTACACGGCACCCGTAGTGTGGAGTTAACGCTTTGGTGGCTGTACTGCTCCAGCCGTCTCCTTTGTGTTTGTTTGTTTCCCCCTGTCTGTGTTGTTTGTGTGTGCGTGGTGGCTGTCACTCCTGGCTCCCGGCTCAACCTCCACTCACCTGCTGCAATCAGCTGTGCACCCTCCCCGACTACACACCTGCTTTCCATCAAGCCATTTACAACGGCATTTCAACGGAGGCTCCACAACCTTTCTCCGCCAGATCGTCAAGTATCAGCCGTATCTCGCGTCTCCCCTCCAGTCAGCACCGTAGTGTGGAGTTGCATTAGGTAACGCGAGATACTGCTGATACTTGCGCATTAGTTTCTGTTATGGATCAGTATCAACAGTCCTGCCAGTAACGTTACTATATTATCAATACTACTTTAGTTATAGCCTGATATAGGATTGCTAACTTTACAATGTTGTGCTCACATGCTAACGCCGGTCACTCACTAAGACAGCTGCTCTCTTCTCCACTGGTTCTCCACCCACCAAAGCTCCATTTCTCTCCGATGGCCGTTATTTTTTCTAATCCTTGGCTGCTCCTGGTCTCTTGGACACCTAGCAGGCTCATAATTATAATCATGTGCATTCGAATATATATTTTCAACCTCTTCTGTGTCAAAACTAGCATTGTGATCCATGTTTATTCATACGCTAGACCGGCCGCTCTCCCCCTTGTTTCCCCCATGTTACGTCACACGCGGGAGGTCACGTGTGGAGGCTTTTTTATGCGGAAGTGAAAATGTCTTACTAAAACGACGCCAGATGTCACTGTAGTGTATATTTCTGTATATTTTTGGGAAAATCTAGTGTATTCATAATTTTCCTACACATTTATTCACTGGTGTCTCTCACCTGCAAGTTGCTCTTTAAAGTTGTTTGCAATCCGCCAAAAACCGAGAGAAGAAGAAGAAGTAGGCGAAGAAGAAGAAGAAGCCGACTCGGAGCTGTCCGACTTTAGGCGAGCTTTTTGAGACCTCTCCCGGCTGCGATCGGCTATTCTCGTCTACTTTCGAGGCGAGCCGCAACGCGTCTCAAACAAGCCTACCGTGAACGTTGTGATCAGCTGTTTTAGCGCAGTTCTCCAGTGAAGGGGGGAGTCTCCCTCCGCAGCCGGTTGGCGTAGTTTTGGCACAATTCCGTTGTACAGACCGACGTCAACAGCAGCCCTGTCTGTGCACACGGAGACCGACTCTGTCTTCCGGTGATCTAACCGCCTTCTGGAAAAGCTTCACAAGTACGTCGGTACGAAAATGCGCTTTGTGACACAAGTGACGGTACGCATTTCAGATTACGCACATAACCAGTTATGTGCACCCCGGTGCACCCCTGTACTACAGCAAAAGTATTCTCCGTAGGGACTTCCAGCAACAACACCACGCCGTTATCTTGATTCTGATTGGCCAGAAGACATTATCAAAGATGTTCTATTGAGAAGGCTACTGAAATCAATCTTACTAACTGCTGTCTGTGCAATTCTCGGCGCGAGTTAGCGGACTTTATTTCACTTACTTTAACATCATATTTCTTGGTATGGGTGTAGCCAGCGGGTGTAGGCTACCCCAGCCATACCCTGGCGCTGCCACTGGTGGGATGTATGGGGCGGGCCATTCTGCACATGCGTTAAATGCGTTAAATATTTTAACGCAATTAATTCAAAAAATGAATTACCACCGTTAACGCGATGATTTTGACAGCATTAGTTTTAAGCTTTAACCTTTAAAAATAATCTGTGGTGAAAATACTACGCGTGGTCCGTGCAGGGTTACAACCATTACCTCACATTCTGTAAATAAAGGCCCAATTTAGGCAAATACTTGCAGGCAGCAGTTATATACATAAACACAATCTGTTGACATTTAGATTTTGTTGGCCAAAAACTAGATATATGAAATATTAAATGTTGCCTTAATTCCTTTGTGGCCATTAGGGGGCAGAAATACTCAAATGTGAGGTAACACCAGAAATCATTCATATCTATCTGCTTGATGGATCCAACCTCAATATTCACTTTAAGCGCTTGTGAAGTCTTCACTAACTTTCAGAAGAAACACAATATTGTTTAATTGCTAAATGTTTTGCTTTACGTAACATGCACCCACAGTTGAATGCTATTTTGAGTAGGAATGCAGCTAAAAATATTTCTCAGTTTGAATGTATCCGTCAATACGTTTCTAGATTTATTTACTAACTCTTTTGGACCCATCTGAAAAAAGTTAACTGTGTCCATCCAAGTTAATCAAATGCAAAGGTGATGTCTAAAATATGTTGTTTTGTTAATTTCATACCCAAATATTATTTTATTTATATTATATAATAAGTGAAAAAAGTAAGATATCTCCATAATAAAGAGGCTGAAAACAGCATATTCTGCCATTTTTGAATGAAAAAATTACTTGAAGATTAAGGTATTATAAAAACAGTTGGCCATTCATTTTTGTAAGTTGGCTCAACAATTAGATAAATAATCATTGGAGGCTTACTGGGAGTATGTCTTCCTAGTATTCACCTACTACTAAAAACTGATACCACATTATTCACAATGTGTCAACATTTACAAGTACAAGTAGTACAACCTGTATTACAGATGGCCGTTGTTATGCTTGGATCAAGATACAAATGTCAAAGGGTCACTATGGAGTTGGTGTCAGCATTATGAGATGTTTATATTCATCAGGCCTTTGGACCAGCTGTTGTCCACCTCAAACTGGCGCCACTCTACACTGATGAAATCTGAATATGCAGAGTAGACATCCAGCCACATGTTGTACTGCCTGCTGGCAAAATGTACTTGATCAAAGCTATCATAGTGGCTGTACATTTTAATGAGAACAAATTAGATAATAGCATAACTTCTGTAGTTAATGCATTATGACCAGAGGCCGCCACATCATCCTTTATGTGTTTCCTGCATGCTTGGTTAGCCCACAGTGTAAGTCGTTCTCCAGACAGATAGTGGTTTTGCTGTCATTTATTACCTGAAGTTGTTGAGCGTGTGCAAACAGTTGCTAAGGTGATAATAACATGTATTGCTCTATCTATTACGTTAATGCCGTCGCATAATCTCTTTGTGCTTCCTGTTCGCTAGAGGGCTCTTTCTCATTCGCATGATATGGGACAAAAGCTGAGAGCAGGCGGCTGCTGTCATTGTCTGTGTTCTTTACGAGTGGTTCCCTAGGTGATTAACAGTTGTGCACAACATTAGCTGCAAAATGCCTCATGATAGAGTGCAAATATACCATTGTACTTTTTATATCAGGCAATTTGAATGATTAAACATGCAGACTTTTTTTTTAGCTTGCTCGTAGGTGTGTTAATACAGTGCTCCACTTGACCTTTGATCTCCATGTAAGTCAATTGACCAAGTATGTGTGACTCCTATAATTCCCATAGAGTGTCATAATAAATGTGTTATCACCACATGTTATTTTTCAATAAGGACAACCCATTTGAGCATGTTTTTCCAATAATTTATTTAAGTACATACAAATAAATACAACATATAATTAAATAAATATTATATTATATAAATTAAATCTCTGTTTTTCATTGTGTTGGGTAAGAAAACAAGAGACATATTATAGGCAAATACATTAAAATAAATACAAAATCATAAAGGACCATACAAGCCTGTTCACGAAGAGTGTAAGACTTTAACTGAGAAACATTGCACACCACAGCCACAAAAATCAGTTCATGGCAAATAAAAGTGCTTTCTTTCTTTCTTCCTGTTTGATTGGCACTCAGTCTGTTGTACCGTTATTTAATTGTAATGTCCAAACTTCATCTGTGTTCACACAACAGTTCACTCAAGGGATCCACCGTTTCCCCTATCTCTTCAACCTTCGGGCATCTACCGAGCACGGCCATTTACGGCCGCTCCTGGGACAATCCGACGTTTCTGTACCAGAGACCAGCTTCATGGTGCAGTACCTAACGTTTAGCTTTGCCTTCTCAACCGTTGAGGGCGATCAACTAAGAACACTCCATCGTTTAATGGAGAGAGTTCAGGGCTTCTTGGTTGCCGTGGCGCTGGGTTTGGCTTGGCAAACTAAATCCCTGTAGGCTTGTGAGCGGAGGAAGCGAGGGTAGCAGTCTTTAGCCATCAGCATGTAGATCTTATGCTGGGCCGGGTCGAAGGCATCGGTTGACGGCTCCTGGATGTTTGCTCTGGTGATGTCACGAGTTTCATGGTCAATGTTAATCTATAAAAGAGACAAGGAGACATCATGATTAGTTACTTAGAGGCTACGGGAATACATTTGTTTCTTGGGTCCCATCATCTATAAGGATTAATATTTTACTCGTTTGAGATGGATGCTTTCTTACCTCTCGTGGAGCATCAAAGCCGATGAATTCATCGTAGATCTTCTGGGCTTTGGCTGGCAGTTTGGCAGGAGACTTGGTATTTCTGTAGTCTTCACACGCAAAGTAGAAGGAAATGTTCTCCTCGCTAAACTCAGACACCAGGAAAGCTGTGAAGGCACACAGTCCATCTGAAGAAAGAGAGGATATTTGATTAGTTAAAGCACATAATTTTACTGCAGGGGCTGCATGTGGCATGTATTTGCGTATGTTTTTTGGTGTGCAGATGTATCAGACTTTTTATTTATACTTACATTTGCTTGACAAGAGTTTTTCAAAGGACTGCTTCCACCCAAGGCATTCCTCCAGGGTTGGCCTGAACAGAAAAGAAGCAAGATTAGTATAAACCAGTAATTGTATTCAAGCTCACAATACATTTCAAATGAATAGGTACTAATAAACAGTACAATAAATGTGATGCTTACTTGTTTTTCTCCATTTTGCTGCAGGATGTATTCCAATGCGAATTCAGCAAAATGCTTCTCAGTCTTTCTTTTAGCTCCATAGCCCTGTTAGAAAAAAAATAAAGGTTAGTTTTATATTTCACACTACATTGATTGCATACTGACACGTCATTATTCTTCAGTAAAATTCAGCACTGCATTTATCCACACTGAGTACTAAGTCTACAATAAACATAAGCTCAGACCAGCACTCTTTTAGCGTCTTAAAGGTTCTACACAGATACACAAAGACAGTGTTTTTCATATCCCCAAACATCCACCATGCATGTAGCTTCATGTACCTTTCTAAGCAGCTTGCAGGCAGTGATGATAGTCCTTTGCACATTCTGTAGCAGCAGGTTGGAGGTAGTAGAGGTGATATGTCGTTGAGATGGCAGTTAAATATCCGTTTAGAGAAGCTCAGTAGGGAGCAAGGTTGTCTGTGTGTCGGAACAGAGCCACAGCAGAGACTTTATAGTCCTACCTCCTTTGCTTCGTACATATCACAAAGCCTCTCATCCAATCACAGAGAGGTAGAGGGAAAGAGAGAGAAAGAGAGAGACGCTGAAGTGGGGGAGGATTTGCAAGGACAAGGCTGGGGAATTACTGTGAGTTGATAAAAGCCACTGATGAACAGTACACTGTTTTTCTTGCCTGTCCCTGAAAACACAGCGGTTAAGCTTTAAGTGTTTTCTTTCCACCCTACTCTTTCAAAACAACTCAGTTACACACATGAAAAAAGAACATTTGTGCCAGTGTGTTAATGTGACAATAACATAGCCACCTTTTATATATATTTTACACATACAATTAAATGTTGCTGAACATTTTCCTCAATAAAACAATGACCCCAATTTAAAGTGGCTATGATCTAATTTATTTGCTATATTTCATATTTTATTATTCTTGTTTTTAAATACATTTTAGCTTGAAAGTAGTTTTTTATCATAAACAACAACTGTGAGTTTCCCCTGTATGCATACAGGTTTCAATCCAAACAATCTGTATGATATATCCTTGCAAGAATATATTCTAAGCACACCCTGTGTGGTCAAATCGTTTCCTGTCAGCTTGTTTGCGCCTTTGTTCACATTTCCTGGTTCTGTTTTACACAAATAAGAAATAATTGAAGAAATGCACAAACCTTTTCAGTGGACACACACAATAACACCCAGCCTCTTTATGGACCTGATAAAGGTGCTCACTCCAGGGACTGATCGGAAGGAAACGTGTTATTGACTCTGTTTGATTACATTACTGTAAGGAGGTACAGACAAATGCTTGACACAATAAAGCTGAAACATCTCCCATATGGCGAGCTGCGATTTTGTTTATCTAGGATTTGATCATCATATAATTCTAATTAGAGTAGCAGTAGAAAAAGTAAAGCAATATTTGACAGAAGGATGGTAATAACTTACAAATTATTTGAACTGTGTAGTGTTGTCTGACATATTTCCAAAGTAGTGAAGTTGAGTTGAATTATCAGAAATCATTCGTAAAATGTTTTGCTTTTATGAATTTGTTGAAGTTTTCTTCAATGGTACAACAAGACCCAGATAAGAACAATAAAGGACCTCCAACCAAAAACAGTAGAGACATTGTATTGAACCCGTTATGCCAGAATATTGCCATTGGCACTTCTGGGAATTGAGACCCAATAGTGTGATAAAAGGACATCTCTATAAAAAGCACTTATTATCAAATGTCAGTGGTTTTTCTAAGAAATATTAGATAACATTATTTTTGCTTTAAGCAGCTGTTAGAGATTCAGGGATGTCAGCTTGTGTCTTCTCTTAAGAGAGAAGGTAAAATGCTAAAACATTTTTTTTGGTACATACTAAAACAGGGAACTGTTTTTATATTTGAAATAAACCATAAGAGTGCACCGCAGCTGACCAACATAATCACACGCCAACACAAGTAAGAAAGAACTTCCTATATTATTATATATGTATAAAAGCCTACATGAGGGTTAGGTTTACTGGGTTGGGTACGAGGTTTTAGGCACTGCAACTTGAAAAGGAGAACAAATTGTGTCTTTGTTTCGTCTACTTTCTTTTTTTTCTTTTTGGTAGCAGAATAATACACACAGGTCAGTTTCTACAGCAGGAGGGCAGTTACTGGGAACTGGGTCAGGATGCAGTGCACATGTTCTTACCCATGGTCATGGTTGTAATGGTATCTTGACAGCAGAGCACAGAAGAATAAACTCAATCTCAAGTTTTGAATACACAGGCAATACGTTTTGTAATGGAATCCAGATATATTGGGTTGATTATTTTAATGGCATTTTTATTTATTTTTGTACTCAATTTTAAACATTAGCATGAATACACACAATATATATATGTAAATATATTATTATTATTAGGGGTGCACCGAATGGGAAATTCTTGGCCGAAATAGATACCGAAAATAGGAAACAGTTGGCCGAAAACCGAATGCCGAAAGGCCGAAAATGATTAATAGAAATATATATATATATAATGTATACATTTTTTACCAATGTTGTTCAGCCACCTGATTATGGAAAAAGACATGATTATGGCAAAACTTAACTTAAATAATAATCACTATTATGGGTCCATAAAACATTTATTCAGCACTTTTGAATGCATACAGTACATTAATTCCAAGTCAAGTGCATTTTCTTTTCTCTGTAGGATAACTACAACAAAGTGCATTCAGAACAAAGCCAAGGTGCTTTAAAACTGCATAAACATCTAGGCCAGTAGGCCAATAGTGTAAATAAAGACTGTAACAGCCAGGCCTTCAACAACAACAAATGCACCTAAAAGTTTGGTAACCTAACGTGTTGTTGTGATGACGTAATCAAAACGCAGCGACAAGCACGGCGCGCGACCATGCTCGCGGCTGGCTCACAGCCAACATGTCTGCCGCTTGGAGATATTTCAAAATATCAGAGAGAGAGGCGCGGATTGCGATTTGTAAAACGTGTTCAGCTGACATTTCTCGAGGGGGTTTAACTGCAAAGACTTTCACCACTTCGGGATTACTCCACCACTTGAAATCAAAACACCCGGACAAATATGCGGAGTATGATCAACGTAACCCTGTTCTCTGACATTCGGTGATATTTTTTCGGTGCTAAAACCCTTTTTAAAAAAAACTTAAAAAACCCTTAAAAAGGCCCTTTCGGCCGAAAGCCGAAAGGGCCTTTTTAACCATTTTTGGCCGATAATTTTCGGTGGCCGAATATTCGTTGCATCCCTAATTATTATTATTTTTCTCTGAATGGGCCAGGGCAGAATTGGTTCTTTTACTTGTATTTTACCTTTATGTTCATTTATTATATGTTTTACTAAAATGTGTATGTAGGACTTTTAGTTTACTGGATTTTTACAATGTGGTTTAACAATTTTTACTTAAGTAAATTATTTGAGTATTTTTTCTCCACTGAACAGAACTGACCAAAAAGGATTTAAATATGACTAAATATAAAATTTCCGACTAAGATAACACTTGGTTTAAAGGGAGTGTGTGCAAAGGGCATTTCCTGTGTCCCCACACACATTTAGCTAGATCTCACAGTGTACCATGACCAAGTAGCACTGGTCAGTTTGAGTCAGCTATGTAGATTGGAAGGCTGCGGCTGTTGAGGAAGATAAATGCAAAGGCATTACCTAACCTGTACAGTTTCATTGTGTGGGGAAATATTTAATTGCACCATTTTTACTACCGGAAGAAAAACAACAAAAGGTTAGCCTGAGACGCCGGGGGGGGGGATCCCGGCCACCCACTCACCTACTCATACGGTGATGTCAGCACACTTCAGCGCATTTGTCAGCCCTGTTGAAAAAGGACAACCGGAAACAGGAGAAAAAAAAGCAAGGGAAGGAAAACACATATTGTGACGCGAGGGACTTTTCTGAAAGCCGGGGATTCACTGTCCTTGATGCTAGCTGACACAACAGTACAACACGCTTACACAACATTAACGTTATTTAACTCCTTACGTCACTATGCGCACCAACACTATTTTTATTATACTTATTTAACACTCTTACTCTTAGATACTCAGCACTGGATGATAACCTGTTCTGAGAAACATGAGACTTCTCCATTGATCCGTTTGTAGCTTTAGTCATTATTACAGACTAAAGTGATATGTGAGATAAAGCTCTGAAAGAGGGCTTTCATTTCCTATTCTCAGAAATACTCTACTGGCTAAATCCCTATCTGAGATCTCAGCAACAGAGAGCTCCATTGTTGGATCAGACATCGTCTGGTGATGCTGTTTGTTGCCACTCGACTATCATGCATCCATTCACACTGATGTCCACAAATGGTTCGGTTTTAACTGTATTTTCTTTTAAATTCATGAATTTTTATTTCAGTGAATTGCCATGAATGACAAACCCTGTGTTATGAATTGTCACACTAAGTTTCAAGGTTGAAAAGTATGGCTTTCTGAGAAAACCCTTGTGCATCTATGACTAGAAAGATTGATTTTATGTTATCTATGTTTACAAACAAATATAATACTGTTTTACCCTTGACAGATTGATGTGTTCGGTTTGCTTACTCCAATGTGTCAACAGAAACGGAGTATTGTAAGGTAGGACATATTTAAAACATTTATTGACATGAAAATCTTCATACACCAACAGCTACTCAATGGCCTCTATTAGCGGCATTTTGGGAGAAAACTGCTGGAAACGTTTTCCGATCAAGGCAAAAGGCTCCATATGTTAGAAGCAAGAGTTAAAGAGCATCTTGCAGGTTTTCTACATTTATGCTTAAACTTGCTTGAAAATTACAATTAAAAAAGTGAATGTAGGATTTGATATGTTTTACGAGACATAAGGGCAGGAATTCAGAGGGAAAGGAGCAATTTTGAGCTCTGCTCTTAAAAACGGCTTTTTTTTAAGGTCATACGTCAAATGCGTCATATTACATCACAAAGGGTAAACATCTCCGCTCTCTGACCGCGGGTATAGTTAGTAGTTGCGTTGAGTTGAGCGGTTGTGTTTTAGTGAGCTGGTATTTTTCAGTAGTTTTACATTGTATTTCACCATTTGTAATCATGGTGCAGTATTGTGTTTGTGCAGGTTGCACAAATACCAGCCTGTCAGGACATCGAGTCCACAGTTTCCCTCACGGGAAAAGGATCGGTGCTAGGGTTCGTTCCTGGGTGCGTTGTGCATCCACCTCCCTGCAGCACATACTCTCCACAGCTTTATCAGCCGTATCTCGCGTCTCCCCTCCGGTACACAGCACCGTAGTGTGGAGTTGCATTAGGTAACGCGAGATACGGCTGATACTTGCGCATTAGTTTCTTTTATGGATCAGTATCAACAGTCCTGCCAGTAACGTTACTATATTATCAATGCTACTTTAGTTATAGCCTGATATATGATAGCTAACTTCACAATGTTGTGATGTGACATTAGCTAACATTCTGTAGCTAACGCCGGTCACTCACCAAGATAGCTGCCCAGTTCTCCACTGGTTCTCCTCACACCACAGCTCAATTTCTCTCCGATGGCTCATAATTATAAGGTTGTGGTCCGTCATATGCATTAGAATATTCAGGTTCAACTTCTTCTGTGTCTTCTGTGTCAAAACTAGCATTGGGATCCATGTTTATTAATACGTTACACCGGCCGCCCTCCCCCTTGTTTCCCCCATGTTACGTCACACGCGGGAGGTCACGTGCCGAAGCTTTTTTATGCGGAAGTGAAAATGTCTTACAAAAACGACGCCAGATGTCACTGTAGTGTATATTTCTGCATATTTTTGGGAAAATCTAGTGTATTCATCATTTTCGTACACATTTATTCACAGGTGTCTTTAACCTGGAAGTTGCTCTTTAAATGAGGGCTGTGTTGCCACAGATGTGTATTTTTTCCTGTAATGAAGTTCAGCGCAAGTTCAACCAGGAAGACCGTCTTTACTCATTCATGTATTTCTATCTCCATGTTTCTACTCTCTCTCCTCTCAATAAGTGACTGGGGGCGGCACTCTTCAGCCTAGCCAATCACTTCGCTCTATTCCCAAGAGCCTATCATAGCGTGCCGTCAGACCCTTTAAACTCTGCTCTTTCCCCTCCGACAGCTGTCATTTCAGGTGACTCAACGCAACCCTCCTCCACCCCTTTTCACCTCCCGTTCCTCTGGGGTCAAGCTAAACCACTCCCCCTCAGACCGACCTAACTATCCATTCACCACCACCAATGCCTAGACCCCGGGGGGTTTTCATCGGATCGGTTCTACCCTCCCGAATGATACTTCCTGCACAACGGGGCCTAATCGCCAAAACTACTGTCACATTAATTTGTGTATCTGCGCATTAAATGTATTGTATGTATTATTACATCAAAACCATCTCTCCTGATTTAATTAATGATAGAGGACCAGAAAATAGTACTAAATCAAATAACTTCACAAACTTCTACAGTATATTTTTGTCAAAATGTTGGTTCATTTTGGATTTTCTATTTTTGTTTTGTTTTCTCAAAGTTTCCAAATGGCCTGTTTGTGAGAACTCTGAAAATAAAACACTGAACATTAGCAATGTATCTTGAATGTGGACGTCACAATAATGAATGGCACCAAGGCAATGCATCACCAAGAAATCCTTATAAACAAAAAGTGACATTTACCTGTATGAATGAGTTTCAAACGAAAGGTCACATCATATTCATAGTTCGCTCCATCACCTCTGTGACAGAATGAAGGCCGAGGCCAGTTCAGGACACCTACGTCTCATGTCCCCCCCTTTTACCTTGATCCACAATTCCAGTCATATTATTTACTAAGCCTTTTTACCTCACACTACCTCAAATTTGAAGTCCTTTTTCAATCCCTTGCAATCTTGAGTCTGGTGAAGACCTTTCTGTTTCACGTGGGCTCAGCTGTGATGGAGGGACATTTCATCTTCAGCTCAGCGTGCTCCTTTCACAGTTCACCTCTATCTTGGTTCTGCTGCAGATATGAGAAAACACCGTTGGTAGCCTTCTCTCTTCAGGGGATGATGTTATGAGCCCCTCATGGTGCATTGTTGCCATAGAGGAAATTATGAATACATCCGATGACGTCCTTGATACCTCACTTTTATTTCCGTGTTGGAAACAGAACTGAACCAAACATCAACATAAAAACACCAAGAGTCCATAATAGTAATTTTTGTGTGGTATTCTGTGTTACTGTGATTTCCAAAATGGCTAAAACCATCTGTTACTTGCCAGCCCTAATCCTAAATCTTACCCTAGCTAACACTGGCAATCTTTACTTCCGGTAAGTGCACAACGCTAACCCTACCCTGTTGATATCCATATGTACATATTATCACAAAATGTTAGTGTCCACATATATAAACATCTTAAGTAGGTTCATGCTTTTATTTTTAACTAGAAGCTAACAGTGTTTGCAACAAAAATATATTGTTCTTTGATCATAATACAGAAATCCCACTTGTGAATTATAATGCATTTCAAACTTTTGACAGTGAAATTGGGTCAGTTGGAAGCGGTTATAGCACAAAAATCTGAGGGATCCATGGAATCCATCTTTCCGGTTGACCAGTATTGTGGAAATTCCAATAGTTGCCAGTTTATTTATGTACAAATTGCTAAAATTATTGCAATACCATCTGCATCAATCAATTAAAAAATATATATATGTTATAGGTCATGTGATTATCCATTCCATAATGATATGGGTTCTTAACCCATGTTACAATGTTCCACCAAGTTTCCTGAAATGGGGCTAGTAGTTATTCTGTAACCCTGCTGATAAATGAACAAACCAAACTAAAAGCTTTTTCTCCTTGGCAAAAGTAAAAAACGTGACTTTACAACGTATACTTTAGGTTTATTAGGGATATGAAGCAATACAGGTTTGCACAATCAACCTTCTCAGAATGATGTTTACTGTTGAACATC
This sequence comes from Notothenia rossii, assembly GCF_949606895.1. Taxonomy (NCBI): domain Eukaryota; kingdom Metazoa; phylum Chordata; class Actinopteri; order Perciformes; family Nototheniidae; genus Notothenia; species Notothenia rossii. The sequence goes on from NC_136912.1 coordinate 70,774,154, forward strand.
TTGCTCCTTTTATTTCTATTGATGATGACTATTCAGCTAGAAAATACTGAGCTCCGGAGTACAGTTCAGTTCTCCACATGCTTCAACAAGGAGGTTGCACTCCTTTTTTTCCAGATGAAGTATTAACCAGCTGTTAAATTGGCTTTGCTTTGTGATGCCGATCGCAAATCTCTTCGACAATACAGAAGTTAGACATTATTCTTCAGAACACACACGGAGCAGCTGTTCTCATTTCACACACACTGAAAGTGAACTAAACATGTTTTTTATGTGCAAATGTATAGTGCACTGACAGACTGAGCAGTCAGTAATACTCAAGGATTACAACATTTGCACAAAATCCTAAAGACTTGTTTGCCTGTTTTTGCGAGAAAGTTTTCAAAAATATAGCATATAAAAACATATTTAAGCAATAACCCTGTGTTTATGGCTGTTTTGTGTCAATGGCCTGTATGTGTTGAAGGAGAGAAGCTGAATTAGGAAAAACCCAACATAATGTTCAGGTCAATGCCACAGGAAGATATCTGTAATGTTTCCCGGCATTGCATCGGCTTTTCTGTTTGTTTGTTTTTTTCTCAAGGTCCCTCAGAGCGGTGACTCAGTGCAGACTAGATTAGGACAGCTGAGAGCCCATTAAAAGTAATGACTGACTGGAAACATTCAATCAGAAAGGTGAAGCTATGGGAAATTCTTGACGATGGATCGGAAAATGATTAGAAATGTCGCAAATGGAGATCCAAAAGAAAAGGATGGATGATTGAGGTTACATTGTCCGGATGTTTCTCCAGTATTCATAATTTGTTGTGATCTATAGCCAAATATTTCTCTATTGACAAAGACATTTATTCAAGGACTTTGGTCATCCTTAGTTCATAAAGAATGTTGGTCTGGATTATGAAATTCCATCTCCATCATTGCAAAGCGTTTGACCAATTTCAATCCTGAAAAAGTAAACATCTGCATTTTGTTTTAACTCTCTCATATTTTGAAGGGATAAAATAGAATTTAAAAAATGTTTATACCACCGTTATCCTTCTATTATTTAACTTTCCAAAATAAATGTAATTTGAAAATGTCCAAAAACCTAAAAACTATTCATTTAAAAATGTAAAATCGGCCACGCAGCTCTATAGATATGCTGTCCTATAAAACACAGATGACAGGTGACATAATGTAATTGCTGCCTTTACTGAAAACGTGACATGCCAAGAAACAGCAACACCTTTAAATGAGGCTAAATCCTTGTTTGCCTGGATTTTTAATAGAGCTCAAATGTCACACGTGTTCTCCGCACGTTGCACCATGAGGGCAACAGATCACATGGCTGTGTCATTTTGAAGAGTCTCATCAGAAACATATTTTTTCCCTCCGGATTTTTTTTATGATACCACCTTGGCTTAAGTTCGCAAGATGTGGTCTGCCTACAGAATGTGAGGAAAGAAGGCCTCATTTTTTGGAATGGAATTACAAATGATTTTCATTTAGGAAAATCAAATCTCTGCCATTTATTTTATAAAAAAATACATATTTTGCGCTCAAATATCATAACATGTGATATGGTAGTTTTGTTTTGGAAATCATTTTTTTTATGATCAACTTTGATAAAACCTAATTTTCCTAATTCAAATAAATGAATTGGAGTTGTTCCATAGCCTTCCAATATTTGTCAAGTGTTACTGTTTGGTCTCAGAGGGAGTGAGTCTGGCAGTGTGCATGGAAGAGCCTCAGGTTGCTCATCTGTCTGATAGTCCTCAGGGGAGTGGGGGGGGCATCCTGCGGCGGGCTGTGCCAGATGCTCACTGTGGCTGTTAAACAATAACCACTAGAGTATGTTCTCCCATCAGCAACACTGTGATCCGTAACTACTCCCAGGAGGCTGTTTAGACAGAGGTCAGCCGAGCCTACATTATGCAAACTCTCCTGAGATTAAATGTGATAATCTGTGATGTGTTTTTCATTACTGGTGTTCATTGCTCTGCTGCTTTTAACTACATCATTTTATGTTCAAACATCATCTGGAGTTTTTATTATTTTATTTTGATGTTCTGTTGAAGTTTGCACTCCATTTGGTCTGTTTGGTTATGTAAGAAGATGTGTGTAGTCATACTCACGGGACCAAATACTATGGCTCAGTACAGTCTCATAATACACACATGCACACAGAAGGATTCACACTTGTATTTCATGATCCGCAAAAGGATTCCCACTTGTATTTCCGGATCCACACTTGTGTTTTTCAATGCACACAAAAATGGGTTCCGTTTCATATACATGTAAATAAAATCCAAATACAGATTTTTTTTTACATAATGTATTTTTGATCCTCACATACTTGTTTTCCGTTTAAAACCGCTGCACATACAAACACAAACCGCTTTCTGCGCATGGATCGCTGTGCATTCGTGTGTGGTTTTTTGAGACTCCCTTGACGGTCAGCCGATTCGTACTTGTAATTTTTTCTATCTATAGATAGAAAAAATTCACATGAGCGCACCCCCACGAGGGTAGATTTCTTGCGTTCATGACGTAGCGCTTCATGTACACATTTTGCGCTGTCCGGAGCTGACAGGTCCATGGAGCCTGCCTGCAGGCGCTAATCTCAGGACACCTCCACTCTCAGTACATTGCCACTTTCTGAACAGGAAATGCACGCAAATACAAGCCTTTATATTATTAAGGTACAGCGCCACTTCCCGAACCAATGATGAATGCTTGTGTGTTCACAAAAACGGCAGGCAAGACCGTTTTAAATGTTTGTTTCCTGTATGGCGAATACAGCTGCTTTATTTATGTCTGTATGAAGTTGTTGTCTCGGCCGCTACCCTCACCTATGGTCATGAAGGATGGGTCATGACCGAAAGAACGAGATCGCGGGTACAAGCGGCCGAGATGGGTTTTCACCGCAGGGTGGCTGGTGTCTCCCTTAGGGATAAGGTGAGAAGTTCGGTCATCCGGGAGGGACTCGGAGTTGAACCGCTCCTCCTTTGCGTCGAAAGGAGCCAGTTGAGGTGGTTCGGGCACCTAGTTAGGATGCCACCTGGGCGCCTCCCTAGGGAGGTGTTCCAGGCACATCCAGCTGGGAAGAGACCAAGGGGTAGACCTAGGACCAGGTGGAGGGATTATATCTCTTCGCTGGCCTGGGAGCGCCTTGGGATCCCCCAGTCAGAGCTGGTTGATGTGGCCAGGGAAAAGTAAGTTTGGGGCTCTCTGCTGGAACTGCTACCTCCGCGACCCGACCACGGATAAGCGGGAGAAGATGGATGAATGGATGGATGGATGGATGAAGTTGTTGTGAGTGTGGAGGGACTAGCTACAGGTTAGCTTAGCCTAATCGATCAGTGCACTACGAAGCCAGTGCTAGACAGTGAACTGTCAACGGGGGGGGGGGGAGCCCGAGCCCCGCCGGTCATTATCGGCCGATATTCACTCTTAATAGTTTGATCGGTGCTCTCTATAAAGGCCGATCAGAAGAGCTGGATCTGATCGATATGGACATAAACGCGAGTGAAGTGTAACCGGACGTGAGAGAGAGATCAGATCAGCTGCTGAGTCTGACGGAGACATGCAGCTCTGCATGATCACCTGAAGCTCCACCCTCTGTTTAGCGAGCTGACCGGACAGCGCAAAATGCGTATAGTGTCATGAACGCAATAAATCTCTCGTGGGGGCGCGCTCATGTGATTGGCTTAGAATTGAGGAGACATCTGATTGGCTATAGATAGAACACATTACAAGTGAATCAGCTGACCGTCAGGGGAGTCTCAAAAAACCCACGCACGAATGCACAGCGATCCGTGCACAGAAAGCAGTTTGTGTTTGCAGGCGCAGCGGTTTTAAACGGAAAACAAATATGTGAGGATCAAAAATTATGTAAAACTTTTTTCTGTATTTGGATTTTATTTACATGTATAATGAATATGAAACGGAACACATTTGTGTGTGCATTGAAAAACACAAGTGTGGATCTGGAAATACAAGTGTGAATCCTTTTGCGGATCATGAAATACAAGTGTGAATCCTTCTGTGTGCATGTGTGTATTATGAGACTGTTCTGAGCCCATACAATACTGTGTACTAGGGGTTTCACCAACTAATTGACTAGTCGACTACCTTTACCACTAGTCGGCGCTGTAGGCCCTAGTCGACTAGTCGTGAAAAAAATTGAGGTAAACGAGGTGCTGCAAAATGCTCCAAAACACGTCCGACATTCTTATGTATGGCAGTACTTCAACGAAGATGTAACCAACTCCACAGTGAAGTGTCAGTTGTGTACAGCTGTACTCAGTGCTTGAATTGGAATAAAAAAGGTGCCAGTACTCTAAATCAGCAACAAGTATTTGGCACAAAGTCATAGTATATCCTATAATGCTGGTGGGTTTGTCTCTTTACTGTATATTTTAGAAAGGCTAACTGTACTTAAACAAAATGACTCAGGGTGCATCTGAGATTAGAGGGGGTGCAGTGGTAAAGTGCCATTTTTATAAGTGGGGAGTGGACCTGACACCCTCTAGTCTAGGGGGGTCCGGGGGCATGCTCCCCCGGGATTTTTTTTTTTTAAATATTGAAGTTAGATGCATCAATCTGGTGCAATTTGAGAGCAAAATGAAGAGATATGTGGATACCTCTCAACATCCATAATGAAACAACTGTAAACAGATTTACTTTTTCTTTATGGATATAAAAGAAAGTAAAGCTTGACTCCTACTGGCTGGTTAAATGACTCCTCGTCCCTGAGGCAACTACCAGTTTTTTGTGCCATTTTGCTGGATTTATTTCTCAATAGCGTTGCTGCACAAAGTGATAGCCCTCTAGTTTAAATCCACTACCCCAAAAGAAACATATGGAGATGGGTTACTATTTAAAACAAATTGCAAATCTATTTGGGAACAGTGGGGCCTCAAATCCTATAGGGGGGTCCGGGGGCATGCTCCCCCGGTAAGATTTGTTTTTAAATGTTGGACTTAAATGCATCAATCTGGTGCATTTTGAGGGGGAAATAAAGAGACTACACCCATATGAAACAAAAATGTATACATTTAAATAATCATAAAAACACAAGTACATGGCCATAACCAATAACATACAATATCCAATATGAAAAAACATTGAAACTTGTTTATTTATTTGTTTTTGGTTCATTTATAGTTGTGAGTGTGTCTGGGCTCCTGAATCGGCCTCTCCTGTCTCCCTCCTCTCCCCCCTGCTCCTCTTTGAGGCAACAGCAAAGACTAGTTTTAGCTCTCAACAAGTTTATCTTACCTTTTTTCACCTAGTTAACATTTTGTTTGTATTATTCATGCATATTTTACTCATCACTACCCCCTCAAATGGAAATATGTGTTTACATAGATGCTGACCGAACCGTTTGAGACCCACTGAGATAACTTAAACTAAGTTAACTATCTAAAGACTCAAGAGAGTAATTTACCTCACCAGAGCTGTAGTTATCAGCCTCTCAGTCTGACAGCAAAGGACTCTCCCTCCACCTTGTTGTTGAAAAAGCTCCTTATATCCGTTAGCGCAGCTAGCTAGCACCAGATGCTAACAACAATACACGTAACCGGTGCGCGCGCTTTCTCGCTCGCTCGCGCCACACATACACCAACACACACCCTCCCGAGCTTGAATGACACACAGAGACCAATCGAGGGCATTAGTATGATCTGTATGAAAGTGGCAATGTCGGCAGGCCACGTCATGAAGACAGCCAGTCACCCTCTGTGAGGCAGAGTCAGACCCACATTTGCGCTGCGTTGCGTTTACAATATATACGTATATTGCCGGCGGCTGAGTACCGGCATTTTACCGGTACTCAGTAAGAAGTGCCGGTACTACATGGGTAAAAATCAGAAGTGCCGGTACTGCGTACCGGTGAGTACCGGCCCAATTCAAGCACTGGCTGTACTGAAGTACAATACAAATGCATCTGCTATGCGCAACCATCTGAAGATGAGACACCCGCTGCCGACAGCTAGCACTAGCAGTAATGCTAGCACCAGTGAGCAACGGACCGGCGTCAGCACTGAACAGAGGCAAACGAACAGCAAGAAAACACGGGTCAACAGTGATGCGGATGATGAGCTACGGGATTACTGCCAGCGGACACCGCATATCCCCACAATGGATAATCCACTGGAGTGGTGGGCAGAAAACGTGCACCGCTTCCCCCGCTTTCGAGGAGCTACCTGGCTATTCCAGCCACAAGCACCCCGAGTGAGAGGGTTTTTTCCCTGGCAGGCAACACTGTCACCCGAAAGCGGTCAAGCCTCCTTCCCTCACATGTCGATGCGTTGGTGTTCAAACCAAACCAAAAATATGGAAAGGTGGACGTTATCGTGGAGGACAGCGAATAAAGTGTTGCGCACTGGATTTACGTGGCATTTATGTAAACAAGAGTTTTTTGCTGTCGATTTTGGTGAGTCCAGTTACTGTTTGTTATTTACTCAGCCATGTAACACAAATTAAAATGCAATGTTTAATGTTACTGTATGAGTCCCAATATAAAATACAGTTGTACACCTCTCTTTGTGTGTCTTTATTATGACGTAACGACTAGTCGACTAGTTGACTACTATTTTGAAAAATGTGTCGACTAGTAAATATTGGTAGTTGTGAAACCCCTACTGTGTACTAGATCAATTTGTACCAATATATTGTCAACATAATTCCTATGTGCACAAGGTCAGCATCGGGTCAGCTCGAGTGGGTCTGAAAAAGCTACTGTAAATAATTCATCAACCTTTTTTTCTGAAATATTTTTATTGAAACAAACATTAAATAAATCCCCCAAAATATCACAAGAAACTGTGCATACATCACACTGAAACAGATCACAATTCTACATTTTTCCCGAAGAAAATGGAAACAGACAAAATGGAAACAGACAATCCCCAAAAATCACAAAACGCAGCCCAAAATTAAACCTATATGTCCTTATAAACACAAACACACAAGAAAGACCAGCAGGCCTAATAAAACCAAATAAACTTGAAAGATTATTTTTGTGGACAACCAGCAACCAGTTCCACTGTGCTGCCACCTTTTCAGGATTGAGCATTATCTTTGGTAATCCCTTTTTCATTTCCTTTTTAAATTAAATCATAACCTTAAACTGGTACTGCAATATTCTCGACCAACATACAAAACAATTTTCTCTACTGCTAATTAAACACATCTTCAAAAGATAACCCAGTGGTTGTAAACATGTGAGTACCTTGTTTCTTCTTAGCAATATGCTACTGCCTCATCGGTCTATGAGCTGACTTCTGGGTTATTACAACCTAATTTTTTTAACATTATGACATGGACGAATTCATAATTTATTGGGTAAATATTTACATATAGTATTTGGTAGAGCGTTCCACCAACACTGGTAACTAGGGACTCAACCGTTTTACAAAAACCATTGGGAAAATCACGAGACATTGTAGGGTTTTAATTAAACAATGATTGAATGAATGGGTGTCTACCACAGCAAGCACATGTGCCACAGGTCCATGCCTGTAGATGCTCTCCACATTTGTTCGTCACATGTTGGAGGTATTGGAGTGAAATGCATTCACACCATTGCCTTCAGTTTTCTGGTTGAACATGTGTTGAGTGTGCATGAGTTCTCTCACATGTGCTCTTCTCTTGAACCTTAAAGATGACTGAAGCCATGATTGAAGTGTGTGATGTGAAGTGTGTCCATTTCATGGTCATGAATAAAATATAAATGCTATCATCTCCAACAAAAACCCCTCCAGCTGTTAAATGTCTGAGAATTGTAAGTGGTCAAAATAATAATAATAATAATAATAATAATGTTAATCACTGATCATGATTAACTCAACACTGATTGGCTTGGTTTTGTCTGCTGTATCTCCAGTGGTGAGGTGGTGCAACGTCTGGCGCTGACAACAACAGGACTGATATTTGACTCTTGTCAACATCACATACAAATGAATGTGCCTGCTGCCTCGGAGATCATAATAAACAATCAGTCGTGTCAATAGCCGAGAGCACCAAGTACTGTTATTCCCAGAGACTGTTGTTTGTGACTGAAAACAAGAGGTAACACCCTATTAGACAATCCAGTCCTATGAAAATGTAATTAAGTAAGTACATGAGGGTACATTATAATTACATTTAGCTGATAGTTTTATTGAAATGAATGTACAATAGGTTCAATCAACCATGAAGATATGTACTCAAAACAGTGAGGAGCTTTGGAGGCAAGATACAAAACAGGCATGGTATTATTTTAATCTGGCTATTACGTTAATACTGCTCTTTACTAATAATATACCCAAATAAAGCATGTTGTTATGAGTGTCAAATGACCACCCTACAATTGTTGAATTATTATGAATGGACCATGCATCAAAAAACTTTTTTCTCAAAAAGAGAAGAGATCTTTTATGAAAGAATCAGGAATAGTGGGTGAATATTATTTTCTAAATATTCAGGTATGATTTCTGCAAATTATAATTCTAACTGCTAACTCTGAAAATTCACAGAGATGTAACAGACTTCCCTTTGGTTGTATTTTTGCATGCAAGCTCTCTTATATTTCACCTTTTAATTGAATCCAATGTTGAAAACATATTGACAAATGGAGTGTTATTTGACAACATCACAGTCTTGTGAGACTGGTTAGCCTCTGATAAAATACAACATGTTGTAACACCGACAGTCAGATGTGTTTTGTTGTTTTTCCCGTCCAGCTTCTGTTGTTTGTTTCAGAGCTGTACACAGCCAGTAATCAACTGCCCTGCACATCGTCCCCCTGATCTATAGTCATGGCAGCGCTGCACCATGGGTATTATGTTTACTATTGATTACAAAAATAGACATGAAGAGAGAGAACAGAAAAACTGGCGAGCAGCAGGAGAGCAAAATAAACGAAATGTTAGAATGAAGAAGAGATTCAGCGATACTGATGTCTTTACTACAGTTTTCCTTATATGTTGTGTTCAATAAAAATAAGTCATACAATGAATTCATGGTTTGAAGTCAGTTAACAAAATATTGTGTTTCAAACATTTTGTGCTGTGGTTAATCCAAGTAAAAACCTCTATGACTAAAAAGTGAATCTATAATATTGTATATATTTTCAGGGGTTTTTTACATTTTGGTTGTTGCAAAATGTAAAAATCGCCAAATTAAAGGCTCAACATTAAAGCATGTAAGCATGCAATAGTACAAATATGAACCTCAGCTTTTGGATAATAGGGCCACTAAAATGTTGTGTGGTTAAGGCAAAAGGTTGAGTCAAAATGACTTTAAAATCTAAAGTCCTCAAACCAAATAGTAACTATAGTATTAGTAATAGGTAACTGAACAACTAAAACATGATCAGAAGGAAAATAAGGTGTTTCTTATTTTTTTTACTTATCTTTATGGAAATACAAGGTTTGCAGAGTAAAGCAGATTAAATCACCGGGCCCATTACCCTTTCCCACCAAAGTGGTCCCTGAGCCGATTTGGAGCTATAGTGGCTGATTAAGAACCGGTTCTTCCTGTTTCCACTGCAACGGGGCCTGCTCTTGGCTCTGAAAAACGGTTCTTAGCTGGCACCACTGGACAGCTCGTCAAGAACCAATTTACCAAATAACAGGTTTACGTCGGAGGCTGGGGCGCTATTAACCTGAGAAATAACAGTTTGTGGTGAGTACACTCATTACCCCAATCTGATCAATGATGACATGTATAGCCGCATGTCATCGTTTCAGCGCTGGTTGTCTCGGTGGTGCCCAGCAAATAATGTGGGCTTCGTAAATAATTGGACAGCCTTCTGGGGAAAACCTGGTCTGATTAAGAGAGACGGCATTCATCCTACTTTGGAAGGTGCAGATCTCATTTCAGCAAACATTTCAGAGCTTTGTGGACGTAATCCATGACAAAGTGGAGTTGAGACCAGGAGGAGGAGTCGCAGTTTTATATGTTCCTCGGCGCTCTCTCCAATAAAATATCCAATATTAACGGTGTGTGTGTGTCTGCCAAGGACAATTTAAAGTAAAACCTAATAGAGGTGTCACACATAATAACTTAATAAAAGTAAATGTAACAACTACTACAGTGCAACAAAACAGGAAGATTAAATGTGGACTCTTAAACATAAGATCTTTAGCATCTAAAGCAATATTGATAAATGATTTAATATCAGATTATAATATTGATATATGCTGTCTCACTGAAACTTGGGTGAGAGATGAAGAATATGTCAGCATAAATGAGGCCACTCCACCCAGCCATATCAATACTCATATTGCCCGAGGCATAGGCAGAGGAGGTGGAGTTGCAGCCATCTTTGACTCAAATTTACTTATCAATACTAAGCCAAAATTAAATTATACCTCCTTTGAAAGTCTAGTTTTTAGTCTCACGCATCCGACCTGGAAAACTGTGCAGCCAATCTTATTTGTTACAGTGTAGCCTACCGTGCACCAGGTCCTTATTCTGAATTATTATCAGAATTCTCTGAGTTTTTATCAACTTTGGTACTTAAAACAGATAAAGTAATTATCATAGGTGACTTTAATATTCATGTTGACGATGATAAAAATAGCCTTACTGTTGCATTCAACTCTATATTAGATTCTGCTGGTTTCCGTCAGAGTTTAAATAAACCAACCCACTGCTATAATCACACTCTCGACCTTGTTCTGACTTATGGTATTGAAATTGAGCAACTATTAGTCGAACCGCATAATCCTGCTTTATCCGACCATTTTTTGGTAACTTTTGAAGTACTGTTACTAGACTACAAAGCATTAGTCAAAAGCTCCTGTAGCAGAAACCTATCTGTTAGTGCTATAGCCAAATTTAAGGAAGAGATTCCACCAATACTTAACTCGATAGCATGTCTGCATGTAGGGGAGGAAACGTATACAAAATGTACACCACCCAGGCCCGGTTCTACGGGGGTGCATAAGGGTGCATTGCACCCTCAGTTGAGTCGTTATACACCCTCATTTGAAAAATTGAAAAATAAAAATATGAAAAGTGAAAAATATTACATATATAATAATAATAATAATAGTCATTGTAATTGTTTAAATAACATTGTCTGCTGCATGTATTTGGTCAATTCAAATGATAAGTAACGTTATTATGTCAGGTGTGCGTGACCTGTGCCGCTGCGCCTTCGTCATCTGCAAGGTGCTTACACAGCAGTCACTGATGGACATCAGAAAATGTTTAAAACAACCAACCCTTATCGCCAGCAGTAACACTGCACCTACTGCATGTAATAACAGTTCAGATTATGGGGACATTACGTAACCCGTGGGCCGCGGCCACTGTCGTGGACACTAACGTCCTCCCGCCCGACTCGTCGGCTTTGCCCGCCTCGCTCACGGAGGCGGAACCGCCGCAGCCGATTTCGTTGCCCCAAACACCGCCACACACCCTCAGCGGCCCGCAAGTGCCAGAGGACCTCGGCAAAACAGAGCCTGCCCAGGTATATTTAAAAAAGTACCCAACTTGCCTGTACAGTGGGGTAAGGCGCTAATTTTACAGCTCATGTTTTCAAAACAGAGATTGGCTGGAATATTCATATAAAAAAGATGCCATCTTCTGCTATGAATGTAGACATTTCAAGTAAGTCAACTGCTACAACAACTGGCGCCATGCTCTTGTACGTGATAAGGGACTGGGAAGGCATGAATCAAGCAAAGAGCAGATAGATGTCTTAATGTTGCTCTCAAAGTGCACCAGATTGATGCTTTTAACTTCAATATTTAAAAAAAAATCTTCCCGGGGGAGCATGCCCACGGACCCCCCCTAGAGGAGGTGAGGAACCTCCTAGAGGGTGTTAGGTATACTCCCCACTTATAAAAATAACACTTTACCACTGCACCCTCTCTAATCTCAGATGCACCCTGAGTCATTTTGTTCTGGAACCGGGCCTGACACAACCCCAAATTGATCATGTTGTTGATAGTGCTACAGATGCGCTGCGAATAAAATCAGACTCTGTTGCTCCTTTGGAAAGAAGAAAATAAAACAACATAGATTAGCTCCATGGCATAATGCTGAAACCCGCAAAATAAAGCACAAGTCGAGACAACTTGAAAGTATATGGCGTTCCACTAAACTTGAAGAATCTCGTTTAATTTGGCATATTACTCTCAATGAATATAAGAAAGCACTGCTTAAAGCGGGAGCAGCATACTACTCTTCATTAATAGATGAGAATAAGAATAATGCAAGATTTCTTTTCAGCACTTTAGCCAGGCTGAGAGAGCCACAGCTCGATTGGGCCTTCTATTCCCATAGCACTCAATAGCTCTGATTTTATGTGCTTTTTTAACGATAAAATTGTTACTCTTAGAAACAAAATTAATGACCTCTTGCCTTTGACCAGTATAGTGTTATTGGTTGGGAGGGTTACTTTGTAAATGTAATCAGTTACTGATTACTGATTATATGGCTCTGAAAGTAATCCGAATACAGTTACAGTTACGCGTCTTAAAAAAGTAATCAGATTACTTTTAGATTACTTTTGGATTACTTTCTTTTTCCATCACAGATGGTATGTTTTGGTGAACAGGAGACACAAAAATCAAAAGGAAACTGAACGTGTTTTTACTGTTTGAATGGCTTATCAAGAGCACAACTGAAACATAACTGAAACGAAGCAACAACATAATAAACTTTTAGGGGATGCAGCTTGGGATGTGAGGAGTGAGGGACATGGCTTAGGCAGGACATGAATTAAAATGTCGAACTCGGACTTCATTTTAAGGACATGTCGTCCAGGGGTGTAGAGCTATATTTGTTTAAGCACCGGATCGGCAAAACATGAGACTCTGTGCACCAGTCTGCCTTGATCTATGAATTCATGTCCGCGATTCTCAAGGTATCTGCTGCCCACAGCTGTTTTATAGAAGGAAAACCTCCTTCACTTCATGAAATCTTATCAGCACCAGGAGGCAGCGGGAGGGTTAACTCAGCCTCTGAGAAGACGATCGCGCAGTGCCTTCACGCACCGCCTTCACTGTGTTTACCTTCAGAATCATAAGGCTAAAGAGCGACCGCAGGCTGATGTGTTTTAACCACACACACCTCTACACACACACGACTTAAACGCAGACTTTTGTTCCTCCATGTTTCGTTGTTATTGTTTCACTGAGCGGACCCGCCCCTTTTTTTTCAAACGCTCCCTTTTTTGGTCCATCTGCGGCGGTAAAGGTTTTTGTGCGCTGTGATGATTCGGCTGTACCTTTCATAATGAACAGTGGCGGCCGGCCCATAGGGGCGCTAGGGGCGCCGCCCCCCCTCTTCCCACATGTTTGATTGTCATTAAAAATAAAAAATAAATTAAAAAATATATTTCCCAAAAATATATATAGGCTACAGCTATATATATATATTTTTTTAAAGAACAAGTGAAATATGATATAGTAGGTATCAGTAAAATGTATAATCTACAATAACATCTCGTTTAAAATCGTTTTATGATGTCTAAAGTTACTGATAAGTCACAGGTTTCCTGCCTGGCCGCAGCGTGTATCATTACCCTCTCTCGTCCGGGCGGTAGAAAGGAGCCCTCAGCCAGAGCAGCTGCAGCCAACAAGCTGACTGTTGCTATCTGTAAACTATGCCGCCGAAACAGTCGTCAGATCTGATGCTCAAAGGGCGCCGTTTCAGCGCCCTGGCCTGTGTGTCTGTGAGTTGTTTAAACTCGTATCCAAGGTGACGCTACAGTGGGGGATGGCTGCGTCTGCAGGTGTAGACTCCGGTGCTAGTGGATCGCCGGAGCTGTAGATTAACATTTGCATGCTTATTGTAGTTGTAAGGGCAATGCCTGTGGCACCATGGAGCATATGTGTGGGCTGGACCTGTATTTTACAGGAAAGGAGTGATCAGAGGGTCGAGTTGTCGATCCTTGTTCAGTTTTCCTCTTCCTCACCCTCTCAGACTTTGAATTGCGCGCGCTGCTAAAGAGACGCGCTACCATGGAAACCAAACAGTGGTGTAGCTGTATTAAAGTCCGAGTGGAAACAGTCGTGAGTAAATCTGATTTTGTCAGAAATCGGGAGAAATGCGGGAGTCTCCCGTAAAGATCGGGAGGGTTGGAAAGTATGACTGACACACACACACACACACACTGACACACACACACACACACACACACACACACACACACACACACACACACACACACACACACACACACACACACACACACACACACACACACACACACACACACACACACACACACACACACACACACACACACACACACACACACACACACCCCCCCCACACACACACACACACACACACACACACACACACACACACACACACACACACAGTTTTGTCACCATTTCCATAGCCCCACCAAAAATATTTTCCACCAGCCGCCACTGATAATGAATATTAAATGTTGTGAGGAAATCTTTCCACCAATAATTCCAATAAGTAATCCAAAATGTGTTCACTTCAGGTTTACGAAATAAACTGTAATCAGATTACTCGTTTTTCAAATGTAACGCGAGCTGAATACAGTTACTTGATTTTTGTATTCTGATTACGTAACGCCGTTACATGTATTCCGTTACAACCCAACCCTATCAACAGCTCCCAGAAACCTAAGTTCTAATATTACACTTGATAGTAAACTAGAATGCTTTTCAGCCATAAACCTTGAAAAATTAAATTCAATGATTCTCTCTTCTAAACCATCAACGTGCATCTTAGACCCGATTCCAACTAAGCTGTTAAAATAAGTTTTTCCATTAATTAGCACTTATTTATTAAATATTATGAATATGTCTTTATTATCAGGCTATGTTCCACAATAATTTAAAGTTGCAGTAATAAAACCTCTTCTTAAAAAGCACAACCTCGATCCAGAGGTTTTAGCCAATTATAGACCTATTTCTAATCTTCCGTTCCTCTCAAAAATTCTTGAGAAAGCGGTCGCAAAACAGTTGTGTGATTACTTAAAAAACAATGATTTATTTGAAGATTTTCAGTCTGGCTTTAGAACACAACATAGCACAGAGACAGCTCTGGTTAAAGTCACAAATGACATTCTAATTGCCTCTGACAAGGGTCTTGTCTCTATTCTTGTTTTGCTCGATCTCAGTGCTGCATTTGATACTATCGACCATGATATCCTATAGAGCTCCTGCGGTCACGTGACTTTTGGTTATCAGCCACCATTTTGGCAGTAAACATGACGACCGGCGCCAGCGTTTTCCTACCGTGCGAGTATACATCTCATTTTAATTCAAGTGAAATTCGGCTTTATAGTACAAAATTAGAAAGATTAAATATAAGCGACCCATATAATGCACCCGGTGTGCTTTTCAAGAGCATAACCTCCTGCTCTGAAGACGATGTACCCGACTTGCGCTACGCGGACATCCACAGCTATCTTGTAAGCTTTCCATCAGTGTACTCAGGAGACTCCCTCAGAGCTTACAAAAGCTTGGAGGCTTACAAATGGTGTCAGTCCGGCTTCGTAAACAACATTCAACTGTGGAGTCTTACATCCAAAAACTTCGGCATCATCACTGCAAGGGTAAGTATTAAATTATTCCAGTTTGATAGGCAGTGTCACGTTAGCATTGTTTGTTTATTAGCTTGTCTAGCTACGGCAGTGTCACGTTAGCATGTTTGTTTATTAGCTTGGATAGCTACTGCAGTGCGTCTGAAACTAGTTTGTATTTTTGAACGTACTCAACCAAAGTGGCTGGCGTTTTTAACCTTTATTTATCTATTTTTGTAGCATTGTACTGTATTCCTTCACCCACCTGATATGAAGTGATCACTGCATAAGCGAAAGCAAACGGCCGGGGGGTCCCATCTTTCAGTCTTGTTCAGACGGCTCCTGGCTCTTTTAATCGCTGCGATCCACTTTTCCCTCCTCTCCGCGTCTTTTGGAATGCGATAATAAGATACACCTTTCTTCTTCCCACGCCTATTTGTGCAACCTGGTGCACAGCAGTTATCCACCATCCTCGACAGTCTGCCAGTGCCTGCCAATGAATTTACTGACGCGATTACTGCCAAAATGGCTGCCCCCTTCGTTTCTCGTCACGTGACCAGCATATGTGACATCATCCGCAGGAGCTCTATTGCAAAGACTAGAGCACTTAGTTGGCATACAGGGGACTGCTTTAGGCTGGTTTAGGTCCTATCTGAACGCTCTCAGTTTGTACGTGTCAATGATGAATCTTCCATGCAAACCAAAGTTAGCCATGGAGTGCACAGGGCTCAGTGCTTGGACCTATTTTGTTCACACTATATATGCTTCCGCTAGGCAATATTATAAGGAATCATTCTGTAAACTTTCATTGTTATGCGGATGATACTCATCTATATTTATCCATCAAGCCTGATGAAACCAATCACCTAAATAAAATTCAAGACCGCTTCAAGGACTTAAAAACGTGGATGACCTTACACTTTTTGATGTTAAACATGACCAAAACTGAAGTTATTGTAGTCGGCCCAAAGAATCTACGAAACAAACTATCTAAATATATACTTGTTATGGATGGCATTCATTTGGCCTCCAGTGAGACTGTAAGGAATCTTGGTGTTATATTTGATCAGGATTTATCCTTTAACGCCCACATAAAATCAATCTCAAGGTCCGCCTACTTCCATCTACGCAAAAATTAGGCATTTCTTGCCTCAAAACGATGCAGAGAAACTAGCCCATGCATTTTTTACTTCTAGGCTGGATTATTGTAACTCCTTATTATCAGGGTGTACCAAGAAGTCAGTCAAGTCGCTTCAGCTGATTCAAAATGCTGCAGCTCGTGTACTAACCAGAGTTAGGAAAAGGGACCACATTACTCCTGTTCTGGCTGCCTTACACTGGCTCCCTATAGAACACAGGATATCATTTAAAAATGGTCTTCTCGCCTACAAAGCCCTTAATGGGCAGGCGCCATCTTACCTTAAAGAACTCATTATACCCTACTGTCCTATTAGGGCATTGCGTTCCAAGAATGCAGGGTTGTTAGTTGTTCCTAGAGTCTCTAAAACTACAATGGGAGCCAGAGCCTTTTCTTATCAAGCTCCACATTTGTGGAATCAGCTTCCAGTTTGTGTTCGGGCGGCAGACAGCCTATCCGTTTTTAAGAGTACGCTTAAGACCTTCCTTTTTGATAAAGCTTATAGTGATAAAATAAAATAATCTAATAAGAGTGCATTGACGTAGATACGTTGTCCCTCTTCACCTATACATTTTAATTGTTACTCTTTCACTTAAATCCTAAAAACTTAGATCTTATATTTAAAACTTTATCCAAACCTTTCCCCTCTATGACCTCTTGAGGTTTATTAGAGGGGTAACAGGTTGCAGAGAACGCCTAGCCCGGCCGGGGAGTGTGGAACGTAGTCACTGACCCACTCCTACCTCTGACAAATTCAGGTTCCAATGGGGACCTTTTTTCCATGTGTGTGCCTCTCCACCTCTGTTTCCTACTTGTTACTTGCTACCCTTTTCGCTCAACCTATCCTAAGGGAGTGCATGTATGTACGTTAGTTTAGCTGCTATAGGCTTGTGTTAGAAATTTAAAATCAATGTTTTGATGGTATAATGTAGTTTAAACATACTGTCAAGTTAAATGCTCTTTTATACTGAAAAACCAGAAATTCTTGTGCACAAGCAGTTAAGCTTTTATTCTGAAAATCCTTCATCTACGGTTAGCATTCAGCATGTGGCTAATATACGATTTCCTAAAGAGGTGAATTGAGTAGCGAAATGACATGGTGTGGTGAAAACCGAAACCTACTGATTTAACACTACAACTATAGATGTCGAGATACTACCATGCTGAATATTAAATGAAAGTACAGTTTATTTGAATACATTATTGTTTACAGACGAGAGTAGCATGTGACAACATCCGGAATGACCGGAAACCAAACCAGCTGTTTTCTGTATGTTTTAGAGTATTGATTACAGCGTTTAGAATGTGTTACATGAAAAGTGATGAAAGAGAATATGAGGACAAAAGGCGTGTTAAGCATATGTTGAATGTGAAAAGTACCAATCCTCTGTTTAAATGCAACAACGGACATTAGAGGTGAGGCGAGCCGGCTGGCGGGGAGGAGCCAGCAGAGGATATATAACAGCACCGGAAGGGGGATTCGCTCTTCTCTTCTTGCTCATGAGAGCCAGATTACAGCTGTTTTCTGCCCGAATAATATTCTGTCTGTAACACTACCGCGCCTTTTTTTTAAATTAAAGTATCCCCTTTGAATCTTTTCAGAGACTCCATTTAGTCTCATTTTAAAGCTTCTCTCCTGCACGCGAGAATAAAGAACATATTTAACACTTGGACTGTTGGGGGGGGGGGGGGGGGGGGGCACCTTACTCCGTCTTTCTGGCTGTTTGTACCTGTGTACTCTCATGTTCCGATTAACCCAGCTTCCCCCAAATCTCTTTTTTGTGTCAATATACGCCGGGATCCTGAGTCGAGGCTAATCCTGTTGCTGTGGTCGTGTGTCCTGGATCCTTTATCCTGAGCACTGGATCTGAGTCCTGGACTTCGAGTCGTGGCTGAACCAAGCGGCAAACTCTGTGGAAGAGCCGGGACGCCAATACGGAACTGGCACACACTGCAGTTCATATATTGGCCGATAGGGACTGACTGCAGAAAGGAGCAATTTCCATAGACCCCCATGTTAAAATGCCCAACTTTACAGCAGAAAAAAACAAGTTTCTACCCATGGATGCAATAAATATTATTATGAATATAGTTAGATTCCACCTTCATGATTATGGATCTGTGAGTGAATTGTTTTCTAACACGACCCTTTTATTTATATTAGGTCTTAAAGTTTTTGCATAAATTAGGGCGTGGTCACATTGAGTGACGGCTCTGTGAAGTGACTGCTGCTGCTAGCTTCTTGTCTCTCTGCTAGCTGCTCCGTGAAGCTACAGGCAGGCACTCTGCCTGTTCAGCTCATCCAGGGAACCGGCTTGCCCCCGGCCGTGTTTGTTTGTTCTTCATGCTTATATCTGACTATTTTGACTCGCTCTGCGGTTGAAACAGACGGTGCATGAATGCGGTTTTGCGGTAAGTGAAATTCGAGTACTTATTTATGTGTTAATGATTTTAATCAGCTACGTAATTAATGTTACGGCTTGGGTTAGCGTGTAAGCGAGTGGTAGCTACATCGGTGCTAACGATGCTAATAGTAGCCTGAGCCTCCAAGTTCAAATCATAGACTATATATAAACGTTAAAACAAAATAGACAATTGTTAAGTGGGATAATACTGTACAACAAACGGCTTCTGTTTGAGGTTGATAAAATAAGGTCATCCTTGTAATTTAGAGAGATTATTATTATTTAGGTAGGAACTGTGTGCATCACTAAGGTTAATTTAAATTGGCTATGCTCAAGTATGTAGACAAGCTAATGTCGAAGTAGTGTATGTGAAATCAACCTCACAATAAGATGTGTGTATATTACAATTATTAATGTCATATTTCAAGATGATTACTTAGATATTATGGTTGGTTGAGCTGGAGTTCATTATTGAGCTTACACGTTAACATCACAGTCATCTGAAAAACAAACCCAAACCTTGTTGTTTTTATGAATTGCATTACCAAATGGGTATCAAATAAACAGTAAGCATTGGTAACACAACTTCCAAAGTTACAGTAGAATAAAAAGGACCCTGACTCGGACAATACACAATCCAACATGTTCAACAGAAGATAATCAGTTATATTGTTTGTACACATGGTATTTTACATATATCTGTTTGTTTAAGGTGTCCAGGTGATTCAGACAGGCAGGACCAGAGAGTGAGAGACAGAACTGGACTCCTCACAGCAGTGAACTTCAGCACAGGTACAAATACCATTTTTTTCATACTGTACAAAGAATCAAGAAAGATATTGGTTTAAATAAATGAAGTATTGACTTTAATACACTGATATACATTCCATTAAACAATACTAGATCACCTACACACCAGTGAAGTTGAGGGTTTTTTCTGTGCAAAAAGTTACATTTAGATGTTAACAAGCAATATGATTTTGTCAGCTTTCTAATTTAATGTATTGAAGGCAAACATATTTAACACATAATTAGAACTGCAACTATTTATCTCTCAATATTGTCTGTAAAAAACGTGGTAAAAGTTTTTCTTTCAGTGAGACAACAGAGCAAGCTTCTACAGTTGCACTACGTTTTGATAACAGTTAAATATTATTTTGATAATAACATATATTTCAATGTTGATGAACTTCATACTTTTCATTCATAATCTGATTGTCTTTGTAGTTCACTGTTGAAATAAAAAAAAAACATTACAATTACAAAATAATTATATCTACAGCCCCTAAACACACAAACACACCGCTTTCATAAATAACACACTTGTTCTGCAATAATGTTTTATGTTTCCTGTAATTTTTGTTTGGAAAGGACATGCCTGAAAGTCACGGCATTTTCTCCTTCTCTGAGGGTCAAGAAGAACATCCAAGAGGAACATTAAAAGCTGATGCTATGAGATTTTAAGATCAGTACACTAAGAAACTACTTTTATTGTAAAAACAGTCAGCTGATCGAATGCACCTATTTCCACATCTACTCCATCAGCAGATTATTTCTATTTGCCTCGCTTTATGAGGTTCACATCACTTGTGCCTTGTACCGCAGAGTTTGCAACGTCACAAATAAATGGGGCCAATCTTCAGTCCGATGTGAATGTGTAATCTAACATTTTCAGTAAGAACAATGGACGAAAGGAGTGCAAATACAAATACAATTTATTGAGATGTGAAACAAAACTTAATCAAACATGTTTTAAATAAAAAGCACATATGGACAGAAGGTGTAAAACTATTAAAGTAAACACATTTAGTCAAATAAAGTGAAAGACTAGGCCTGTGCAGTTGGTATCAGCTTTGCCCGGCATGGGCTACTCCATCAAACCAGGTCCTCCCTTGCAGAGGAAAGACCCTCAGTCCTCTCCGGGCCAAACAAACAGACAGGATGTCCATCACACGGAGGTTTCTCCCTGAAGTCTCTGCAACTTTCTGGACACCACGCTGTCTCAATCCGTCCACACTGAATATGAGAGGGGGAAAATGAAAATAACAAAATGCTTTAGACAATAAGAAACATAAAGTTGACTGTTGAGTTGCTCAGTTTTTTTAGATTGTCAATACTATTACTGTATAACTAATATATCAGGTTAAGAGGCACATTCAAATAAAGATTGGTCTTTAAATACATGTTGTCTTTTGAATTGTTTGTCTAAAGTCAAGGATCTAGAACTGGTACTTAGTTTTAATGATACAGTCTGGTTATTATGCTGTTTGGAGGAGGCCCCACAGGTAAGAGCACTAACTAGCTACCATCCCATGTACCTTAGCTTCACTTAAATGTATTAAACGTATAATTAAGTGATATCAAAATATAAATAACTAATTTCATGCAAACATATTAATATTTGCTTGATTCCAGTGTTGAATTTAGCACAATTGCATACAAACGTTAAGGGATTTTAAGATCCTGAAGTATTATGCTAAAAACTCGATAACTTAGATTTTTATTTATAGTTTTGCTGAATAGTTTCATGTCCGCTTACCTTAGAAACGTAAAATGCCACGGCAGTGTGCAGATGGGGAGTATGTTAGCTTAGCTTGGTAGCTTCAGCTAGCTCTGGAACTTTCAGCTCGGTGGCAGCAGGTCCCGGGTTATGGCTAGAAAGGATCCGTCTAGTGTAAATATGACGTCACGTTCTCGTTGTAACTCTCGTTGTAATCGGAGCGGCTCGGAAACACATCTACAGAAATAACATGATGCAACATACACATTAATGCAGCAGCAATATTAATAGAGAAACATCAGACATAATAGTAAAACACTGCAAGGAACATTTTATTGCACCAGGAACTATCTTGGGACTTTTACTGCTACAACGTTGATTTGCCTGTGAATACAAAATAAACCATAGTGTTGGTGATCTACAGTGTTGTCATTCTTCTTTGAACACCAGCAAGACCGCTAACACCCTATTTCTACAATCACACTCCCTGTAATTGACATAATTAATCAGTGATGCAAACGAAGGTATGGTGAAAAAAGAGAGAACTATTCGAAGCAGAATAAAAGCAGCGTAATATACCATCTGACAAAGGCCTGTGCTATAATGCTTCAATTAACTGGCTATTCTTTATAATATACTCAGATCAATAGGAGACAGAGATTTTAAGTTATAAATCAAGGTTTTTTATTATTATTTACAGCAGGGGTGGGGAACCTTTTTCCTTTCAATTTTTACAACATCCTCCGAGGTCCGTACAAATGATTGAACTCAAATTCTGCTTAAAAAAACTAAAATCACAGCCAATTCATTTGGCCTTTCTTTCATGCTGTGCAAAGAAAAAGCAACCTCTTAATCCAGATATTTTACCATGACTCGCGCATACATGCATGCATGCACGCATGCACGGTGTGGCATGACCACCAAAACAGAAATATATGGACACAAGATGTGTGCAAATGTATTTAGTATCCATGTGAACATGATTTAAGTGGGGGGGACCTAACCTTCTCTAGGTGGGTCCAGGAAGATTTTTTTTTAAATATTGAAGTTAAAAGCATCAATCTGGTGCACTTTGAGAGCAACATGAGGAGATCTATGGGTACATCTTTCAACACCCATTTGAAACAGAACTGTAAGCAGATTTTTCTTTTGGGATATTTTACAAATCACTCCCCTTTTAAACTCTATTCTTGTTATTTTTAACAACTTTTTTGTTACTGTCATATAGTATTTTATACCTGTTTTTCATTTAGTCTTTGTCTCATTAATAATTATAATGATCATATCAAGGTGTGCCTTAACATCACTGAGCTGAGGTTATTTGAGCCTCTCAGGAGAGAGCTCTCTTCCACCTGGTTGTA
The DNA here is from genome assembly GCF_949606895.1 of Notothenia rossii. Classification (NCBI taxonomy): domain Eukaryota; kingdom Metazoa; phylum Chordata; class Actinopteri; order Perciformes; family Nototheniidae; genus Notothenia; species Notothenia rossii. The sequence continues at coordinate 70,797,048 of NC_136912.1, forward strand.
GAAAAGCTCTTTAAATTCGTTAGCATAGCTAGCTAACCAGATGCTAATAACAACAGATCGCCACTGTGCTTACAACTAAAGACACAGCCATGCACTGCGGCATGTGTACGCTGTACGGCTCCTTATGGGTACTGGAATATTTGAAGAGCTGGAGCGGCGTTCCGGTGCTCTCCGTAAGCACTCTAGTCTACACTCCTTTCAGACGAGACATAACCACGTGAAGACACGTTACGCTCGTGTTGTGTTCAAGGAACCTGTCCTTGGCCAGGAAAAATGGCACTCGCTTGTTTAATTATTTTGCAATCTATATTTCTTCTTCTTTTTTGAAGTGAGAAGTTGTCCGTCAGTCGAACGGACTAACGGACGGACGGACGGACGGACGGACCCCCCCCCCCCCCCCCAAAACGAAAACTCTTCGGTTCTCCACGAATTACACAAGTCACCCAAAGCAGCGTTAAAAAAGCGGGAGGCGCCGAAAAGCGAATAATTTGCATCACTGTTAATAGATAGTTTAGCTTCTCATCATCATTTGCTGTGGCCCACTGATGCCTGCCAAACGTAAACATTCAGCCACGTGACATTCAGCCAAACTCTCGCGAGAGTTTTACACAAGACGGATCCTTTCTAGCCATAACCCAGGTCCCGCCTCGGCTCCGCCTCTTTGCCCTTATTTGGAGCAGGCTGGAGAAGGCGGGAGTTGAACTCTGACGTCACTGTCGAGCCGTTCGTGGCCGACTCCGCCTACTAAGGGCTTCTCGGCAACTCTGCAGAATCCTATGGGTGACGTCACGGACCCTACGTCCATTTATATATACAGTCTATGGGCTGAACCTGTCTCTGCGATCCTGCCAGACTCTCACCATACTACTTTCCTGATGGCTCCCACAAGATTGCTGACATCCTCGTGGATTCATCTTCTTATTATAGACACATGCATTTCCAAACATTTTGACTACCTATGTTGTAAATGTATTGTCTTTTCGATTTACACACTATTGCACGTCTGTCCTTCCTGGGAGAGGGATACCTCCTCTGTTGCTCTCCCTGAGGTTTCTCCCATTTTCCCCTTTAAACTGTGGGGTTTTCTCTGGAAGTTTTTCCTTGTACGATGTGAGGGTCAAAGGACAGAGGTTGTTGTATTGTCATACTGATATTCTGTACACATTGTGAAGACCACTGAGACAAATGTAACATTTGTGATATTGGGCTATATAAATAAACATTGATTGATTGATTACCACAGAAAGGTTGTACCACTTTAGCTGCGTTGGCTGCATTAACAATAGACTGGCCCAGATAAGCTTTTGTTGTGTCTACCGAGTCGGCTGCTTTACCACATTCAACCCATCTCTTTATTCCCTGAGTTACTGACACATTACCAACAACAGCAAAGTTATAGGATATGTAATCAGTGGGCGACACCTTTTCCACCAGTGCCCCACAGAAAAGAACAATCCTTTTCTTATGAGTGGTGCTGTAGTAAAAATAAAAGTAAATAATACTGACACAAATGTACAAATATTTGGTTTTTCATTATTTTCTTTGTTTGATTCCTCATTGTAAAAAACAGCTGCCACATCTAACGTAAGATGTGTAGAAAGGTAAGGTTTAAATGTTTAGCAAGGTCGGTTTTAATAGCATTTCAATCAGGAGAGACTTCATTTTGTTAAAAGAACATTTATTGACACGTCATATGATAAACCTTTGGCGATGAGACCCCAATCCTGAAATCGTATAAAGGGGGAAATGCAGCCGTGAGCATATAGGGAACCCCCCCCCCCCCCCCCCCCCCCCCCAGAGTCTAGACACTGGTGATGATGCTGAAGATCTGGATTTGATGAGGAGATGGGATGAAGAGGAGGTGTGATGAGGTCTTTGGATTAACTCTCCTGGCTCTGGATATGATGAAATGAGGTGGATGGGGAGGAGGCGGGCGGCAGCATGAAAACCTGAAATCACAGCTGACTGCAGGAGAGAGGAGAACCATTTTAAAGTGTGGCTGCAGCACAGTATTGGCTGCTGGAGAATGAGGTGAAATGTAATAGGTTAAAGAGAACGCCCGTGATGAGCTGATTATATGCAGCTGCGGCGTGAATGTATATATATAGCCAGTCTTCCTGAAAGAACTTGCGCTGAGCTTCATTTATCTTATTGTCATAAATCAGCCAGATTTAAACATTTTCATTTAATGTATTCACTGTTAATTATTCAAACGTAATAGTAGCTAGGAACCAGATATTACCATCTTTAATCTCTTCTAAAATAAATAAAATGGAAGGTTTATAAAATGGCACTGTAATCGAGGTCAATCCGTCATCTGATCAGTAGATGGATGCATTTTTCATAAATCTCATAGACTTTTGGTATTGAGACTGAAGTCACACAGTGCACACCAACATAGATGCAGATTTGTTTTTAATTGCAAAATATAGGGGGGGGGGGGAGGATGCATTCATGTGGAACACAGTAACATACCATAGGGTGATATGTTGTTCAGCCAGTTGTGTATTTCCAACTATTTTGCCTTTAAAAAGTACACATCCAATAAAGAAAATACCTCCCCTAAAATCTTTTCAAACAACCTAAAAAGGAGTGCAAATGCTGAGGGAGCACAATTCAAACACATGTTACTGACATACTCTGGACTGAATTTATTTTGCAGTCATTTTCAAAACATACTGTACATGTCAACGAATATCTAAATAGTATTTCTTCGTATTGCATCATGCTAAGAATTTAGGATTTTGCACAACACGTGTTTCACTTAGAAAAGATTTTCCGTGGTCGGCTGTTGCTTTCAGTTCAATACTAGCAGGAGGCAAATTCAATAATTCTGTGTGCTAATTATGGTGTATATTTTTGCTGATTAGTTATTTGTTAGTTAATTAGCTCCTTTTTTATTAAGTTACAATACCAAAAAAAACATGGATGATAGCCAATTTGCATCTCCTCTATTGCATGAATTGAAAGCAAAAGCTAACCCAATACTTTATTGGACTCCACATTACATTTCACAGAAAACACCTGCAAGAGTTTGCCATACACAGGATTATGTAACTATATCAATATCTAAATGCAATCTAGCTTGACACAGTTTCAGATAATAAGTGTTCATTGCCTGTTGTAAACACACAAACTACTACTACAGGTCAAGTCCTGCCTACAATGGTGTCTATTTCACAAAGAACTGAAGTTAAGTGGAGGTAGAGCTGGGCGAAAAACAATGTGAGGGTATTCATCTAAACTTTCTGTTGTGTTAACGATGGAATTTCATCATCTCTTGGTCAACTGTGTATTAAAAGCATTAGGTGGGTGGTACCCAATCAATTCAAACAATTGTATCAAGCAATGGAGTTAGCAAATGGTACTTTTATAATAAGTATAGTAGTACCAGATAAAATGTTATTCATTTCGTGCAATATCGAAAAAATACAAATTTGCTTCAAGAAACTGCCACCTAAACAATACGTTTTATATATGTTTTTATAAGTCAGACCAAAATTAAGAACTACCTACAAGGTCAAAAATCAAAGGTTTTCTCCGACAATCTTTGATCAGATTTTTGGTTGGTCAAATTAAGTGGTTATACAGTTTTACAGTTAACTGATAGTGTTTTATTCTCGAGCTCGGAAATGGTTTGAGCTTTACACCATATTTTACAGTTTTCATTCTCAAGCAATTCATTTAGTAGCTTTAACTCAAAATACATATTTTACAAGATCAATAATTGGTTAGGACGTTTCAGTCGTTGCTTGCTCTCTCTTTAGTGTTCATATTTAGCTTCATTGTAAATGCCAATTGGACAAGTATACATTTTAATGATATGGTATTACATGGTGTTATAATACATTATGGTTTAACACATCGCTCAGCACTAAATAGAGGTAAACAGTTAAACTATCATGATCAAATCCCCTCTGTGCCGTGCAGCCCACCAAGACACATCTTTACTAGAGGGATTGCATGCATGGATCTGGTGTAGACAAAGGAAAAACTCAAGCATGTCACCACCATCCTTGCAGATTCACAGTATTCAGAGATGACGTCAAAGGGTTTACAATTGATATACAGTGTTGGTCCAATTTTATGTCGTCTGTGGTCTTCATCATATTTGGTCAAACAGATCTTCGCTGGCCTTGTGCGTGCGCCCGGTTCACTATATCCTGGTACATCTTGGACCTGAGGAACCTTGGGTAGGAGTCTTTTTCCATGAGACTGTAGACTTTGGATTGGACTTCATTGAGGCTAGTTGGGGATGGAACCTTAAGAGTCTGCTTGGTCTTTTCCCTGGTGCGGTAGTCAATGTTTATCTGCAGTGATAGGGAAAGCATCATGTATCTTATTATAGCAGGATATCATAATCATAGTATAGTACAATTTCTGCAATTTATAATGATTATTATTGGAAAAAAGGTCCTTTCCCAAGCATCTTTCAATAAAGGAAGGAACACATAAGCTCAGTCACAGTCACACACCTCTCTGGGTGCCTGGTTGTCAATGAACTCATGGAGGATCTTGTTTGCTTTGGACACAAGCTTGCTTGAGCTTTTGAGTTTCTTGTACTCCTCGCAGGCCATCCAAAACTCGATATTCTCGTCACTAAACTCTGACTTGAGAAATGTCCGGAAGGCAGCCAGGCCATCTGGAAAAACAAATGAATCAGACGATGACGGGAGGAGGTAAAGACAACAAAAACATGATTAATACTGCTGCGTAACACCTATTTCGGTAAAGCAGGATGCTAGATGTTTTTTTTTCTTTTTAACATACAGTAGTGTTGATTATGTGATAATAACCTTCATTCTATGTTGATGTTTTTCTAGTGCGTACACACTCTCTAGTTCCAAGGAGCGGGAAACAGCTTTCATGATTGGAACACAAACAAATGAGAGCAAAATACTCCCACAGAGATCTTTTTTGTGCTGTCAAGATAAGTGATCAATTAATGTGCTCCCCATTGATGATAACAAGGGCAGGTTTTTCTATGTGCCTGTGTCATGTTGACATGTCATTTCCATCCTTCTCAGCTGCTGCTTACTTAGTAAAGCTGTACAGAGAGGAGATGGTCCAATTGCATATTCCATAAAATTACTGAAATTAGAAGGAGTAACAGACATTATCATGCATATAAACAAAACAACATGAAGGGTTTAAATGGGCACAGGGTTACACAAACATACACACACTTTAGGCTGCCTTTAGAAAACCACCCCAACAAAAATGTTAAAACTAAAGGAAAGCATACGTCAGGCAATGGACACAAGCTTTTAGTGTCCAATCTTATGTGCTTGAGCTTTTTTTTTTTAAAGCTTTTAAAGGATTCCCACCTTAGTAAAACACTGTGTGAAAAGATCCCAGCAAGCACAGACTGAGAATGCAACCTTCAATTTAATTATAATCTAGCAGCCAATCAGAGATTATATGTAGCATTTATTTTTATTAAAATTCAGTTGTTTGTAAAAAAAGTGGTCAGATGTTTAAAGATTCCCTACAAATATTGATTGGCCTCAAAATTGCAATATATTTTGATAATCTAACTTTTGGAGCCAATCTAGTCAACACACAAATAAAAAATATATTTTTTTAAAAAGATAACCAATAGCATCATTATTTTAAACTAGATCAAACCCAAAAGAAAAACAACACAAAATATGGTAAGTATTAAGGTAGCTTTTATGTGGAAAGAGGTTGAAAGAGGTTGAAGGTATGGTTGCTTGTAAAGTGGTTCACACTTTAGACTGAGGTTATTGTAAAGGTTATGATTTGTTTTGAAGTGTTGGCTGAGAGAGAGAAACCAATGACAGCTAACAAGAGACTTGCACACGGAAATATGGTGCAAGAGAAGTACGGCATGATGGCCCTGAATTGCAAGTCAAAACAGCATTTCAGGAAACACCGCAGCATTTCAGAAAACGCCACAGCATTTCAGAAAACGCTACAGCATTTCAGAAAACCCTACAGCATTTCAGAAAACGCTACAGCATTTCAGGAAGCACCACAACATTTCAAAAAACACTACAGAATTTTAGAATGGGGCTCACCGTAGTGAAGACTGATTAAGGCAGAAATCCGGAGCAAAAATCCGGAGCAGTTCACAATAATGTTAACACAAATTTAAGCAAGTAATCTACCGTAGAAAATCTAAGTCAGTGCAGCAAGGGAACTAAATTAACTGTAAGGACCAAGCTGGGAGTATTATCCACAATGCACAGCACCTGGGACTGAGTCAATCACTGGAGACGAAGATGTAATCACACTGGGACCCACAATGTTTTTAATTTAAAACCTACCTTGTTGCATAGCTTAAATCACTCCGGCTATGCAGCATTTTTTAAATGCTTAGATTTTTTGTTATTTTTCACTCTGCATAACAGGCTTGGCTACAGTACAAACTGCATCTCTATGACATAAGCTTAAAAAGCAAAGCCCTCACAGAGTGTTCTTGTTCTCACTAGACACATTACAGCTGACAGCGTGCACAAGTCTGGCCACCAGCAAACACATAATCAGCTTTACACACTGAAGAATGACACTAGACTGCAGTCTGGTCTAGTTGTAATACACAAACCATCCTTATAAATTGAATAAGAACCTAGCTTAATGCAATACCCAAGCAAGGGAACATTCAGTACTGTGTTAATCTTTGCTTTACCATTCCTTCTAATGTAGGTTGGTGCATGTACTGTACATGTTTTAGTCAGCTGTAAAATCCTTGGTCAATTGAAACAGGAAAGTGAATCACAGTGTCTTCGCCTGGGGAGGACTGTGTTCTTGGCTTGGTTATTTATTTTCGTAGTTGACGTAAAGGATCCATTAGTTATTTTATGTCACAACCTCAATCTGAACAAAATGAATAATGTTCATGCGAGTGCACACAGTTCTTCTCAGTGTATATCTCTAATCCCTTACACAGTGTTACATATAATCACTATTATCACTTCGATGACAGGCAATAGTGGTGCATCAATGTTTTGCATGCTCAGGCCAAAGCATTATAACTTAACTCGGGTGGCGTAAAAAACTAGTATGTTTGGCATCAGAAAAACAAAGACGTTGTGCAGGAAATACGCATAGTTGTTGTTTTGTCAGTTAAAAGTGAATACAGTTGGGATGCAAATATCCCATTATTTCATGTGACATCATGCTTACTTAAGAGCATCAATCACTATAAGAATTTGCATTAAAAGGCAAAGAAAACATGTGGATGGAGACAACTACACTGGGAAGCAAGGACTTCACAGTTGTATCTTCTGCATCTGTGGCTAATACATGAACAATCTCAACTGGAAGAGTAGACAAAAGAAAATCCCAACTTGATGAGCAGAAAAATGACAAATATTTTTGATCAAACAATCAAAAGAAAATGGATTTTGATAAAGGATTTATTGTTAAAGGCCATTCGTCAAGCAAACACAACAAACATCTTCTGGTTCCAGCTCCTGTAATGTGAATATTTGCTGCTTCTCTCTGTTTAATATTAATGTAAATAAAGCGTATTTAGGTTTCAGGCTTACGATTGCGCTCTGGGACATCCTACAAGGCATTTCAAAAAAATTGTTCTTGTGTACATTGCTGCCTACAGTAGTCTGTTTTCAAAAGAAGCTTGTCACTATCCCTAGGGGGCATTGTAATTATGCCAACACCCAAAAGACCAATACTTGTTATGTTTCTTTTAGTAAGTAGTCAGTACTTAGTTTCCCAGTACACCTATCTGTGAAATAGTCTGTATTCTTATATGTAGTGTGTCTTACCTCTGAAGGAATGATTTTCTTCTACTTACACTTTTGGGGTTTAGTAAAACACAAGCATATTTATAGAAAAAAGTAGATTTCCTTTGTTTGTGCATACTGTATGGATGTGTGTGAGTGAGTCTGTGCCAGTGTGTATTTGGTCCATTGAAAAAGTAAAAGACAAGGGTGTATGTTTCATTACTCGGTAGGGGTCCTTGCTGCACAATGAGACCCTGAAATAAAATGGGCTTGGCAAGGGAAAATTGAGTGAAACATTTGAAACTATTAAAGAAACAGCAGAGGGTAATGTTACTGTTACATTTAGGTGGATACAATTTTCTTATTGCCGGGATTATGTGACTTGGGCAGGGGCGAAAAATAGAACAAGTCTACTTACATTTGTGCGAGAGGAGATGATCAAACGATTCTGACCATCGAACAACCTCATCCGTTGAAACTCTGGTGGAAGGAAAGACAAAGGGAACTGCCTGAGAAAGATGCCAACCACCCACTGTTTGTTAATGCATTTTTAACACATGATGGTACTGTATGTATTATTAAAAGGCAGCCAAGTTTGATGTATGATTAATTTCCTGCTCACAGCAGTTCTTCCGCTCAAGGCAGTCAAGTAATTGTAAAATGTGGTTGCATTTGAAGAATGATGGCGGATGTAGAGGAGATAGAAGATAAAACAATAGCTGACAGTAGTGCACATGTTAACGCTATTTTATGAAATGTTATCATGATAGGAAAAAACCTTCTCTAGAAGATTAAACACATCAAAATTATTTTACCCCATACATATTAGTAGATGGAGACATGAGGCTATTTCTGAAACTAAATGTGAAGCTAAATACCAACATACATAACACATATGGTTTATTGTGTGGTTTTATGTTTAAGCATCCCTGGTTGACTTTGGATATTAACGCAAAAAGAAATTCAAGGAAACACATTTTTTAAACAGCATGTAGTTTAAAGTTATTATCCATTTGTAAATGTTGAAATATTTGCCAAAGAGGTATTTCTTACTCATGTCTGACCTAATTTGGTGTTTAATTATTTATATTGGTCATAGCACGGCAACTTAAGCCTAAAGCAATTTAATCACATGGAGATAAGTGATTTTCTTTTACCTTTTGATTTTGACGCCATTTTAACAGTCAAGTCTGAAATTAAAACAACTGCTGACTTTGAATAAAGATAACGTAAAAAAATACAATAGGCAGTGGCGAGCCGTGAGGGCCATCTAGGCCCTCCTAAGATATTCTAAAAAATATTATTTGAAAACATATAAAAAAGGTATATATTTTTTTAATAGTTTTTTTTGTTATATTTTTCATTAGTTTTACCAACAATAACTTGATTTAATTGTATTTAAAATAACATTTCCAAAGAAATAAATCCTTTGAATCTGCCTGTTCAGTTTATGTTGGAATGTGAAGGGTTAAATGAAAGAAGCTCCTTTTAGCCCTCTCTGTGAGTTACTGTGAAGACAGGAGCTGATTGGTGGCCCCATCTGTAAATTCACAGAGGGCCATCCACAGTAACTCAATGAGAGAGTAATGTCAAATGACAGTAAAATTGACCAATCATATCTTCCCTCTAAATGGGTGGACTTTATTTTCGTGGACGTCATGAAAAGTTACGCCCGCTGTGAAGTTGATGCATGTGTGTTATAGAGTGGTGCAGTGACGCGTCGAAAAAACCCGGAAGTAAGCTGGCATGGGTTTCCTTGACAGAAAGCAATGGGATTTCTCCATAGGATTTTCAAAAATAGCTCGAAATAAGGTCTGTGGAAAACGAACCTGTTAGATAAATGCACGTTTTGTTCAGCCGGATAATACCCACATGTCTACCCTACTTTTATAATTTTCTAATCATAAATCTAATCAATAGATTTATGATCGATAGATGATTAGCATAAGTTCTTTCATGATGGCTCATGTCGGTGATAGTGATGATATCCTTGCGAAATTATTAACCGAGTCATTTTCAAGATTAAGTTACAATGATAAATTGGAGAGGCAAAGGATCAGCTGCATGAACTCTCCATCAAGTACTTCATCCAAAAGGACAGGAGGATGGACTTTGTATTTAAGGGATTTGATCATCAAAGGTAGGCCTAAGTAATTTTCAATGAGGGCCGCTGTGCCAACTTCATTCATTGTTAATTGTTTTGGTTGTGGGTGCCCTGTCATGATAGGTGTCTATATAAATGATGTTGTTTTGTGTGGTAGAGGGTCGCTCTCATTGATGCGTTTTGCACCCCGGCAGTTGTTTTGATATTCCGCTGAAGTATACGGTGTGACGTAATAACTCTTCTTTTTTTTTTTCGAGGGAAGTGGGTGTTCAGAGGGCCTAGGTATAAAAGTCATGGCTCGCCACTGAAAATAGGAATGCTCAAATTTGAATTAGGACTTAAGAAGAAGGCAACAATTTTTTTTCATAACCAATGAAACTTTGAAAGCCAAGTCTGGTGTCTACAAAGTGTTTCCAACACAACAGAAACTCGAGTTTTCATTTGAACATTTTTGGCAGACTCACTTCAGGCACCTGGCGGTAGTCTCGTTGGCAGGAGGGAGGAACTCGGAGAAATCACTGTAGGAGTCAGACTTGTGTGACAGGCAGCCTAGTCTAGTCTTCATGGTGCTGATCCTAAAAGAGAAAACACACAATTATTTGCAAGTGTTCTACTTAATAAGAGAACCACAAACCTGAAAATGTCGCATATTTCTAGCAATGCTACATTTAGATGATGCTTGGCTTTTACAAGCATGTCAATGAGCTCAACATCGTTTTTGAGAGACCTACAGCACAATAAGAAAAAAAAACATAGTAATACAAATTATACATTCAACAAAAATATAAAACAGGCATTAAAAACACAGGCAGTCATAAGATACAGTATCAGTAGAACTTGAATTGATCTGTATATCAACGTTCAAGATTGGCGATTGGTGGATTGTGTTGATGCTTGGAGCTTAATTTGGGAGTTTAGGGAACTCCTCAAACCTGAAAGCTATTTGCTTGAGTAAATGGACTCCACCACATGAATGGCAAGGCTTCTAAAAAAAATGCATTTATGTTCTCCAAACCTCTAATAGGTTGTTTTGAGTTATCATATATTAATATTTACGGTAACACTTTATATTATGGTAAACAAATTAACAATCAACTAGTTGTTAATTAACATGCATATTAGCAGTATATTGGCTCTCTATTAGTCATTATAAAACAATTATTAATGCCTTATTCTACATGAACATATTCTACAAGTAATAAGCCATTAGTTAAGAGTTTTTCTCAATGGGGAACCGCAGTGACGCATCATAAAACCCGGAAGTAAGTTAGCATTTTTAGCACTTCCGGTTCCTTCGTCAAAAAGCAATGCATTTTTTCCATAGGGTTTTGGAAAATAGCTCGAAATAAGGTCTGTGGTTGACACAAATTTAAGAGATAAATCACGTTTTGTTCTACGACATCAAATACATCAGCAGTGACCCCACTGGTGATTTTTGAAGAGTTTACGTGTCTGAAAAACGATGGTCGTTACCGAGTGGCTGAATAGGACTACAGAAATTGTCGAGGCCGTTGTACGTCATTACGCCGAACACGTAAACACTCCCGCTAAGTTTGTTTTCCCCTGTGTTCTGCTTGAAAGGAAGTACCTGCCTATCTTTAGTATGTGTATATCTATATCTGACCATTAGCATCTGTATTTTTGAAATTGTCGTTTTTAACACCGTAGTTTTACAAATGATAGAATAATTAATTACCAGTGTTTTCCAATTTTACTCGGCAATTCGTTTCGTTAGCTAACGTTAGCTAAAGCTAGCGCTACTAGTTAGCTACGCAATGGTTTGTTGCTTTGCTCCGGGTTGCAGCCATAGGTCTTCGCATGAAACGTGCTTGTTCTATCGTTTCCCGGTCAATGTTTTCCAAAGGAGAGTCTGGATTCGTGCCATGAGGTAAGCTGACGTTACATTTTTGTCCATGTCACGGTGAAATGTAAATAATGGGTAGTGACTGTATCGCCGTTATAGAGATGGCGCTGCTGAAAAGACCGCAACATAAGTAAAGATAATGAATACATCCTATTAAAACCTGTGTGGCTTATATGATAAGTCTAATTAGTACAAGCAGCATAACGTTTCACCATGTAACTAAAGATTGTAGTCCGGGAAATCAGTTTGACATATTGAACTAATAACAAATCAACTCTGGCTGGCAGAGAACTCTCTGCTCCATAGCTTCTCTTGGACGTAAAATCACATGTACATTTTACATTTATATTCAATTTAATATTCCATCCCTCACATACTTTTGTATATATAATAACTTATATTTTGTTTTTCTTGTTATGCTGCTGCAACACAAACATTTCCCAAATTGGGATCAATACAGTAGCTAATATCTTATCGTAATTAATTAAGAAATATAACTATTATAATTAGTGTAGCAGCTGACACCTATTTTCAATATGGATTAATCTACCATTTATTTCTTTAGTTCAATTTTGATCTATAAAAATGTCAAAATAGTGAAAATGTTCACAAGACTTATCAAAGTGCAAGGTTATATCTTTAGATGTTTTGTTTTAGCCTATGTACTGTATGTGTTAATGCTCTTATATGTGACGGGGTGACTTCCATGAAACTAATATTTTATATCTTCCCAACAGACGAGCTGACAGGAAACCTAACACTCTAACAACCACAACATTGCAAAGGCGAGTAAATGTAAATTAAAAACGATTCACAATCTTTTAATTTCTTCTTCTTTCTTGCAGTGAGGTGAAGCTGACCTTGCACTTGGTGCCAGTAAGGATGTTCCTCACGCAGACTGAATGTTTCTCCTTCCTTACTGACACAGAAGCCCTTGATTTGTAATGCTTCACTAATTGTCATTTCCCTGGCTCCGTAGGGACACTTTCCCTCCAGCACAGCGGAAGACCCTACCAGACCATCTGGAGATGCCCCCAACAATCCTGACTCATGGACCTGCATCTGGGTTGCAGTGGTGAATGCCCTGACGCCCTCATATTCATTCATAGTCCCCCACTGTACAGACAAAACACCATCAAGGGCCTGTTGTTGCCCTCGCACCCTGGCAATAAGGGAAGCAGTCACACGCTTTGACCTCAGGACAGCTCCAAAGTTGCTGGCAGTCAACCTTCCTTTCCTGAACAAATGCCAGTTTGGGCTGGTTCGCTGACCAGTGGTAGCCACCTGAATTGCCCTCTGTTGCTCCTCAGACAATGCCATGTTTGCCACAATTGCCTCAGGTCCCTGATGCCCAACAGATTTGATAATTTCAGGAACAGTAAGTGTTTCCAAGCTGTAGTGTTCCTCTTCTGGCTCGGGGAGAGGAGCCAGTAGATTCCTGAGAACCTGCCCCAGAGTCTGTCCCTCAGCCAGTCACGATCTTTGGAGGTGAGCTCTCTTGTCAGCGGGTTAAATTAGTTATTGGTTGGAGGAAATAGCTCCTCCATTGAATGCGTACGTTTAGCTGCCTTTGGCTTCTTCCACTGACAGGGGGTGTCAGTGCAGCTGAAATTGTGGATGGCAAAGATGGCTAATGCAGCCGCATGACTGCATTTCCATTCCCCACATGGGCATTCGCATTTAGTGGAGAGAATTCCCTCTTCTCCTGTAGATACCTGTGGTGGGGGGATTGTTTTATTATTTAAAATATATTTACATTTGTAATGCCTTCCCAATCATCCCTTTAATTGTTTATAGCCTACTGTCTGTTTATTTCATGGATATTTCTGTGTTTTCTGGTGTGTAATATTTGTAATAAAGATTTCATTTGACACATAAAATGGATTTGTTGATGGGAATTAATGTGAATGAATTAACTCTAGGTTAACGGTACTCTTGCTATCACTACTCAACGACACTATAAACCTTGTCCCTCATGCTAGCCCTGACAACACCGGTAAGCACACCTTCATCTAGGCTGCACTGCTTTACAGATGTAGCACTTCATTTCAGACTCCATCTTACAGCTTCCTGCCTACGACCTGCCTAAGACCAGTATAGAGGAATGTTAAGCCCTCCCACTATTTTCCAAGAGGGCGTTGCCAGATTTTGAATTTCAGGTTTTAACCAGGAGATGGCGCTTCATTCACAAATACAGAAAGACAAGTTTCATGGACTTTCAGTTGTGTTTTGAAGAGCATTTGAACACATCAATATTTTAGATCAACTAAAGTATATCTAATCTTGTAATTCAATAATATATAGTCTTTATATATTAAATAATCATAATTATAATGTAAATGTTTACATTACACTTCTTTATTTGTTATGCTCATACTTTTACCTTTACAATCGTTTGTTTTAATATGCAGTATATTTTTTGTATATTTTTGTGTTTGCTTCCTCCTGCTCCCTTTCGGACACATACTGTATGATTTATTATTATTATTAATATGAAGATATTATTAAGATAAGATAAGATGTTACTTTATTGATTGAACATTTTAGTTTAGAATGTGCTGTCCCATGGTAATTCAGAAGGCTCACAGGTCACATTCCGAACATTATTTAAAACAATAGGTGCTTTCACACCGTCTACAGTTTGATTTGTATAGAGGGAGCTGTGTCAGTGTTCGAATTACCCATTTGCTTTCGGGGAGCCCTATTTTTCAGAGCACATCCTGCTACTAAATATGTCACACGCACGCTCTGTTGACTGGCGCAGCAGCGCGGATGCGATCAATTGCTACAAAAACACTCTTCTACTAATACAGAGGGTGTCACTATGCCGGCGGATGTGAACGTTGTTGAGGCCTCTTCAGGCTCTGCATCGGCAGGACTCTCCCTCGGTGTGGAGCTGTCAAGCTCGACCCTAACGCCGCTTACAGCCGGCCAACTAAAAGTTGTTTTCCGTCCACGATGTCATTTTTAAACTCCTTCGCTTCTTTGCTTGTGAATCCAAAAGCTGTGACGCTTGGCTGTTTTCGTTTTGCCATATTTTTTATTACAAAGCCAGAGTTAAAAAAATATCAATATGAACATTTCAAATACCGCGCCGGCATCACCGCCATAACCATAGCAACGTAAGTAAGAATGCAGCGCCGCCACGTACAGATGGCAACACCCAGACGTATTCACAAATATAAAACAAATATTCAGAAACTGTAATGAACAATAACTATTATTTATTTCAAGAACTGTTATTTACAGAAACTCAACATTTCTAATCGGTGTGACACAAATATGCACAATTTTTTTGGGCTCCCCCTATTTATCTCAAAGTCAGCCTTCAGGGGAGCTCCCTCCCTCTTCGGGGGAGCCAAGCTCCCCCTGGCTCCCCCCCATTTCGAACAGTGTCTGTGGCTGAAAAGCCAGCGATTAGGTGTGGCGCATTTGTCATAGGTGATCAGAGCTAACTGCCTGCCGTCAGATTTCATTTAAAAAACAGATCTGATTTTAAGACTACTTCAGCGCTCATAAAGAATGATACGAATAAGAATAATGCGTATTGAACTGGTTTAATTAATTAGTGAGTTTATTTAACACTAGAACCGCCAATCGGGTCAATTTTGTGATGTGTGTTGTGTGTGTGCAATGTAACTTTTTTTCAATAAAATATTAAAGTCTCCCAGTCCGTGACTTTTCCTGAAAGTGTGTTATGTAGCACCCTATGTTGTTAAAAATTGCATTCTAATAGCGGGATTTGACGGGTTTAGGTAGGCCTATACAAAAACCTCTGGCGGTTCTAGTGTTAAGGTAATTAGGTACAGTAGAAGCCCCTTTTTATCAGTAACAAATTTAGCAGTTGAACATAAAAGTCAACTAACTGAGGGTCACTTGCAATGACAGTGTTGTGTCTAACTGTAAGCTTGTCACTCAGAGTAACCTACCGTTAATTTAGCTGCTGGAGAAGAAAGATCAAGGGGGGAGGGGGGGAGAGAGCTGTGGTTGATGGGCCATTAGTTGTGTAAATACACAGCTGAGAGCTGCCGTTTCATTCAGACTGTTTAAAAAACGGTAACAACGGACTATTTTTCTTAGCGGATGCATGTCAATTTAAATCAATACATGCAACTATTTTTTAAATCAATACAACTATTTTTTAAATCAATAAAAACATTTTCTAAATCCATAAAATCATTTAAATTAATATTGGGAGTCATGTCGTTACTTTGTTGAGAATGTGGCCATGTAATAAGAGGGATAATTTGCAGCGACTTGTTCCTTATGGGGAAAATAACACCCGTCATGTGTGTGTAGAGGTCTGTGTGGTTAAAACACTTTCATGAAGTGAAGGAGGTTTTCCTTCTATAAAACAGCTGTGGGCAGCAGTGAGTGTCACGGATATGAATTCATAGGTCAAGACAGACTGGTGCACACACTCTCCTGTCCTGCCAGGCGACACGCCCGTTCTAAGCCGTGTCCCTCACTCCTCACATCCCAAGCTGCATCCCCACAAGTGTATTATGTTGTTACATCGTTTCAGATGTTATGTTTTAGTTGTGCTCTGTCTATGTTCAGTGATGCAAACTTGTCACCTTTCGGCGAAATTCGCCGTTTTGAATCCAAAATAGGTCGTTTGTGTGATTCATGTAGATCTGCAATAAAAATATTTTTGGGGTATGGGGGGGGTCTGGGACCCGGAGTAATCTGCGGCCGTGAGCTGTTATGTGCCATCATGACACGCATGGTGTTCTTTTTTATATATATTATAATGAAGTGCGAGCTGTGTGCTCGAGTCTTCCTGCCTGTCGGCTCTGCTCATGGTGGATGTATAATAAGGCTCTGCTGCTCCTACATGATGGTCTAGCTTCAGCAGCTACATTACCTACGGGTGCGTTCGTTAATATTAACTGTGCGTCCGGAGTCACTGTGGCACAGACTGGACAGCTGGTGAACAGCTGTTAGAATGGGCCGTTCAGGTGTTCAGAGCAGAGCTCCCTGTTGGAGCGGCAGAGCGTGATGTGAACTGAAACGTTTTTCTGTGGCAATATTATTTAAGGAATCGTTGAGCTAGCTAGCTAGCATACATTGTCAATATCTGCTAACGTTAGCTTTAGCCTTCTATTTCTAATAGTTTTTTTCATAGGCTATAAACAGAGGTGGTATAAGTATATATATATATATATTGTACTTGAGTAAAAGTAGAAGTACTCAGATCTTGTACTTGAGTAAAAGTAGAAGCACTCAGGCCTTGTACTTGAGTAAAAGTAGAAGCTCACAGATCTTGTACTTGAGTAAAAGGAGAAGTACTCAGATCTTGTACTTGAGTAAAAGTAGAAGTACTCAGATCTTGTACTAGAGTAAAAGTAAAAGTACTCAGATCTTGTACTTGAGTAAAAGTAGAAGTACCAGAGTGTAGGAATACTCTGTTACAGTAAAAGTCCTGCACTCAAAATGTTCCTCAAGTAAAAGTAGAAAAGTATTCTCATCAAAATATAGTGAAAGTAGCGACAGTAAAAGTAGTCATTGTGCAGATTGGTCCATTTCAGAATAATACATATGATATGTTTTATAATGATTGATCATGAAAGTGTTCTCAAAGCTGGTAAAGGTGCAGCTAGTTTGAATGACTTTGTATACTGCAGGGTAGCTTGTGTATTTGTTCCAGGTGGAACTAAAGTCTGATTTAACACTTGATTATATTTCACACCATTCATCCACATCTGTAAAGTAACTAAAGGTATTAAATACATGTAGTGGAGTAGAAGTACACCATGTACCTCTGAACTGTAGTGGGGTAGAAGAACAAAGTAGCAAAACATTGAAATACTTAAATAAAGTACAAGTATCTCAAAATTGTGCCCAAGTATAGTACTTGTTGAGTTTATGAACTTAGTTACTTTACACCATGTGGCTATAAAGATAGAAGGACTAAGCCTTGCACAGAGGCATGCAAATACATTTTCAAAATGCTCAACAGTGCTGCCAAAATTATAAACTGACTGCTACACAATTTAAAATAAATGCTTTTATATATTTCTATTAGATGTGACTCTTTGGGGTTTCTGTTATTATTAACACTGCTGCTTTAGTTGTTCTGACTGCTAATATCCTCTGTTATTCCTCATTTTAAAGCCGATATTCTGTGGGGTGGGGGAGCCGGGGGCTCGGATCCTTGTCACCTTTTTCATACCTGATGAGTTCGCATCCCTGTATGTTAAAAAGCCTCAGTCACCTTAATTCATGTAATAAAAACATCTCAGGTCAGTAACACTCAAAGCTAAATGCGCAATACCGCATGTTCAGCTATGTTACTATTTATAATGTTATTGTTGTTACATCAGAAGATGTACATATTGGAATGATTTCTTATCTTACAGTAGGCTATTTTTTACAATGTGTGTTGGAAGGATTTATTAAATTACTATGAATATTGTCATTGTTGAAGGCTTTTAGAGAAGGGTGAACTATAAGCCTGAATTACATAACATTTTATACCTAAAAACATAAAAGCCACAATAAATGAATCACAATTATTCTAGTTATTTTTACCTCCCGTATTGCTTTCAACCCACCAGATTTTATGGTGTTGTTACGTCACTAACTGTAAGCTTGTCACATACAGTCTATGGTCACTCAGAGTAACCTACAGTTAATTTAGCTGTTGGAGAAGAAAGATTAGGGGGGGAGGGGGGGAGAGAGAGCTGTGGTTGATGGGCCATTAGTTGTGTAAATACACAGCTGAGAGCTGCCGTTTCATTCCGACTGTTTAAAAAACCGTAACAACGGACTATTTTTCTTAGCGGATGCATGTCAATTTAAATCAATACATACAACTATTTTTTAAATCAATAAAAACATTTTCTAAATCCATAAAAGCATTTCAATTAATACTGGGAGTCATGTCGTTACTTTGTATAAGTGGGATAATTTGCAGCGACTTGTTCCTTATGGGGAAAATAGCACCCGTCATGCAGATCAGGATCCCTCCGCCACGCTTTGGGATCCTGTTCTGCCGACGAGGCTCCATTAAAATATAAATATTTTTAGTGAATTACTGAGTTTAGGCACGTTAATAACGTTTTAATGAAGTTGAATACAGTATATTCATATGTGTCAGTGATTTCATGTCAATTCGGCGAACATAAACATAAATGATCGTGGTGAAGATGATGATTACATTTTTAAATGATTAAAAATGGTGATGTATCACGATTCTCATGTTATGTCACGTTTATAGTTTTGTAGGTTTGGGTGTTTTTGCTGTTTTCCTCCTGTTTATTATCGGTTCCTTTTCCCCTGTGTTTTCCTCTTGTCATTAGTTTCCCTGGTGTGTCTAATTGTCTGATTATGTTCACCTGGGCCCCTGTGTTTTCTCCTCCCTCCTCACCTGTGTCTTGTTGTGTGATTGAGTCTTGTGTGTATTTAAGTTCTGGGTTGTCTGTCTGTCTTGGTCGGTTCGTCTTGTTCCCTGACTAGTTCTGCGGTGAGTGTTCTGTTTTTGTCATTGTCTATATAGATCATAGCCTTGAAATAAAGGAAGTTTTCAGTTTATATCTGCATTTGGGTCCTGCTTGTTTCACAAACCGTGACAGTACGAACCGACCCGAAATATGGGCCCAGCAGATCCTTTCGAGCAAGAGATATTGGAGTTAACCGTTGCTTTGGCTGTCTGCTCTAGTCGATGGTTGGGAGCGTCCAGGGGTCAGCAGCGAGAGGCTGTTCGGGCTGAGGCACACCAGAGGGCAATGGAGAAACCAGGTTTAGTTAAATTCTTACCTGGCTGGATTTTGGACTTCCTCTCAGTGTGTCATTCCCGGCCTGCTAGCCGCAGGCATGCTAGCTCCATGTCTCCCAATTCCCAACCTGGCACCATACGCCTTGGTGGGTTCCGGCTGAAGTCAACCCGTGCTTCTGCCCCAGTTCCTGCTCCTGTCCAGGAGTCATATTCTGGAACTCGTCTGGCTTATGGAGGTCCACGGAGTATTGAGGCGGCTGCTAAGAGGAGGAGTCGCAAGGCCAAGCTAGCAGCTCAAGCCCCAAGAGCCATGGTTCCGGCTCCAGAACCGGACCTTACAGCCATGTTTCCGGCTCCAGAACCGGACCTTACAGCCATGTTTCCGGCCCCAGAACCGGATCTTACAGCCATGGTCCCGGCTTCAGTGCCGGCTCCAGTAACCATGGCCCCGACTCCGGCTCCTCGTCACCTGCTGACTCATCGGCCGACGCCAGCTCCTCGAGTCCTGTCGGCGTACCGGCCGACTCCAGCACCTCGTCTCCGGTTGGCTGTCCGTCCGACGCCAGCTCCCCGAGTCCTGTCGGCGTACCGGCCGACTCCAGCACCTCGTCTCCGGTTGGCTGTCCGTCCGACGCCAGCTCCCCGTGTCCTGATGGCTGTCCGTCCAACGCCAGCTCCCCGTGTCCTGTCAGCATACCGGCCGACTCCAGCACCTCGTCTCCGGTTGGCTGTCCGTCCGACGCCAGCTCCCCGTGTCCTGATGGCTGTCCGTCCGATGCCAACTCCATGTCTTGTCACGTTCGAGGTCCCGAAGACTACTCTTCTGCCGGGGGTCCTGCCAACACCATGTCCTGTGCCGTTGGAGGTCCCGCAGACTACTCTTCTGCCGGGGGTCCTGCCAACTCCATGTCTTGTCAAGTTGGAGGTCCCGCAGACTGCTCTTCTGCGTAAAGCGAGAGCAGCATACTACTCTTCATTAATAGATGAGAATAAGAATAATGCAAGATTTCTTTTCAGCACTGTAGCCAGGCTGACAGAGAGCCACAGCTCGACTGAGCCTTCTATTCCCATAGCACTCAGTAGTAATGATTTTTATGTGCTTTTTTAACGATAAAATTGTTACTCTTAGAAACAAAATCAATGACCTCTTGCCTTTGACCAGTATAGTGTTATCAACAGCTCCCGGAAACGTAAGTTCTAATATTACACTAGATAGTAAACTAGAATGCTTTTCAGCCATAAACCTTGAACAATTAAATTCAATGATTCTCTCTTCTAAACCATCAACGTGTATCTTAGACCCGATTCCAACTAAGCTGTTAAAAGACATTTTTCCATTAATTAGCACTTCTTTATTAAATATTATGAATATGTCTTTATTATCAGGCTATGTTCCACAATCATTCAAAGTAGCAGTGATAAAACCGCTTCTTAAAAAGCACAACCTCGATCCAGAGGTTTTAGTCAACTATAGACCTATTTCTAATCTTCCGTTCCTCTCAAAAATTCTTGAGAAAGCAGTTGCAAAACAGCTGTGTGATTACTTAAAAAACTATGATTTATTTGAAGATTTTCAGTCTGGCTTTAGAACACATCATAGCACAGAGACAGCTCTGGTTAAAGTCACAAATGACATTCTAATAGCCTCTGACAAGGGACTTGTCTCTATTCTTGTCTTGTTCGATCTTAGTGCTGCATTTGATACTATTGACCATGATATCCTATTGCAAAGACTAGAGCACTTAGTTGGCATACAGGGAACTGCTTTAGGCTGGTTTAGGTCCTATCTATCTGAACGCTCTCAGTTTGTACGTGTCAACGATGAATCTTCCATGCAAACCAAAGTTAACCATGGAGTGCCACAGGGCTCAGTGCTTGGACCTATTTTGTTCACACTATATATGCTTCCGTTAGGCAATATTATAAGGAATCATTCTGTAAACTTTCATTGTTATGCGGATGATACTCAACTATATTTATCAATCAAGCCTGATGAAATTAATAATCTAAATAAAATTCAAGACTGCCTCAAGGACTTAAAAACGTGGATGACCTTAAATATTTTTGATGTTAAACACGACCAAAACTGAAGTTATTGTACTTGGCCCGAAGAATCTACGAAACAAATTATCTAAAGATATATTAACTATGGATGGCATTAATTTGGCCTCCAGTGAGACTGTAAGGAATCTTGGTGTTATATTTGATCAGGATTTATCCTTTAACACCCACATCAAATCAATTTCAAGGACCGCCTACTTCCATCTACGTAACATTGCAAAAATCATGCATTTGTTACTTCAAGGCTGGATTATTGTAACTCCTTATTATCAGGGTCTACCAAGAAGTCAGTCAAGTCGCTTCAGCTGATTCAAAATGCTGCAGCTCGTGTACTAACCAGAGTTAGGAAAAGGGACCACATTACTCCTGTTCTGGCTGCCTTGCACTGGCTCCCTATAGAACACAGGATAGAATATAAAATTCTTCTTCTCGCCTACAAAGCCCTTAATGGGCAGGCGCCATCTTACCTTAAAGAACTCATTATACCCTATTGTCCTACTAGGGCATTGCGTTCCAAGAATGCAGGGTTGTTGGTTGTTCCTAGAGTCTCTAAAAGTACAATGGGAGCCAGAGCCTTTTCTTATCAAGCTCCACTTTTGTGGAATCAGCTTCCAGTTTGTGTTCGGACGGCAGACACCCTATCCGTTTTTAAGAGTGCGCTTAAGACCTTCCTTTTTGATAAAGCTTATAGTTAGGGCTGATTAGATTCAGCCCCTAGTTTTGCTGATATAGGCTTAGTTTGTCGGGGGACATCTTACTTCTTCCTTCTCTCTGTCTATACCTGTGTACTCTCATGTTCCGATTAACCCAGCTTCCCCAAATTTCTTTCTTTTTGGTGTCTATATACGCCGGGATCCGGAGTCATGGATGATCCTGCGGTCCTGTATCATGGATTGCGAGTCCTGGATCTTGAGTCGTGGCTGTGGTCCTGGATCATAAGTCCTGGATGGATATACTCGTGGATTCATCTTCCTATTATACACACATGCATTTCCAAACATTTGGACTACCTATGTTGCGAATGTATTATTTTTTCAATTTACACACGGCATATATTGCACGTCTGTCCGTCCTGGGAGAGGGATCCCTCCTCTGTTGCTCTCCCTGAGGTTTCTCCCATTTTTCCCTTTCAACTGTGGGTTTTCTCTGGAAGTTTTTCCTTGTACGATGTGGGGGTCTAAGGACAGAGGGTGTCGTATTGTCATACTGATATTCTGTACAAACTGTGAAGTCCACTGAGACAAATGTAACATTTGTGATATTGGGCTATATAAATAAACATTGATTGATTGATTGATTGATGCCGATAGATGCTCGTGATGCTTGCAAAGCCATGCCATGCTCCCCACAATGCAGTTCGGCGAAGATTAAAAATCTTCTACGTCACCCCATTCAAGTGAATGGGCGAAGCGTTGAAAGCATTTTTCGATGCCTGTAGTGTAGACTGGCCGTAATGGTCATGCAGAATAAAGCATTAATAAGTGTTTTATAATGGCTAATAAAGAGTCAATATACTGCTAATAAGCATGTTAATGAACAACTAGTTGATGGTTACTTTGTGTACTTGAATATAAAGTGTTCACATATTTACAAATGTGTGCATAGTCTTTTTTTGCAAAATTGTGAGGACCAGAGCATATTTTTAACCACAGTGAGGCCATTTTTGGGAAATTAGAAAATGTTGCCTGTCCCCACTTCCAAGGCCTATTTAAGGGGTATAGACTTTGTTTTAGGGTGTTAATACGTTTTCAGGTTGGTGTTATGCATTTGAGTTGTTATGGTTAAGAAATGCCATGTCAGTGGGTGTCCTCACAATGATGGAAATACAGGGATCTGTGTGTATATGAATGAAAGATGGCACATGCATTTGTGTTGTGTTGCGACAAATTAATCTGTTTCTGATATTGCCTACTTAAAATTGGAGTTCGGACTGTAGCAAAGTAGCAGAGGGTTAATTTATTTTTGCATAATTAACACAAGTTAAAAAAAACACAAATTAAAACTGCCACGATCAAGTGAGGTTAATTGGGTTTTTAGTGGCGTCAATTTTTTAAATGCTAATTCAGAATAAATAAAAAAATGTGCACCTTGTTTTGAATGCACTGTGGCTGTGAAGCTGTCTGCCCCAGATAAACCCTTGTTATGCATCAGATGCTATATATAAAAATGCACTGGACTGGAAGGGTAGTTTGCGTGTCATCTATGTTAGTCATATTCTCAAGGTGCGCTTCAATTGTTAATAAAGGGTTATTTTCAGAGTGGATTGAAAAAATAATGAGCAGGGATATTTCAAGTGCAGCAGTCTATGCATAGTCTATACATGTTAAAGACCCTGTGAAGTGCATGTTTTTGCGCCAAAATGAAATGGCAGTTTCATTCCTTACATATCATTGTGCCTGTTCATGGCTAAAATAACTTTTCATAATTAATGAATGAATGAATGATTAATTTTGCCGTCTGAGCCTAACGGAAGTTGCAGACGATAGTGGCTGTGACGTCACAAGATGTACCCAGTTGTGATTGTAAACATGGTGGAGACTTTGGAAAGTGATACTAGTGTGAGAGAAATGATTGATTTGGACAGCTTTTCGGACAGGATAGATGAGGAAAGAGATCAATCTGGTGCACTTTGAGGGCAACATTAAGAGATTTATGGATACAGCTCTCAACACTCATATGAAACATATATTTCAATAATCAAAAAACATTGGAAGGATTTCTTAACCTATTTTATACAACTAATATTACATAGATGGAAATATTTGTTTACATAGATGACCAAACCCACTGAGATAACTTAGGCTACAGTTTACCTCCCTGAGCTGACGTTATCTCTCTCAGTCCCACAGGAGAGGACTCTCCCAGTGGCGTCAATTCAGCCAAAGCTAAGGTATGGCAAGGTTACTAGTCACATGACTTAACTACAGTATCAATCAATATACATGCCCAGCAAATAATCATAACAAAAGTGACAAGTCTGCTATGTAGCTTTTCTGTGTGGTTAGGAAAATTTGAACTTTTTCAAATGCAGCCTCACTCACATCCCGCTAGCGCAAGTAACTATGGACACAAACACTTAACTACGCACGTCAATCAATCAATTCA
Source organism: Notothenia rossii (assembly GCF_949606895.1). Lineage (NCBI taxonomy): Eukaryota > Metazoa > Chordata > Actinopteri > Perciformes > Nototheniidae > Notothenia > Notothenia rossii. The sequence continues at coordinate 70,821,611 of NC_136912.1, forward strand.
GTCAAATGCGCCGTTACGCATCCGTTTTCAGCACCATGGATAGCAAGCGGCAGGGTTAGACAGCAGTAATAGCCTTTCTGACACAATTTCACTCTTTCTGTTCACTTCATTCACTATGTAATTGCAACAATATCACGTGAACATACCAGGTAAACTGCTGTAAACTGTTAAAGTCCAAATATAAAGAGGAGAGGGAGGGAGGGAGGGAGGGAGAGAGGAGAGGGAGGGAGGGAGAAGAAAAGAGAAAGAGAAATCATATTAATAAGATGTTTGGGTATCTTACTTTGAGATGAACTTTATTAATTATTCCACAAGTGGATAACGGCGGGTCCTCAAAGCAGCAAAGTTATTGACGAGTTCATCTGCGTCCAGGGATTTTACGACAGCAGGCTCAACAGCCATCAACATGAGGTTTGTGAGCCTGTCATCGCTCATGGTGGTCCGCAGGTAAGTCTTGACTCTTTTTAAAACGGAAAATAATCTTTCGTTGGATGCAGTGGAGACAGGAATTGTTGCTGCGATCTTGAATAGCTTGATGACCTCTGAAAAAGCGACAGACATGGTCTTCAGTCGTGTCAAAGCCAGCATTATGTTTTTCTCCTCCTCCACGTCCTCCTTCATCTCAAGTTCAAGGAAAGCTTTTGCTGTGTGACACTGGGAACTGAGAAGGGTGGTGTCGATCAGTTCATCATAGAGTTGTGCAAACTGTTCCATTTTAACTACATCCATGAAATGGGGAGATGAACAATCAAATGCCTGGATAGCATTAAGTAGCTCATCATTATCTGTAAATCGGCGATCTAACTCAGAGATGAAGCGGTCCAGTGTTTCAAAGTATAGTCTTTTTTCTTGGTCATCTCCTGTTTGTCTCTGGCCACTGGATGATCCGACAATAAACCCTGCCAAGGCTTTGGACACACTCCGTGCTCTTGCTGGTCGCAGAGGGGCAGTGTCGCTGCTTGGGAGGCCGAGCTCTGTGGAAAATGCCTTGGCTCTGCTCAGTGTGTCCTGGTACTCTTTATCTGACCTCATCTTTTCCAGCTGGGCCTTAGTACTCCGTATGAGGTTGGAAGCCATCGTGATTGCAATGTCTTTTGTCTGAAGCTGTTCAGACAGTCCATAAGTGAGATTTAAGATTTTTTCTAGGACATGAAGACGCACAACAAAAGTGACTGTCAGCATATTTGTCCGAAGTCCAGCAGCTTCAGTTGAACCCTCTGCATGAGCGTCAATAGTGGCATCTAACACAGCTAGTATAGCCTCGTAGCGCAGTTTTATCTTCTGTAGAGCCCTATACCAATACAGCCACCGAGTGGGACAGGTGCGCTCCAAGTGCAGTATTTTGTTGTGTCCCAACTTCTTTTGAGCCTCAATGAAAAGCATGTGTCTGGTATTGCTATTTGCAATACAAGTATATAGTGTTTGAACAACACCAAAAAACTCTGCCATCTCTGGTATTTCAGTTATCGAGCTCACAAGCACAAGATTTAGTCTATGTGCATGACAGTGTATATACGCTGCATGCGGCACTTTTTCACGTATTAAAGCCTGCACTCCACGCACATTACCCCGCATAACACTTGCACCATCGTAGCATTGTGCAACACACAGCTGAATATCTAAACTCGATAATTCCTTTATTATTTTCTGGGCCAGGGATTCAGCTGTCAGGTCCTTCATGTGATAGGTTCCAATGGCTCTTTCCTTTATAATCCCGTCATGTACATAACGGATCAAAATGGCCAGCTGCTCCTTCTTAGACAGGTCTTTCGTTTCATCCACTAACACTGAAAAGTACCGTGCTTCTCCTACTTCATTTATGATTATACTTCTGATATTTTCCCCAATAACTCTCACCATATCATTCTGGGCTTCTGGGGAAGAATAGTGCGCATACCTGCGTTCCTGTTTGCTTTTCACGTTCCTGTCATCTGTTGCAATAACGTCCAAAAGTTCAAGGAAATTTCCTTTATTTTCATCCTCATCTCTCTCGTTGTGGCCACGGAGAGGGAGGGCCTGTCTTCCCAGAAATGACGTGATTTTGAACAAGGATTTGACGTGAGCCCGGTTCTCCTGCACCTCATCTGTCCTGTTTGCGTCAATCCGACTTGCGATGGATTCCTTATGTCCGCTGATCACAGCCTTAAAGTTAGACCACGCTAATGCAGCACAATTGTGTCTACTGCTCCCTTGATGATCCCGGAGATTTTTTTTCATGTTCTTCCAACATGTGTATCCAGTGTCTATGAACACACGCAGTCCATGCCTGTCACCTGTTAAAGTTGAGGCTCCTCCAAAATGACGGCATGCAAAGCAATAAACTGCATCTTCTTGCGCAGAATATTCAACCCAGTCATATTCCTGATACACACTGACATTAAAGCGTCTTCCATTTCTAGTTGGGAAGTGGGTCAAACGAGGACGCCTGAGTCCGTCTGTTTTACATCCACTAATATCCTTCTTCTCTGCTCCAGTTGACCCAGAGGCTGCTACTGCTGCTGCACCCGGGCCTTGACCTTCCTTATCGCTGTCCACGTCTGATCCAGCTCTTTCAATCTGAGAAATTGGTGGGGACTCAGACTCGGATTCAATTCGAGAAGTCGGTGTGGACGAGTTCTCAGCCTCCATGCATGTAGTCTCCGTCTCCCTGTTAGCATCTGCATCCCCGGCGCAGGTGCTGGAGTGGCTAACAGCCTCGTTAACAGCTTGAATCCCACCTTCACTACCTGGTCCTTCTCCCTCTGCTGCTGGGGCAACATTGGAGCCATCACCTTCACCTGCCTTTTTTTTGATAAAAAAAGATTCTAAAGTTCTTTGCTTTCTTTTCATTTTAGTTAATTAGCTTAGCCGAAAAATAAAAAAAACCGCGATAACATGACCCGCTCTGACCTCCGGCGGCTTCTCGTCAGGAGATACCACATTTCAAGATAGGGAGGGGGGATACGTTACGATAAGTATTGGGAAAGATAATATCTAGACTAGAGAAATCGATTGTGTTGTTCTGATTTTCATTTGTATTTAATTTATATGTATTAAATAATAGAATAATCAATACAAATTGACACAGAGTAATTCCATAAATTTATTTTTTTAAAACGAACATTTACATTTTCCCCTGGAGCCAAGGTGTGGCAGCTGCCATACCTTGCCATACCCAATTGACGCCTCTGGACTCTCCCTCTCCTTATTGTTGAAACAGCTAATCTCCGTTAGCTCCGAGCTAGCACCAGATGCTAACGACAACCCTGTAACTCTCTCAGTCTCTCTTTCTCTCTCTCTCTCGAATCGACCAGTGGCCTTTATTTACCATGATCAATGAACGAATCTACGAAACAATGACACCAGCCAGGCTCACCTTCATCTTTTGGGAACAGAAACATCGCCACTTCGGCAGACTTGACATTACTACAGCCAGCGGCAATGCATCGTTTCACCTGTGTTTTTCCTCCCTCTTTCTTCACTGTCGCCTCCATTGTCTGGTTTTCTCGATTGGCAATCACTTCCAGTCGACTCCGACACACTTTCCAGGAAAATACTAGCTCAAAAACATTGAGAAATTCGACTTTGAAAAAGAGAAAAAATGAACGGTGGTGAATGTAAACAGTGCGGCGGCGTCCATCTCGTGACATCACGCAGTAGATCGCAAGCCACGCCCACGAAGGCGAAGGTCGACTGCAGATTTCCCCGGCAAATTCAAAACTCTTCAAATTCGTTGCTATTCCAACCTCTTTTGATATGGGTTCCAATGGACAATTTTGGTCATTACTATACGTATTAGCATAACAGATCATGCACAGGTGCACACTTCACAGGGTCTTTAAGTTTACCAGCAAGGGGCAAGTCTTACGTCAGACTCTTTTATATACTTGTTGAAGCTTGTAAAAGAGTATTGTTAGGACGAATTCCTCCCATAATGATGACAGTAATACCGACACCTAACTCTTACTAGACACATTGCTGATGATTATACACCACAAAAGACGTCATAAAAAAAGAAAACGTAATGCATTCTTCTTCTGCAAGGATTTGCTGAAGAAATTGACAAGGACTTTAATAACCCATGAATGCAATGGGAATAATTGGTTGGTGATGAAAAAAAGATCATCACTAAAATTATCTTTAAGGAAATCTGATTTTTTTTCAGCAAATATCATGGTATTCTTGTCTTTAGTCAGCTAATGTTAGTTATTGGAACATTTTAATAAACTAAATCAACTCAGCACAACATCCATTTAGTAGTGCTTCTGCTGCTTTTAATCATGTCACACATTCTTTTCTAGATGTTGACAATTTTTTTACAACTGGTTTGCATTGTTAATCAAACTTTTGCAGAAGACAAATTACAAGAAATACGAAAACATCTTTCCCATTGATTTCAACATAACAAACACGAACACAGAGTCACTGAATTATTCTTTTTAGGGCCCGAGCACGGATGTGCTAGGACCCGACGGCGTACTAGCACGAAGTGCGAGGAAACCTATTGTTATCGGTGGAATTATTATTATTATTATTATTATTTTTAGTCACCATCTTTCCTGTTTTTGAGGCCTTTAGGATGCTGACAAAGTTGTATAATTTTGCACAGACGCCAGGACCCGTAAAATTGCAACATTCTGGAGTCAATGGGTTAAAATATTCCAACGTGCTCAATAGCGCCACCTATCAAAATCCCATTTCGGAATAAATTTACAAAGTCGCACCGTAACTCCGAATGACCTGAAATTTTGCACACATATCCGGGTGGACCTGCTCTACAAATAATCCTCTTGGAACCCTAAGCTCCGCCTACATTTTTGTTCTTCTAAATTAGCATAATGTTCAAAACAGTTCACTTAAATTTCAATTTTCAGTTTTTCAACACCAAACTTCATATCCAGCATTGGTGGAGGGTCAGACACATTACCGTAGAAAATGAGCATGTTAGGACGATAAATGTTGCCGCCGTGAATCAAAACGTACTCGCAAAAAGGCGGGGCTTAGAAAGAAATGCTCATAACTCATCAACAATGTATTCAAACAACACATATTTTGGTAGATAGGTTCAGACTGTCTTGGGGAATAGGCACACCAAAGCATTTTCATTTTGGACTATAGGGGGCGCCGAAAACACCACCAATTTATAACTCAAGAGCGGATGGACTAATTATTATTTTTTTTTTTAGACATACTCTCAGGGTGACTACGAACTCAGATTTAAAGTGTCGCAAAAAATTCAGAATGTGGGCGTGGCCTATACCTTTTTCTTTTAATTGCGATAGCATAAAATGAGCTTTGGACGCAAAACTTGGGACACACGTCAGAGCCCACGACCTTTTTGAGAATGTAAAAAAAAACGTAATTTTTCAAAAAAACTGCTCACTAGCGTCCCCTATTGTGTGGTAGTCACATATAGTTTCTCAGAACCTCACACATTTTGGCACAGACATTCCTCATGGAATTGCGGACCTATTTGTAAATAGATTCCATTAGCCCCGCCCCCCAGGAAGTCGGCCATTTTGAAAGATGTGCGTTTTTCATGCATTTTAAGCACATTCTTGCAAACTCCTCCTAGGGGAATGATCGGAAAAATTCCAGTCCAGGACACGTTGAGCCCCTATCCAATATGATGCCAAATTGAGAAGAACATTTTTGATAGATCAATCGTGGAGGTCGTAAGCTAACAGCGAATACACAATTTTTGACGATTTACATGTCGCAAATGACTCCAAACTACTCCAGATTACTCAAATATAGTTGTTCCAATATTCGCGAAACGCTATATATACATTACTATTATGATTGCACACATATTTCAAATTGCCTTCCATTAGCCCCGCCCCCCAGAAAGTTGGCCATTTTGAAAAATGTGCGTTTTTCATGCATTTTAAGCAAATTCTTGCGAACTCCTCCTAGAGGAATGATCGGAAAAATTCCAATGCAGGACAAGTTCAGCCCCTATCCAATTATACTTAATTGTGGAGCACATTTTTTAAAAATCACTCGTCGAGGTCGTAAGCTAACAGCAAATACACCATTTTTGACGATTTACATGTCGCAAATTGCTCCAAACTGTTTGCATATAGTTTTTCCGATATTCACGAAACGCTGTATACACATTGCTATTATGATTGCACACATATTTCAAATTGCTTTTCATTAGCCCCGCCCCCCAGAAAGCTGTCCATTTTGAAAAATGGGCGTTTTCCATGCATTTTTAAGCACATTTGTGCTAATTCATCATAGGGAAATGATCGGAAAAATTCCAATCTAGGGCAACTTAAGCGGATATCCAATGTGATGCAACATTGCGAAGGAATAGTCGATCGCTTGAACATGGAGCTCGTAAGCTAATGGAGAATGTACAATTCTTTACCATTTATATGTCGCATATTACCTTAAAGGGGACCTAAAAACAGGGCTGCAACGGATTTGATACATGTGGATTCTGATTTGCACCTCTATGATGTCACTCCACCTGTATGTCAACTCTCCACCTATCAGGGGAATGAGAGGTTGCAGTGGCATGGCAACAGCATAGCAACAGCATAGCAACAGCATGGCAACAGCATAGTAACATGACGCTTGTGCCTCGCCCCCTCCTTTTGCAGGGGGGGGGGGGGGGGGGGGGGGTCAGCTCCAGCTTATGCAAAGACAGAGCTGGAGTGAGGCAAAATGAGGCATGGCTAAAATGCATGATCTGTTTTTCTATTTTGAAAAATAAAACTTATAAATATACCTTATATAGGTATGGCCCTACAATATATTATTCAAATATAGCATGAGAGGTCCCCTTTAAGCTACTGAGACCCGCCTGTCTGCCTGCACCTTCAACTCTCACTCACTCACTCCACACACACACACACACACACACACACACACACACACACACACACACACACACACACACACACACACACACACACACACACACACACACACACACACACACACACACACACACACACACACACACACACACACACACACACACACTGTACAACAAACACAAACAGCTCCTAAAGCATAACTAAATATCAGGCTACAGCCCTTGTATATTTTATTATGTGAAGCACTATATGGTTTCATGAAAAATATCTACTGTTTATTGGTAGATATCTCCTAAAGCCTACAAATAAAGTGTGAAATGTAGGCCTGTTACATGTATAATTGAGCGATATATATTATACACACTGTTCTGCTTTCTGCACTGACCTCAGCAGCTGTTCTCACTGTAAACATCGCCTCACAATGAAAGCATAACCTAACATCCAGGGGAGATGTGATTAGTGAGTAAACAAACAAACGGTAAAGGGCAGAAAGTCTGATGCATATTTGATCATCTTGAATAACTTATTATCACAACTGGAAAAGTTTGCAGAGCTGTGCTTCGTTGACGTCCAGCCATGCGTCACGCCTCTTTTAAACATCACTGTTGGCTGAAATCGTCTCCGGAGAATACTTCAGTGTACCCTCGGTTATAGCTCCTCCAGAGACACTCCTCTCTCCTCTAAATCAGTGAATCCTCGGTCACGGCTTCTCCAGACAGCCTCCTCGATAATCGATCCTCGACGAGCCTTTAGAGAAATTAGTTTTCCTTCCAGACGGAGCGCCGACATCCGTTTCCGGGTTGCTGCAGGATGACCTGGGAGACTGGGACGCGAAATTAGAGAAATGACAAACGGCTCATTTCCGAGTACTCGCGCGCATCTGCTTGACGCCAGGACGACCGGCCGCCCTCCCCGACAGGCGCACGGACGCGAGGGCCCGCTCATCACTGCGCGCACAAGTGCGACCGCAGTTTTATTTAATCTTATTTTTGTTCAATCTGTGCCATTGTGTAGACAATGTTATTAGATAATTAGATTCAGACTGCAAATAGTGCTTGAAATTCAATGTCAACACATGTGGGATCCCAAATATTACACAAACACATGGAAATAGACAGCATCTTTCGTAGTCTAATATTTGAACTGGTAACCAGCATTCAAAAATATATTAGACCCTCCAGAAAAACGCGATTCTACGATCGAAGAATTTACCGCATAATCAGCAAAATGGCGCAGATTTCTAAAAGGCCGCATATTTATCAGAAGGCCGCATAATCCCTGCATTTTTCCACACAAAGTTGAGAAAAAAAAAAGTTAACTCGTCTTGACTTGACGTCATCAGCTCGCGCATCACAGAATGTAAACAACACTGTATAGAGTGAACGTGTGGAGCTCACACGATAGAGAAAACACCAAGATGAAAATATCTAATCCATCTCCTTTACCGACGAACATTTCTACTAAAGACCGGGTAAAAAGTGGGGGGAAACTATTCTGCACCCCGTGCAACTGTGTGTTGGAGCATAAGAGAAAATCGACGGTGACGACCCACTTTGATTCATTCAAACATTCGAAAATGCTTTCTGCTGCTGCGGACAAGAAAGCCAAACAACTCACGTTCACCGAGGCATCAACCACCAAAACCCTTTCGAGGGCTACAAGAAACGAGGTGAGTAGCCTACAAGATTGAAGCTGCAGATAACGAACGAGTAAATGAAAACAGAATGAGGCGGAGAAGTGTGTGTGTGTGGGGGTGTGTGTGTGTGTGTGTGTGTGTGTGTGTGTGAGATTAAAATAGCCCAATTGCTTTTACAATAAATAAACATTGAATGTGTTTTATTGAATAGTAAAGGGGTTTAACGTTAGTGGCAGGTTGTGTGTGAGAGAGAATAAATAAGACAGCCCAATATTTAAAAAAAGATCGATAATTTTTTCCCGCATATTTAGCATATTTCGCAACTTCCCGCATATTTCGCAACTTCCCGCAGTTTCACCGCATAAAATCACATAAAAGCCCCGCATGTTTAATCACATAATCAAGGAATTTGGCCCGCATAATCAAGGATTTTTGCCCGCGTTTTTCTGGAGGGTCTAATATATAGTTACATAAATTGTAATTGGGTCAGAATCTGCTTTGAAGTGGGCCAAACTGCGAATAACATGACAACCAACCTCTCCCTGCGCCTGTTATGCCCTCTTTCCTCATCTCTCTTGTCAAATCTGTATCTTGCTGACACGTGCTGCCACTGAGCTATTTATAAAAAACCCTGACAAATCCATGTAGTCAGGAGGAAGCAGTGCATGTTCTATTCAGCGATGCAGCAAGGCCTGCTCCTGGAGGAAAAAGGCTAAAACAGGAACAGTGCTCAGACACACACACACACACACACACACACACACACACACACACACACACACACACACACACACACACACACACACACACACACACACACACACACACACACACACACACACACACACACACACACACACACACACACACACACACACACACACACACACACACACACACACACACACACACACACAGGACATAAAAGTATACCTTATGAATGTAAAAGTACAATCAACATCCGCTAGACCCCCAGATGCCTGTTTGGGTTGGTAAATAGAGGAAGTAAAAATGCACATTGTGGAAGTCGCGTGTGTGTGCGTGTATGAACATCTTCTTTGATGTTACCTAACTTGGTGCAATGCAGGTTTTCAGATTACCCTCAATGTCCTCATTTCTGGATGCTGACAGAAGAAACCCAGCAGTTCAACAGCTATTTTTGCCAAAAGTGTTTGCACAAGCTTGATTCCAATAGATTGACAGTATTGATACATATGCTTCGTTGGAGATATTACTTGACAATGACGTCACAGGCGGAATGTGTATCATGTCCTCTTTCATGTTAAAATAAATTTTTAGTTCAGAACAAATCCCTGACCCATTCCCACTGAGCGCTTGTAAAAATAGCAATGATATTCTGTTTACTTTGGAAATCGGGTATATTCATGAAGCATACGTCATGTATTTAATCTGGATAACATCCTCTATGTAATTGCCAAACTTTATCATATAGAATTTATTAAAATGTAAAAAACACAAAACAGAAATGCTATTAGCATTTGGCTACTTATCTACTTCCAACAAATAACTAAAATAATGATAACAATAGAAAGAAAGACGTTTTAAAAACATAATAGGAGAGATGCAAAGTATATACAAGTTGTGGTGAATGGTTTCATATTGAATGGTGTGGTATTAATCTTTTCTTCTAACTTTCGGCTATACAGCCAATTAGCATTATTCTTAAAATGTCAAAGTATTCTTTAGGTTTCATTTAATAGTTTACAAGTGTTCTATCTAAAATGTCCACTTCCTCACAATCCAACTTTCCTCCACAGCCTCACTTATAAGCAGCAGTCTCTCACATGATCCTTTTATCAATTCTAATTCATGCACGTGTTAATTAATCAATTAACTCACTCACTGTCAACCCCCCCTCCCCGACTTCTTCACACATTGAACATAATTATTTGCTTGTCTCATCTCTGCAGAACCACATAGCTTTGTCTGTTGATTTGCTTGTATGACACTGCGCAGCCTTTTTGTGGGGGTCAAAACAAATTAACTACATAGGCCTAAGAGGATCATCAGTTTCCCCGGGGCTAATAATAGGCATTTAAAAACATGTTGTTAGTGGTAGAGAAATCACAACATTTGCATATACACATATATTATAGCATCCAGTGCTACAGTCAATAAAAGCTTTCAAGTTATAGAGAGTATAAGAAGTCAATGTAGCCAACATGATGTCATGCATTTTCAGACTACGGTTTTGAAAACCTTGAGTTTTTGGTTTTTGCTATCCTGTTTTTAGGAACCATAAGGCATACATAGCAAAAAATATTGAAGTGAATAATACGTTACAGTGAACAGATTTTTTTATTTGTTATTTAATAGGTTCTCAAATGTTTGAAGAAGTCATCACATCCAAAATCTAGCTTTCACTGCACATTCATTCCAAGACACAGTTTTAGCTTGTTGTCAGGCTAGTTAGGATGCGCTATGACTCAGATGACAAGTTATCAAGGGTGACTGCAGAGCAGTTCAGTCTTGGCAGTTCCAGGCTTTCTCTCTGCAGCCAAGCTGTCAGAATTGACCCGAGTCATAAGAGCACAACTTTGGTCTTGCACTTGTGTGTTTTTGCATGTGTGTATTTTTGAGCACACTGCCCCTAGCTCGGCAGCCCGAGTGCCCGCAGAATGTCGGACCATCTGACGTGTTACCACCTTTAGAAACAACAGAAGGAGGAATCGTGGCTGATTTTGGGTTTATTTCTGTCCTCTGAGCACTTGCTATGGCCGGTTCTGCTAAGTTAGGTTTCAGAACAGAACTATCAGACCACACTATAGCCCAAAGACCCGCTAGCTGCCACACTGATCCAGAAAGGCCAGCAGCTATGCTTTTCTTTGACTCGTCTCCTTGAAACAAGGACAAAACATAATAGTGAACATTGATAAAAAAGGAAAATGATGAACCTTTTCTGACACATCAACAGAAAAGGGATAATATTACTTATGTGTGTGTTTTCCCTGTGCCAGTGGTTATTGCTGTTCGCAGTACACAAAAAATGCATTTCCCAAACAAACATGTATGATTTAATGAGGTAAATGTTTTCATTATTTTTATTAACATCACCACTAAGGAATGCTAGGTTTTCTGCTTGGTTTGTTTGTCGGATTGTTTATTTTCTCAGCAGGATTATAGTAAAAGATGTAGAGGATGATTATAGCATGAATAAAAATTGCCTACTTCCCAACTTCAAGGTGAATCCCTGATTATCTCTTGCATATGCAGTAATAATGATCGAGTTGTCACCACCGCACCAAAGGCTCACAGGTACTTGTGATGAATAAATGAAAAGGTGCCATTTATAGCCACAGCTGTGAGTAATAGACACACATACAGCAGGTAGCTAGAAATGTTTGGTTCTAAAAACATTCTGAGAATGTTACATTCATTGTGCTAGGAATGTTTTGAGCGGAAATCTTTCTTTTGGTTCCCAGAACGTTCTTCTGAAAGGTAGGATAATGTTCTCTAAAAACATTCTTAAAATGTTTGGTGATAACATTGTTAGAACATTATGCCCTCCTATTCTTAAAACGTCTTCAGCGGGAAGTTTTTGTTTGGTGAGCAGAATGTTCCTCTGAAAGGTAGGATAATGTTCTCTAAAAACATTCTTAAAATATATGGTGATAACCTTCTTAAAATATTTTTGATAACATTGTTAGAACATTATGCCCTACTATTCTTAAAACGTTTTCAGCTGGACGTTTTATTTTGGTTCCCAGAATTTTCTTCTGAAAGGTAGGATAACGTTCTCTAATAAAATTCTTAAAATGTTTGGTGATAACCTTCTTAAGATGTTTTTGATAACCTTCTTAAGTTGTTTTTGATAACATTGTTAGAACATTATGCCCTACTGTTCGTAAAACGTTTTCAGCTGCAAGTTAGACTTTTTTATTAGAATGTTATTATTTTAGAGTATGATACAGTAACGTGCTTTATCGTTCCGATTTATCAGAAGTCTTTTCTTTTTTTTATAAAAGCGACCAGCAGCTATTACAAGTCACTGTCGGTGTCACATGTACTGGAGGGGACCCAGAATCAGACTCGGAATTGGTTGGTGAAAGTAACATTTGTTTATTAGAAAAGGGGATTGGAGGTTGGTTATGGCGGCAGTGGGAAGTGTTCCAGGGTGGGTAGAGAGGCCTGGCTGGTCTTGGGAGTATGGAAGGCCTTGGATTCCTCCTGGGAGTAGTGATGGCAGTTTGACACTGAAGCTTTGAACGGAGCTTCAACCCTGGACTTCCTATTCCATAGAAGCAGTGCTTCGAAGCTTGCTTCAAATCACGTGACATCTGACGTCCGAAGCAGCAACTGCTTCAAATCACGTGACATGTGACGTCCGAACCAGCAACTGCTTCATTTCCTGAATGAATCAACTCAATGGTTCGCCGTCCAATCAGGTGATTCAATGCACTGCCTCGTCTCGATTCTGACAGGTGACAGGTTGAAACAGTTTCACATTTGAGCGCTTCAACACTTTATAACCACTCTAAACAATGCGCAATGTGTGGGTTGTTGTCGTAGTTTGCATTGTTGCTGTTGAGTTGTTGTTGTTGGCATTGCATTTGAATTGGATCATTATAGAGCAAGCCAGGAAGAAAAATAGGTCGTTCTGGCTCGTGAAACACTTCGAAATGTGGAGAAGTTGTGAACAAAAAGACAATGAGTAATATAAAAACACTTTAATGGTCGAAGGAATTGATAGCCCAGTGGATAGAGCCGGCGGCAAGGATGCGGCGATATCCTCCGCGCAGCTGGTTCAAAGCTCTGAATAGTTACACTTTTAATCATGCTTTTCAACTTTAATACTTTAATAACTGATAAAAGGCCCTCTCCGCCCAAAAAAATGTCAAGCACTCTCTAGTCTCTTCTCAATAACCCAATACACACTATTATCAATCTTTAATTGCAAATAGAACATGATATTCAGTCTTAGTGTGTGTGTCGAATATTTTTCAAGGCAAAGATACGTTAAACCCACTGCAGCCTTGCACTTCGCCAGGAGAGGTCGCTGTAACTGAAGCTTCGAGAAATGAACCTATTTCCGACACAATTGTCCAAGTGGTTCGACGCTTCATTCAAAGCTTCATTTTGCCATCACTACCTGGGAGAGACATAAAAATGAGTGTGAGGCAAAAGCAGGCAAAAGCAGTAAAAGTTGTCAAAGAATATGCTGGTAAAAAGCTAGAGCGGCACGCAACAAACCGTTCACGGCAACAAACCGGCAGGGAATGAGTGCAGGCTGCAGGCTTTCATAGTGTGGCTGATGAGCAGGTTGCAGGTGTGGTTGATTGGAGATTGCTCCCAGCCGTGTCGAGCAGACCAGCAGGCAGAGAGAGAGACACACAGTAGAAACAAACACATACAAACACTAACAGGGGTTTCAGGGACGGGCAGTGATGGTCGGTCCGTTCTTCTATATGTCTGTTGGTCTCAAATCTAAAGGGTGCAATAGCGATTTGTATCCAATATAAACAGCGGACACTGTTTATACGCAGCCCTCACAAACAACACACGGCCAGATAGCTTATCTAACAGTTAGAACCTACATACGAGACACAACCTTTATAGTCAGAAAAAAGTGTGATTTGTTTTCGGATATTTTACACAAATGATATTATGAATACTGTGGGCCTACATACCTTAGTGTGATTATAAGTGCATGTGAGTGAATGGCATGCAAACATTTGTTTTTATACGTCCTATTCATTGTCTCAATGCGCTCATACATCTCAAGAAAGTTATCACCGAAAATGTTGAGAATGTTTTTAGAGGGTTAGGCTAGGTTTGTTCTACAGGAACAAGTCCTGTTTCTCGCTTGAGGTCAGGAAAAGGCTAGTCACTAGGGATTTCACAACTACCAATATTTACTAGTCGACACGTTTTTCAAAATAGCAGTCGACTAGTCGTTACGTCATAATAAAGACACACAAAGAGAAGTGTACAACTGTATTTTATATTGGAACTCATACAGTAACATTAAACACTGCATTTTAATTTGTGTTAGATGGCTGAGTAAATAACAAACAGTAACTGGACTCACCAAAATCGACAGCAAAAAACTCTTGTTTACATACATGCCACGTAAATCCAGTGCGCAACACTTTATTCGCTGTCCTCCACGATAACGTCCACCTTTCCATATTTTTGGTTTGGTTTGAACACCAACGCATCGACATGTGAGGGAAGGAGGCTTGACCGCTTTCGGGTGACAGTGTTGCCTGCCAGGGAAAAAACCCTCTCACTCGGGGTGCTTGTGGCTGGAATACCCAGGTAGCTCCTTGAAAGCGGTGGAAGCGGTGCACGTTTTCTGCCCACCACTCCAGTGGATTATCCATTGTGGGGATATGCGGTGTCCGCTGGCGGTAATCCCGTAGCTCATCATCCGCATCACTGTTGACCCGTGTTTTCTTGCTGTTCGTTTGCCTCTGTTCAGTGCTGACGCCGGTCCGTTGCTCACTGGTGCTAGCATTACTGCTAGTGCTAGCTGTCGGCAGCGGGTGTTTCATCTTCAGATGGTTGCGCATAGCAGATGTATTTGTATTGTACTTCAGTACAGCTGTACACAACTGACACTTCACTGTGGAGTTGGTTACATCTTCGTTGAAGTACTGCCATACATAAGAATATCGGACGTGTTTTGGAGCATTTTGCAGTACCTCGTTTACCTCCATTTTTTTCACAACTAGTTGACTAGGGCCTACAGCGCCGACTAGTGGTAAAGGTAGTCGACTAGTCGATTAGTTGGTGAAACCCCTACTAGTCACTGTGACCTTTTTACCTGTGTTGGACTATGGTGATTTGATTTATATTAATGCACCTGCCAATTGCCTGGTGAAGTTAGATGCTGCGTATCACAGTGCACTGAGATTTGTGACAAACTGTAAAGCATTAACCCATCACTGTACCCTGTATGCAAGGGCTGGTTTGCCTTCACTAACTGTACGGAGGCTCAGTCACTGTTACATTTTTATATACAAAGCCATGTTAGGGAAACTTCCATCCTACATCTGCTCCCTGATCTCACGGTGAATTGTAAGTGGCTACTGCCTGAGATCGCATGCTGTAGTTTTATTAAATGTGCCAACTGCTAGGACTGTCTTAGGGAAGATAGCATTTAGATGCGCAGCTCCACTGTCTTGGAATAGTCTGCAATTGAAATGGAAACTGAGCAATCTGGTGCCCCTAAATGTTTTTAAAGCTCGGTTGGATGCTACTCAATCGGAAGCTGTTGAGGTAAATTGTAATCCCTGTAATGATGCTGTAAGATGTCCTTTTGTTGTTCTGTTTATGTTTTTTATGTTTCATGTGGAACCTACTTGAGCAGGTCTCCCTTGAAAAAGAGATCAATGATCTCAATGGGATACACCTGGATAAATACAGGTTTGAAATGAAATGAAAAGAGAACGTTATCCTACATTTCAGAAAAACATTCTGGGAACCAACATAAAACATCCCGCTGAAAACGTTTTAAGAACAGTAGGGCATAATGTTTTAACAATGTTATCTAAAACATCTTAAGAAGGTTATCACCAAACATTTCCAGAATGTTTTTAAAGAACATTATCCTACCTTTCAGAAGAACATTCTGGGAACCAAACTAAAACGTCCTGCTGAAAACATTTTAAGAACAGTAGGGCATAATGTTCAAACAATGTTATCAAAAACATCTTAAGGAGGTTATCAAAAACATCTTTAGAAGTTTATCAAAAACATCTTACGAAGGTTATCACCAAACATTTCAAGAATGTTTTTAAAGAACGTTATCCTACCTTTCAGAAGAACATTCTGGGAACCAAAATAAAACGTCCCGCTGAAAACATTCCGAGAGCAATGAATGGTAAAGGCCCGTCTACACTACAGGCATGAACAAATCTTGAAGCTGGGCGTGTCTGAAGCTTGGCGATTTTTTGCGAGCAACCAATCACATGAATCTCCCGCCCCCGACATACAAAGCAATAGCAATGTTAAAACGAAGTAAACTGGATATAAACTCTCCAAACAGGCGAAAAAACTATCAGTTTCACCCACTGTCTCTGCCACCTCCCTCCATGCCTGGTTCCTCCGGTTTGTATCCCGGTAAATAGTTCCGGTCGTAAAGAACCGGGTGATTTGCTACCGTAATATCTCGTTTGGAATATGAGGAAATGAACTGTGGTCTGGCTCTCCCAGCTTGCACGCGGTTTGATTGGCTGAGCTTGCACTGGCGGGATTTGCATAAACGGAATTTGATTGGCTGATGCCAAGCATCGAGCCTCAAAAGTTGAACATTGTTCAACTTTTGATGCCGATAGATGCTCGTGATGCTTGCAAAGCCATGCCATGCTCCCCACAATGCAGTTCGGCGAAGATTAAAAATCTTCTACGTCACCCCATTCAAGTGAATGGGCGAAGCGTTGAAAGCATTTTTTGATGCCTGTAGTGTAGACGTACCGTAACAAACATTTATAGCTGGGAACTCACACATGCCACCGCAAACATGCAATATCTGCTTACCTTATCATGAATTACGTGCTTTTTAGTTTTTTTCAAAAGGAAAATATGGTGACATCAGATTTCTTTTTAAACATCCTTTTCAAACAAATGCAACAAGTTTGTTTTTTAAAGCGCTCTAGAAATAAATCTGACGTTGACCATGACCGTGTTAATATTTGCCATAACAGGAACGTTTTATAAAAAAAGAATAACATGCTGAAAAGATTTTCAGAATGTTGCTTGGAGAATTTTTTTCATTTGTTATAATGTAACATTGAGGGAACGTTTTATAAAGAACATCTTTAATGTGTTACCCAACAACGTCCAAAACACATCCTTATAATGTTGCAGGCAAAACGTTCCACCTTTGTTAACATATCACATTAAAGGAACATTTTATAAAAAAAACTTTCTGTCATCTCAGGCCTTAATAACATCATCAAAACATCCTCTGAATGTTGCAGTTAAAACGTTAAGTCTTAGCTAACCTTAAACCTTATAGGAATATTATTTGAAAAAATAAACATCCTAAAAAGGTTATTTGAACATCAGATTAAAACGTTTCTTTAAAACCTTATTAGAACCTATAGGTAACGTTAGCCAAAGTTGTGAGAACGTTCCCCGCTTGCTGTGCTGACATTATTATAGAACCCAACAGACGTGGCACAATCAGTAGGATTACACTCCTCCGCTGTTCCTTTTACTGAGAACAAGAAGTGAAACACAAAACAGCATTGATATAACCAGGTGATTAAGAGGGAGTCTGGATAAAGAGATTTATAAAGCAGAATGTCATTTTGATGCAAATTCTGCTCACTATATTGCTGTCTCTGTGTTGTTTTTTATTACTGGTGAGTGTCAGACATCTGGCCACTTGTGTCCCTGAAAAAAAGGCTGACTGTTCATCATATGTTCTGCAGTAGTATATTTAGAAAGCTTTTAAATGTTTAGTATTATCCTTAACTAAAAGGAATCAGAATTTTTTTATTTATCCTGGGTGAAATTGTGTTTCATAACTGCTTCTTTTCCCTTCCTTTTTGAATGAAATAAACAATTTATTTTAATATATTAGTATAAGAAGTAAGAATATGTAACAAAACTACTCAATCATAACAATTCAATGAATAATAAGCTCTTGGTATGTGTATAAGCTTGAATGTGTTTGTTCAATTATATCCACCTCAATTAACATAATTGGGACAAAATACAAGGAAACAGTATATTGGACTGAAGACTTTGAACAAGTGAATCATGTTTCCTGTTATGCATCACTTCCTATAGTCAGATGTCCTTCTCTCCTCTGAGGCCTCCTGTGAGGACACCTGAGCACATTGCTCACCAACAGTCTGATAGGTCAATCAGGGATAAAGCTTCCCAGGGACTTTTCAGCACATAAAACCCTGATACTATTTTCATCTATTTCTTTTAGTCAGAATGGTACGATGATGTACGTTACAATGAATGTCACTTCCCTGCCGCGCAAGCCCTGCTCTATCTATTTATTTTGTATCAACCTAATCTGCTGCCTGTTCACCAGCTTCACCAGTTTATAATTTAATCTCCTAAAAGAATAGAAATGTACTGTGCAAGCCTGGCAGGCACATGGTGCATTATATATCACTGCAGCTTGTTTTTTAACACTGAAAAGATTGCCAATCCTCTATAAAATTATCACTATGTTCTGAATGTTTTCCCCTCCAACCGAGGTGCTCTCGTGTTCATTTGGGTTTTTGTTAATCTTGACTGCAGGTGTTATGTTTTTGCCTCATTTCTTCTGTCCCTGCATTGACAAACATGTACAGGCCTTTTTTTAGGTTGGAACTCAGTATTGAATTCACCAATTGCCTGATATTTTTTCAGGCATATGCTCCTTATTTTTTTTTATCGAATGTTGCTTGCACCAGTCATTAAAAAAGTAGCCCAAGTGTCGGTCAAATCTGTAAAAAATACGGACGAGTACAGTGTTCATTTAAAAATATTGTACACTATCCAAAGATTGACAATCTTTTGAGTGTAAGTCGATTTCCTGATTGCACATGATTCTCCCAATTGTGATTAGTTTAATACAAAAGATAAAGTTTAAGCTAACTTGCTACTTTAGAGCGTTGGGTAGTAATGAGTTGGGGTGCATATTACGGCCCGAGCAAATGTGTTACTGAGTAATTACAAATTAAGCATGCACAGATCATGTTCAGATAATTGAGTATGAACAGATCACAATAGCATTGGTCATGCCTTTTAGCACAATTGTCTCAAAACTCCTCAGCTGCAACATGTTTAGAATGTATGTTTAAGTGGCATGATAAGCTGATTGGCACATGCGATTGCCAGGAGATCTTTTTCAAAGGGACATTTACTGAATCCTTTCATCAAGGATTGTGTGCACTTCGTCAATTCCACGTTGTAGTCTTGCAGACCCAGAACATTTGGGTCGAGTGAATACAAATATTGCAATCGCTATTGACGTAAGCTTGGCTATTTACAAATCATGAAAGTGAGGATTGTCTCTATCCAATCAGTTGTTTGTCATATTTAACTTCACCAGTAAGTGTAAACTCTGCACAGACTTAATAAGAATAATTGATAGACTTAATTTGGTGCATATCAGTGGTAGCATTTACAAATGTATTAATTTCAAGTTTTAGGAATGTTTAATCCTTCCTTTCCAGGTTTTTACATAAGTCTTTGAATATTTGCCTAACTTTTCCTTTTCAGATTGTTAAACATTTTGAGAATTGTTTGATTTTTCCCGTAAGATTTTGAAATGAGATAATGATTGATAGTTGAAGTAATGTAATTATGTTATCATGCCATAGTCTTTTGATTTAATATGTAATGAAGTAAACGTGAAAGTAATCCTAAAATTGAAGACACTGCAATTTTGCAGATTACAGATTGATCAAATCACCATTGTACATTTTATACCTTAACTGTGAATTTTTTAGCTGGATCTCTTATGATCCTGATTTGATACCTTAGCTGGATCTCTTATGATCCTGATTTTATACCTTAGCTGGATCTCTTATGATCCTGATTTTATACCTTACCTGGATCTCTTAGGATCCTAAGTTTTAAATGCTTTTGACTAGTGATTGCCTTAAAGTAAATCTTTAAACTGCAAGCTGTTTTTTTTTTTTAAATGTTAAAACATATTATTTTAAAATATATGTTTTTGCTATTATGCATCTGTGTTTTATGTGTGTTCATTATTGTGCTTTTGACAAAAGATGATCCAAACACTGATGAGAGATGATTTTTCTATTATGATTGGCTCTTATTCTACTTTGTGATTGTTATTGATGTAATTGATGTTGTGTAAGACCACACTCAAATATGAAGATGCCTATTGATTTAAGTATTGACCAAATTATTATTAGACTAATGTTTTAAGGTTATCATAAATGATAAAAACAGTGAAACTGTTAGAGAATAATTCTCCTTTACTCCTAAGATATTAACCTTTTTGCCTGTTGATGTTTATGATCAACCCTGACTCTGTTATCTCCCTTAAGTAATGTGCTGCTGCACTATATGTTGATATTCCCAGTTTATGACCGGGCAACTCTCGGTCACAAATGGTTTATGATTGTGAGAACGCTGGCTTCGAGCCTAAGCACCACAGACAAGTGATTTAATGTATCCAGATGTTGGGGCTATCTCCAGTGTTCCCAGATGTTTACGTTATTTCCCCCAATATGTTGATTTAACTCTCTGTAAACTAGTTAAAAGAGCTATAGAGAGAGAGGTTCTTCAGAATGTATGTGGCAACCCTCCCGTGAAGTTAGAACCTCTGGCTGCTGTGACTTGTGATGTGAATTCTCTGGCCGATACTCATAATAAACCATCATTGTTTGACATCAAAGCTCCAACTCTCCTTGTGTCTCTCTGAGTCCTGACTCTCCATTGCTGCAGAAGTTTCCCTTACAGTGTTTATGCAATATGAAATCTGAAAACATTTATTAAAAAAAAAGAAAATAATACTTTATTCCGAGTGTACTTGCTTTTCTCTTTGGAAGTTATCACATAACGACATTGTAATACACGGTTCGGCTGCATTAAATATTACACATCTTCCGTAGTTCTTTTTTTATAGAGCCCTGATTAGAAGACTTCTGGACAAACTGGAAGAACTGCAACAGAAACTGAATATGTGACGTGAATCATAAGTATATCAGCAATTAACCTGTTAAGCCCGAGAGACCCCGGTACCGGGGCCCTCCTGCAACATCTTGCAGGAAACAGGGTCTGAGGGCATGTTCATCTAATAAACTATGAATGTTTTATATCCATGTAACGGAAAGAAACTCATCTAACTGATCTTTTTTTTTTTTTTAAAGAAACCCACAATGCTAACGCTGAGCCTCTGAATTAGCAACGAGCGAAAAATGCTAACAGATGAATGCACCGAAATTCACTCACAAAACCTTATTATTTAGCTTTGCTGCACATCCAACACATCGTTTCACATCGTGAGGAGACACAGAATCGAGGGGTACCCTTCATTATCACTCAATTATACGAACTCTCAGAGATAATAATAAGAACAGAGATCAAAACATATGGCGCTGGGTAGCTAAAAACGCTAACATGTCTCACCTGTGTGGTAGTCTGGTCAAAAGTGGTCTTCAATGGCATTAAAACGATAAAAACGCTGCTGAAGTTAATCCATAGGTTAATCCAATGTATCTGTGTCCCCTTGAAATGATTTCTGATAATCAATGAGCGATAAACCTGCTTTTCGGTTTTGAGATGTCAGACCTAGAGACAGCTTCACTCTGGAGCAAAACTGCGTGCGCGAAGCCCCCACCTTTTTGTTTTACCATGTGTGTGTGTGGGGAGATTTCCCTTAGATTCTATTGGCTCTAACGGTCAGAAAGAGATCACCAAAATCGACCCATTTCCACCCAAATCATCTCAGAGGTGGAGTTTTTTTGCTAAACCTCTCTAAAAAGGTCAAATGTCACTTGTTTTGCATCAATATTGATACAGGGTACTTATTATATGTTGTACTTTAGATTCCAAAAGCTTTTAGTCTACCTTACCATCATCCAAGGGTAGTTTTAACTTTATGTAAAAATATATTTTTGGACGGATACTATAATTTACAGTTTTTTACTATGTTCAATCTGAATTTTTTTTTAAATAAAAAACATCTATATTGATTCTGACTTCTCTACATCCAACTCAAAGGTTTATCATTACTTTAAGAAAAAAGATTATTAATGTAACCCTTTTAGAAGGGAAGATATGGTCATTTGTTCTGGGAATGTCATTTTCGACCCTGAGACCTGAAAAACAGGCTCACGGCTAAACTGGTTAAACAACATCTTCAACTTCTCTGTTTCTCCTTGCAGTATCAATACTAACTCGGCAGACTTTTATATTTGATCCAATTGGTAGATAGGTAGCGGTGCACAGCTGATAGACAGGGACATGTAGTTTTTAAAGATATTACTGATTTTTTTTTATTAAAGTATGCAAATACTGAGTTGAGAGAATAGTCAGGGGTTTTGGGTGATGGGCGACACATCTATGGATTCAGAATGTCAATAGCTTACCATTAAATGACGGATATACCTTTCTGTCTTTGATGTTTTACAAAAAAGATATTAATGTGTAGAAGTAAAACATGTCAAATAATATAGCAATATCCTGTAAAATTATGTGAAAACATGAATAAAACTACACGTCTTCAGATGTTATACATACATAAGTGTCCTACACTAATAATAAAAAGTATAATGTGTTCTGTTAACAATTTAAACTTGACAGTTTTTTAACCCGCACCGCCTAGTGGTTAAAGCACATTATTGATTTTTTTGTTGTTGAATATGTTATATTTGATGAACAAAATATTAAGAGTACATACAAAATAGGGGGAACGTAGAAGGTCAATGATAGAAATATAGAATATAAAATATCAAGATAAAATACTGTAAGTGATCTCAACTCATAAAACAGTTTAGTGCTGGATGTACAAATATATTAATAGGAGGATGTGCAAAACAGAAAAACGAATTAATCTTTATTTAAACATTAAAGAATACTTTAGGTTAAGGTCTTCTTTTGAATAAGAAAAAAGCTTTGGGGGTATCTACAGATAAATATTAAGCCTGGCAAAGTACTTAACGTCTAATATATTGCTTTCCTGCAATGTTAACTGTGTTGAAGCACTTATTTTAACTGATATTATACATATTAATTATACTCTTATAAGATGTTTGTAGATAGTATAAGAAAAGTGCAGAATATGACAGTTTAATGGTGGAGGTACACACACATATTGATACAGTAGATGTCTTGTAATGCACTGTTGAGGAACCTGCGACCCAAGTTTTTCCTCATTGCATAACTACTCCGTAGTTGTGTATATGATATGTCAATACACCTTAGAAAATCTTGAAATCTTGAAAGGGAAGTGCAAAATAGCCATTATATACAGTCTTTAATTAACTATTAGTAGAGAATAACGAGTAATGAATATGCTTTATAGGGATCTGCAGATAAATGTTTAGTCTTCTCAAGCACCAACTATCAAATATCTCGCCTGATTGTTGGCACTTGACAATCACCTTCCCTGAATTTTACTCAGCTGTAACTAAAGTCTGATTTAAGGGTTGTTTATATTTCACATCATAAATCAGAATCTACAAAGTAACTAAAATA
The DNA here is from genome assembly GCF_949606895.1 of Notothenia rossii. Taxonomy (NCBI): domain Eukaryota; kingdom Metazoa; phylum Chordata; class Actinopteri; order Perciformes; family Nototheniidae; genus Notothenia; species Notothenia rossii. Next base: position 70,845,203 of record NC_136912.1, read on the forward strand.
AATGTAGTGGAGTAAAAATACCAGGTTAACCTCTGAATTTTAGTGGAGTAGAATTACAAAGTAGCTGTCATGTGCACTGCAAGAAACATACCGTGAAATTCACAGTATGTAACTGGCAGCAATTGACAAGTTACTTACTGTAAAATGAATTACAGTAAGTAACTTGTCAATTGTTGCCAGTTACATACTGTAAAGGGAATCACAGTATTTAGTTTTTATTAGTAACAGTGTAAAATGAAACATGAACAACATGAACATTAACTTCCAAGAACTGTATTTGTGTTAACGGTAATAGTGTTTTAACTGTAAAAATGAAACACAGTAATTAGCATTTACTTTATTTTGTATTACAGTAGTAGTATTGTAGCTGTAAAATGAAACACAGTAACTTCCAAGTGTTGTATTTGTGTTTACGGTAATAGTGTTTAAACTGTAAAATGAAACACAGTAACTTCCAAGCACAGTATTTGTTTTTACGGTAATAGTGTTTAAACTGTAAAATGAAACACAGTAACTTCCAAGTACGGTATTTGTGTTTACGGTAATAGTGTTTAAACTGTAAAATAAAACACAGTAATATTTAATTACTTTATTTTTTGTTACAGCAGTAGTGTTATAGCTTTAAAATAAAACAGTCATTTCCAAGCATCGTATTTTTGTTTAAGGTAATAGTATTTTAACTATGAAATAAAACACTGCCATTTAAAAAGCACTGTATTTTTGTTTACGGTAATAGTGTTTCAACTGTAAAATATAAACTTTAGTGCTAGCATTTTAAGTTACAGCATCAGTATTGTAACTGTAAAACAATTTATTTATTATAATACACTTCATGTCATGCTGGTAATTTACAGATTACCAGAGATTCTTGACACAATTTTAAAGCTCACCAATAACTGCAGGGAGACAGCAAACAATACATTTTAACAGTTTATCCTCAATTGTTGAACGGTATCAAGAACATGTATTTTCTTGTGCTAAATGGGTGAGCATACCATGGCTACCACAAATGTAGTCTTCCATTGCATATCCCATGTACAATTATCTTCCATGTCTTATAAACTGTGCTTAACTGACCAACAGCTGCAATTCCTACACTTATTAAATATTTTAATCTATAAAACAATGGATATTAATATCCAAAAACATGGAGATTGCATTTTTAAAACAGTGGCGATATCAAATCAACACAAAGAATATCAAGCCATTTCTTCTGCCAAGCCATTTTAGAGACGTGCTGTAGTTGAAAAGGTGTCACAACCTCGACACTAATTGGAGAACCCAAATGCACGACCCAGAGACACAGTCTCGAATGTAACACAAATTGTCTTTTTAATGTCAATGAACAGAAAAAGTAAGTAATGGAATAACACAAAAATAAAAACCTCACAAGGAGGAAAAAACGAATCACAACAAAAAGAGAACTTAAAATAAAATTAAGTCTACAAAAATAACAAAACCTGACAAGACTGGAAACGAGGCCTGGCACGACCACACGCGGGAAAAAACAAGACAAACTGACACAGGACAGGAGGGAAACAGAACTATTTAAACATGAGAAGAGTGGGAACAGGTGGAAACAATCAGACGCTGACGATGAAAAGGGAGGAAGTAACAGGGCCTGAAATGAGAGACAAGAGGTAAGTACAAAATAAAACAGGAAATGGAAAACGAGACACGACATGAAACACGGGGACTTAACTAGAGATGAATGAAATAAATAGACAGACCTGACATGATGTGAATAAACATGAAAACCTGACTAATGCATGAAATGACATACTTAATACATAAACATAACTAACACATTTGACGAGACACAACAAAAGGTACTGTTTGGCAAATACATTATCACTATTCTTAGATAAAACACAATATTTTAAAACACTTTGAATACAGTAGGGCAGGGGTTTTGAAAGTGTGGGAAGTTGAGCCTCCCTTCAGAGAACATAAGAACAGCCGCGCCCCTACTATGCTATTATAATTATAATTATTATTATTATTGTTGTTGTTGCTATAATGCAGGGGTATTATTATCCAGTGGAATGCCCTTACCTACTGGCCTAGTTAAATCAAAGTGGTTACTTTTTTTTGTCTGGGCAGTGTGTAGTTTTACACACCGTCTTATTTGACTTTCTCAGGACTTAAAACAGTTTTTTGGGGGCAGACCCTAAAAAAAAGAAAAAATATATTTCCACACGTAAGGTCATCATCTTAACAGTTGTTTATGCTCAACGAGTCATCCGTGAGCAGAGCATCAAGTTGGCATGCCTATAACAGCTGAATGCGGCGATTACCATCTTGTTCAGCAAAACGCCTCACAAATGTATTAAGATCTAAAGCTTTAGTGCATTTTGATTCAATGCTGAGTACCGCTAAACCTGACAGTCTCTTCTCTGTCATTGTAGACCGCAAATACCTCATTCCTTCCGTCTACTTGGGTCCGAATGCGCCATCCGGTTCAAATGAAATCGCAGCCAATCACGTTTCCTCGCTCGCGCCAGGGCCGGGGGAGGGGTTACAAGGCTCGCGTCTTGTGCTGCATTCACTTGTACTCGGACATTAGGGATTTTCCCTCATAAATGTCCGATGACCCACACATTTTATTTCAAAACAAAGCTGTCAACTGGGTTGGCAAGGCTATTTTTAGGGTGGCAACTGCCACCCTGGTAGATCCGCCCCTGCTTGACCGATACTAGCTTTTGATCAAAGTCAATGCGGAAAAGCCGCACTTACACAGGTAGGCGGAGGTGAAGGGAATGAGCACTTTTACAGCCTTTTTGGCGAGGGGGGAAACTCGGTCTCCACAGACAGCCAAAAGTGTGCAAGTGACGTTTTCTGCAAAACGCTGTCTCCTCTTTCCCTTTATGTAACTTCACGAAAAATCGATCCATGTTGCCGCTCGCATAAAGTTAGCTGGAGTTAACTAGCTAGATTTCACTGTTTATCGTTATTGTTTGCTCACGCTGCGCCTCCCCTGGAGCTCTCTGGCGCCCCCCAGGGGAGGCGCGCCTCACACTTTGACAAAATTGTTTGTATTAATTACTTTCTTTGTCTCTTGAGTTACCATGTCCATTGGGGGAGGTTATTTCCTGGTTCAGCAAAGGGCTTGGCCATGCACTGAGGACTCTTAAATACTGCAAGGAGCCAATTGGGACAAACCACCTGCTTCCATATTAAAGGGGGGGATATCCTTTTTTATTATGTTACTATTAATTATCCCTGGGTTTCAACTTGGTTTGGCCAAGCCACTATATAGGTTCTCTGGTTTTTCATTGTAGCAGCTCAGTTTGTTGAGTTTACACCTGTTAAGTTGATGCCATTTTCCATTGACCTCTTTTTTATAGGCCTACAGTAGTTATTAGAACTTATTGATTTATGATTTCTTCTGTGGATCTTTGGGTAAATAAAAAACCCAGACTATTTAAACTACTCCTGTGTCCTGTTGCCTTACTGCTTGGTCCCTGACAATTGGTCATCAGCTTTCTTCGAAATTGAGTTTCTCAATGTCGAGGAAGGCTGCTCCAGAGCCACTATTTCAAGGATGCTACTGTACGTCATCGAGTCCCATCGTAGGATTGTTCCAATGTCCAGGATGCTTGGAAACCTATCGAGGACGGCGTCCTTCGTTGCGGGACATTTCGAGGCTGCACATTTCGAGGCTGCACATTTCGAGGCTGCACATTTGTATCCTCGGCGGACTTAAAATCCCCACAATGCTTTGCGCACGGAGCAATTTCCCAAATCTTTGGCGGAAAATGTAAGGCGGGGCCTCTCATATGACGCACACCTGCACACTTGCTAGCATGTTCCATTCTTCGTTCTCTGAATGCCAGGAAGGATTGTTGCCTAGCCTCTTGAACGCGTTGTCTTTAAAGAACTCTCTTGTTATCTCCATCAGAACAACCTTCTGGATCCGCACCAGTCTGGTTTCAAGGCAGGTCATTCCACAGAAACTGCTCTCCTTGCTGTCTCTGAGGAACTGCACACTGCTAAAGCAGCATCCCTCTCCTCTGTCATCATCCTTTTGGACCTGTCTGCTGCATTCGACACAGTGAACCATCAGATCCTCCGTTGCACTCTCCAAAAACTTGGAGTTTCAGGCACTGCACTGTCCCTCCTCACCTCATACCTCAAAGACCGTACCTACAGGGTAACTTGGAGAGGGTCCGAGTCCGACCCTTGTCAATTAACTACAGGGGTCCCTCAGGGCTCTGTTCTTGGTCCCCTCCTCTTCTCCTTGTACACAAACTCGCTCGGATCTGTCATTAGCCCGCATGGTTTTTCATATACCACTGCTACGCTGATGACACCCAATTAATTCTGTCCTTTCCCCGCTCAGAGACCCAGGTCGTCGCACGCATCTCTGATTGTCTAGCTGACATCTCTCAGTGGATGTCTGCTCATCACCTCAAGCTCAACCTTGACAAGACTGAACTGCTTTTCCTTCCGGGAAAATATTTTCCCACTCTTGACCTAACAATCAACATCGGCACCTCTGTTGTTTCCCCGACTCAGACTGCAAGGAATCTGGGTGTGATCCTAGATAACAAACTGTCCTTCACTGCAAACATCGCTGATGCAGATACCCCCTTTACAACATCAGGAGGATACGTCCCCAGCTGTCCCAGAAAGCAACGCAGGTTCTGGTCCAGGCTCTTGTCATCTCACACCTAGACTACTGCAACTCCCTCCTGGCTGGTCTACCTGCATGTGCCATCCGACCTCTGCAGCTCATCCAGAATGGAGCGGCTCGTCTGGTCTTCAACCTTCCAACATTTTCCCACACCACTCCGCTCCTCCGCTCACTTCACTGGCTTCCAGTAATTGCTAGAATCCACTTAAAAACAATGGTACTTGCAAACCATGCTGCAAATGGATCTGGCCCTTCCTACATCCAGGGCATGGTTACACTGTACACCCCAGCGCGTGCACTTCACTCTGCATCAGCCAAATTTCGCTGCACCCTCGCTGTGAGGGGGACCCAAGTTCCCATCAGCAAAAACACGTGGGTTTGCTATCCTGGCTCCAAAAGGATGGAATGAGCTCCCCATTGAAATCAGGACAGCAGATAGCTTGCACATCTTCCGGCGCAGACTGAAAACTCATCTCTTTCGACTCCACTTCGAGCGATATAATTACTATCAAAGAACTGCTTACAAAGCACTTACATACTAATACAGGACTGGCTTATCTATAGCCAGTTGAGTAGCACTTGAAATGTTTGGCTCTATGAAACCTGATGTACTCATTAGGGTTGCCAGAAACTGACCATGATCAAAATCGATTATTCGGCAGCCCTGGCGAATAATAATCGATTATTGTTGTTTTGTGTCAGTTTTATCATCATAAAACTAATATCTATATATTTTATACTATACTTGCACTATCTTAGCATATTCATACACATAGCCGTGGGAATATGTTTCAAATGGGGGGTGCTGTGAGGATGACACCAGGGCCAGTTTTGACCAATTTGCTGCCCTAGGCAAGATTTTAGCTGGCAATGAAAAACCTCTACAAAAGACCACTACACTACAAACAGAGAAACGTATTGATATGGTGGACAGCTTATATAGAAAGGCTTCAAATGTATTTAGTATTGCATGAACATGTTTTAATTGGGGGGTGGAGTTCACATCCTCTAGGGGGGTCGGGGGTGTCCCCCCGTAAGATTTGTTTTTAAAATTTTAAAGTAAAATGCTTCAATCTGGTGCACTTTGAGTGCCCAATTACTAGAGACTGATCTAGGGGATACAACTCTAAAACACCCATATGAAAAAGATCGGTTTGCATTTTAATAATCAAATAATTATGTGAACATAACCGATAACCTACCATAGCCAATACAAAATAAATGTAGGCTAACTTGTTTTATTTTTGTGGTTCATTTATATCTTATTTTATCAGTTAACATTTATTTATTTTTGCATATTTTTAAATCTCTCCAGTTTTAAACAATATTTTTGGTTTACTGTCCTATAGTATACATTGGAATGATTTCAAACCTGTTTTTATTTATCCTAATAATTATAAAGGAGTGCTTTGGAAATATTTGTTTACATAAATTGTGATCAAAACGTTTGAGACCCACTGAGATAACTTAGACTAAAGTGAAATATCTAAACACTCAGAGTCCTTTACCTCACTGTGCCTCTCAGTCTGACAGGAGAGCTCTCCTCCACCCTGGTTGTAGAAACAGCTTCTTATATCCGTTAGCGCAGCAGCAGCTAACAACATTCCCCGCCGGTACCGGTGCACCCCCTCTCTCTATCTCTCTCTCTCTCTCTCACGCTGGCTGTGAGCTGCGGGCGCCTGATAAGCCAAAATCCCCCACTTTCATCACTTACTGCGCCCATCGTACAGGGCAAATGGAAAATGTAACCGGGGTGAAAAGGGTGTTATCTTTACTTAATTATGAATGTTGTTACATCAAGGCTGAAATTCATTTTTTTAAATGTAATCTTGTGGAAGTGCAGATCCCCTGTCCTCCACCAGGGGGTGCTGCAGCACCCTCAGCACCCCTACTTCCAAAGGCCCTGTTCATACACACTGTTAATACTGTTCATACTGCACATAGGCTACAGTGTATATCTAGTGTATTCATACCCCTCACTGTTTATTCATCATTCAATTCATTCTATATTTTATTCTGTAGATTCTGTACATTGCTTTTCACTTTACTGCTTTTTGCACTCCTGGTTAGAAGCTAAACTGCATGTTGTTGTCTCAGTACTTGTAATCTGTGCAATAAAAATAGAGTTGAATCTAATCTTGAGCAGGAACAAATGTATTTACTTAGTACATATCTGACATTAACGATTAAACACATTTGTGCATTCTTTATAAATGCAAACTGGTCAAGACCAGTGACGGTAGTTTTGAAAAGTAGTGGTTCTGTCTTTTACATGTAGGATTCAACCCCCCTTGTATTGATTTGTTTTAAAATGAACAGACACTTCAGTCATTCATTTGTAGTGGTATAATAATTGTGGGATTTCTATTGCATCCACTTCATCTGCAACAAAGAACGCCAACGCAATTTCCACCATTGTCAAGCCGACTCCGAGCTGTCGGACTTCAGGCGAGCTTTTTGAGACCTTCCCCGTCTGCAATCGGCTATTCTCGTCTACTTTCGAGGCGAGCCACAGCTCATCTCAAACAAGCCTATTTTTTCTGTTATCCGTTTTTGTCCCTAAAGTTTGTCGTTCGTTTTTGTTAATTAAACATTGCCAGACTATATTACTTCGTGTGGACTTTCTCTTTGAAAACGCGTCACAGCCTATAGCCAAGCTTAGCCTCTCTGCGACTCAAACTGGACTGGGAATTGAGCCGCCACATTAATAATAAAAATGATGATTATTACCTTACTTTTGTCTATTTTTATTCATATGTGTTGTGTTTTTAACCACTTAAGCCCTGAGCCTGTTTTTCAGGTTTCAGGCTCCAAAATGCCACTAACACAGCAAAGACTATATCTTCACTTCTAAAAGGGGTAGATTTATAATCTTTTCTCTCAAAGCAAGGTTACATCTGTGAGTTGGATGTAGATGTGTCAGAATCAATATAGATGTTTTTATTTTAAGGTAAATTCAGATGGAACATAGTAAAAACATGTAAATTCTAATGTCCGCCTAAAACAAACCATTGCTTATAGTGAAAATCCACCTTGAATGATGGGTTAGTAGATTAAAAGCTTTAGGAATCCAAACTATAACATATAATAAGTACCCTGTATCAAGATTGATGCAAAACAAGTGAAATTTGACCTTTTTAGAGAGGTTTAGAAAAATAAAGGGGTAATTGTGGAACCATCAGTTCCATTTGACCTTTTTCACTGTAAAAATCATTTAATTACTTAGAATTATCACTATAGGTATTCATTCCATCCAAATACAACTGTTGTGAAAAAAGGAAAAAAGGAAAAAAACATATGAAGCTCAGCGCAAGTTCAGGCAGGAAGACCTATCACTTCGTATTGCACGTCATGGCAATACTCGCTCCCTTCACTAATTGATAGGGAGCGCCACTCCTCAAGCTAACCTATCACTTCCCTCCATCCACAAGCCTAATTATTGCACCTGTTAATCCCTCTATATATGCTCTCCCCTCTTCCATCAGCTGTCTTCCAGGTGTCAACGCGCTAAGTTGGTAGCTTACACTCCTCTTACGCCTAAAAAACACTGGATACGAAAAAAACAAAAAAAACAAAAACAAACATGTCTAATTCAGACTCTTCAGAGATCCTACCTTTTTCGAAGGATCTTGATCCCGATTTCGATGCACTTCCAGAGGAAGCGTCAAACTCCTCAAGTCACCGTCGCCTCAGTTCTCGTCTGAGCGCCCGCAGTGGCTCTCGCACAGCAGAGGCAGAATTCCTCGTCGCCCATCTCCGCAAGCAGGGCATCACCCCAGCCCTCAGATCTCCTGCTTTCCCAGCTCCGTGAGCTGTCGGACCAAGCCTCCGGTGCGGTCTCCCAGCCCAGGCCAGCAGCTCCAGCCCGCCCCCCCGGAAGAGGGCGAGGGCGCTCTCGCGGCAGCGGGGGCAAAAGGACTAAAAAAGCGAGTCCTCCAGGAGCTGGCTCGGCCAAGAAATCCTCCACTCCTCAGGCTCGCTCTAGCGGCGCTCAGCGGCGCTCAGCGGCCCAGCGCCGCCCAGCCCAGCGCCACTCAGCCCGGGAGCTCCGGCACTCAGCCCCTCTTCGATGGCAGCCTAGTCAACACACTGCAATCTCTGGCAAGTTCTATGCTCCTAATCAACGCTCGCCTCCAGTCCATGGAGAGATGCCAGGCCGGAGCTTCAACCTCTGCGGCGGCCCCGCCGGGTCAGGATTTTGCATTAGGCAAGGTAGTTCCTTCTCACTCTCAGGCTTCCGCCCTCCCGGCTCCTCCCTCAGGTAGGCCCTACATTCCCCAAGCCGCTAACATCTCCTTACGGCTCAGAGCTAAGATCCTCGACGGGAAAGACATTAATTTAGTCAGCCTTATTCTGCCGTCCCCGGAGTGCGACAAAGCCATCGCCTCGGGAGGAAGCATTACTGCGGTATTTAAATCTGCAGACCCCCGGCTCCTCAAAGACCTTTCTATAGGGCAATTTCTGGTAGCTTTTAGCATCTTCCGCGATGCCCTCTGCGCAGTTTACCCTGAAAGGAGATTGGAGTTAGATGCTTATCTGGCCATGATCGGCGATCTTCACATCAAATACGGGAAATCCGTGTTTTACCAATACCATAAAAGCTTCTCTAGCAAAGCAGCGCTGCACTTAGCTCATTCTAACATCCGCCTGGACTGGTCCGTGCTGGATACCGAGCTGCTCGTTATGGCTACCGGCGGGCAACAAGTCGTCTCGTGCATCAGTTGCGGAGCGCAGGGCCACACCTCTCCGCTCTGTCCTTCAGTGCCTCTCTCCGGGTCTAACGTTTTCCCCACGCAGTATTCTGGGAACAATAAACCAAACCGTCAGGTGATCAAACAAGGGGATAATAAGATTTGCGTTTCTTTTAATGAGAACATGTGTTCCTACCCTCATTGTACTTTTTTCATATTTGCAGTACCTGCAGGGATGCTCACCCGAGGTCAGTTTGCCCCAGGCGCCGGCCCCCCTTCCCGCGCCACAATCAACGTGGTGGAAAAACCTCTTAAAACATCACCCCTCAACTTCCATTAACACCACACATTTAGCAGCTGCGCTTTCGACTCACCCAAATCCTGTGTTCGTTGATTATCTTTTGTCAGGGCTCTCTCAAGGGTTCAGGGTAGGGGTCCTTTCCAAAAAACCTGCAGTCAGCCACCAAAGAACCCACCGTAGTCTCTCAGCTCATTCAAAAAGAGCTCCACAAAGGATATTTAATCGGTCCTTTCCATTCCTCTCCGTTCCCAGTGTTCCGGACAAGCCCAATAGGGGTCGCTACACGCAAATACTCTGAGAAGAAAAGGCTCATCTTCGATCTGTCCGCTCCTCGCGCTGGCCCGTTTTGCAGCATCAATAGCCTTATTCCCCCAGAGTATTTTTCTCTTCATTACGCTTCAGTTGATAATGCCATCAAGCTCATCAGATTTGCAGGGCAAGGAGCGTGGCTCTCCAAAGCAGACATTACTGACGCGTTCAAAATAATTCCCATTCACCCATCTCAGTGGCACATGTTCGGTATCAGATGGGAGTCCAAATTCTACTTCGCTGTCCGTTTAACCTTCGGGTGCAGAAATAGCCCTTGCATCTTTAATTCTTTTTCCGAAGCCCTCTGCTGGATCCTCCTGAACATCATCAGAATCCCCTCCGTCCTGCATCTATTGGATGATTTCCTCCTCATAGATCCCCCTCGGGACAACTCAGGCGCCTCTCTAGCAAAACTCAAACTATGCTTTCAGGAGTTAGGTGTTCCCCTCTCAGAAGAGAAAACGCTAGGTCCCACCACACGCCTGGAGTTTTTGGGCATTACACTCGACTCCGTAGACATGGAAGCGTCTCTCCCCACGGACAAACTGCAGCGCATTCGCGACATTACAAAGTCCTTCTGTGAGCAACAAGTTATCACCAAGCAGCAGCTGCTCTCCCTGCTCGGGCACCTCAACTTCGCCATGCGTATTATCCCTCAGGGGCGCTCTTTTATTTCCCGGCTCCTGGATACAGCGTCGGCTGTAGAAAACCTCCATGACCACGTCTTCTTAGATGAAGGCTGCCACTCTGACCTGCGGTTCTGGTCCCTCCTGCTCGCACACTGGAATGGCGTCACCTTCTTCTACGACGACCTCGTGTACTCCTCCGACTCCATGAGATTCTTCACGGACGCTGCCCCATCCGTGGGTTTTGGGGGTTTCTTTCAGGGAGAGTGGTTCGCAGGCTCATGGCCTCCGGCATTCCCCAGCCATGCCTCTTCCTCCGCTCTGCATGAGATCTTTCCGATCGCTGTTGCCTGCCACGTGTGGGGTCACCTCTGGCCCCGGCAGCGGATCTCAGTACTCTGTGACAACCAATCAGTGGTCGGAATTATTAATAAAGCGCGCTCCCCGTGCCGTGACATTATGCCGTTCATGAGAAGCATCACGTGGTCTTCCATCACCCACAACTTTCTCATCTCCGCTCGTCACGTTCCCGGCCACCTCAACTCAGTGGCTGATTCCCTCTCTCGTTTCCACTTCCAGACATTCCGGAACCTCTGCCCAGAAGCCAGCGCTCAACCCGTCAGGATTCCTCCCCTGCATCTTCTCTCTCTCTTCTAAATAGAAGCCCCCTAGCAAGGCACCTCGGATCCGCCAGGTTTTTCATGAGGAAGGGCTTAGCCGCTTCCACCCTTAAAATATATGATTTCGCTTGGAGAACGTTCGCTTTATTTTGCTTTTCCGTAGGCATTACACTTAAACCTGTTCTCATCTCCACCGTGTGCGCCTTCATGTGCTGCTGCGCCACTGATCACCACCTCAAACCCCAATACATCCGGGGCCTCTTAGCAGGAGTTCAGTTTAACATTCACTGTTCCGATCCCGGCTTTCCAAGCCTGTTCACAAACCAGTCAGTCAAACTCATTCTCAAAGGTCTTATTACAACTTTTCCCCCTGCCTTAGACCAGAGACGTCCTATTACACTCTCCACTTTACGCCTTATGCTCTCCAAACTTAGAAGTGGGTTATTCTCCCCTTATATCGATGCACTACTTGATGCTTTATTTCTCCTAGCTTTTTATGCTTTCCTCAGACCAGGTGAATTTACCACAGCTTCTCTAACGTTCGATTCCAGTCGAAACGTCTGCTTGTCTGACATATCCTTTCACGCCAGCCATTTTAGCTTACATCTTAAGCACTCCAAATGCGGCGGCGCCTGCTCCGTCATCGCCGCCCGCAACGACTCCCAGTTCTGCCCTTATAAATCCATGATCAAATTCCTACAGCTTAGACCTACCTCTAATCCCCTCTCTCCATTATTTCTTATCTCAGGGAATTTTCCCTTAACTCAACGACAGTTCAACCACTATTTAAAGCAAGTTCTCATGAAATGCGGGTTATCCCCCCTCCTATACACGGGGCATTCATTTAGAATAGGTGCAGCTACTTCCGCTGCTAATCAAGGCGTCTCATCCTCATCCCTGCAACAACTCGGACGGTGGTCCTCCTCCGCTTTCTCATCCTACATTCATCCGGACCTCAGTGCCGTGCTGGCTATCCAAAGGTCTCTCCAACCTTAAATTGGTACGTATGCATATAACTGGTGGTGGTTCTTTAGCATGTCAGCACGTATATTCGCCCCGCGGCTCATGCTTATCTTGACATGTCTAACCCTGTACGTCCAGGTTGTAACCTTCGGGTCCGTATTAAATGTGTCCCTGCTAAGTCAGGTTGCCCCGTATGTCCGGAAAGCCCTGTATGTCCAGGACGCCCCGTACGTCCAGGATGCCCCGTACGTCCGGGATGCCCTGTATGTCCAGGACGCCCTGTATGTCCGGGAAGCCCTGTATGTCCAGGACGCCCTGTACGTCCAGGATGCCCCGTACGTCCGGGATGCCCTGTATGTCCAGGACGCCCTGTATGTCCGGGAAGCCCTGTACGTCCAGGAAGGATGCCTAGGAGGCATTAGTATGTCTAAAATCCCCACATGCACTAACCTCTCATTTCATTCATAGATCTCCACTGCATACCACAAGGTAAGATTTCATCACGTTCAGTACTCAATACTTTCACTTCTTTTGGGGGTTCATCGGAAACAGTTCTTTTCCTTACCGAATGATATCCTACAAAACCTGGGCTTAATCGCCAAACACCATTTTATTCACTGTTATAATCTGTCATCATTATGTTTCATTTATATAATGTGACCCGATAATAAACATGTATTCCATACATCACGTCTCTCCTGATTGAAATGAAGCTCAGCGCAAGTTCAGGCAGGAAGACCTATCACTTCGTATTGCACGTCATGGCAATACTCGCTCCCTTCACTAATTGATAGGGAGCGCCAGTCTTCAAGCTAACCTATCACTTCCCTCCATCCACAAGCCTAATTATCGCACCTGTTAATCCCTCTATATATGCTCTCCCCTTTTCCATCAGCTGTCTTCCAGGTGTCAACGCGCAACCCTACTCCACCCCTTCGCCTCCTGCTTCCAACTCAGGGCCAAGCTTAACCTTCTCCCTTCCAACCGGACCTAACCACTTATCACCACCACCAGTGTCTAGACCCAGGGGGGTTCATCGGAAACGGTTCTTTCCTTTCCCGAATGATATCCTACAAAACCTGGGCCTAATCGCCAAACACCATTTTATTCACTGTTATAATCTGTCATCATTATGTTTCATTTATATAATGTGACCCGATAATAAACATGTATTCCATACATCACGTCTCTCCTGATTGAAACTCTGTTATCCTCTTAGGCCCCACAATGCTAACAGTGAGCCTTTGGATTAGCCCCGAGCGAAAAATGCTAACCTATTACTGCACAGAAAATTATTCCTAGCTCCCTTATTACTTATCCTAGCTGCCCATGCAACACATCGTTTATGATCATAAAGACCTCAGCGCTCAACCCGTCAGGATTCCTCCCCTGCATCTTCTCTCTCTCTTCTAAATAGAAGCCCCCTAGCAAGGCACCTCGGATCCGCCAGGTTTTTCATGAGGAAGGGCTTAGCCGCTTCCACCCTTAAAATATATGATTTCGCTTGGAGAACGTTCGCTTTATTTTGCTTTTCCGTAGGCATTACACTTAAACCTGTTCTCATCTCCACCGTGTGCGCCTTCATGTGCTGCTGCGCCACTGATCACCACCTCAAACCCCAATACATCCGGGGCCTCTTAGCAGGAGTTCAGTTTAACATTCACTGTTCCGATCCCGGCTTTCCAAGCCTGTTCACAAACCAGTCAGTCAAACTCATTCTCAAAGGTCTTATTACAACTTTTCCCCCTGCCTTAGACCAGAGACGTCCTATTACACTCTCCACTTTACGCCTTATGCTCTCCAAACTTAGAAGTGGGTTATTCTCCCCTTATATCGATGCACTACTTGATGCTTTATTTCTCCTAGCTTTTTATGCTTTCCTCAGACCAGGTGAATTTACCACAGCTTCTCTAACGTTCGATTCCAGTCGAAACGTCTGCTTGTCTGACATATCCTTTCACGCCAGCCATTTTAGCTTACATCTTAAGCACTCCAAATGCGGCGGCGCCTGCTCCGTCATCGCCGCCCGCAACGACTCCCAGTTCTGCCCTTATAAATCCATGATCAAATTCCTACAGCTTAGACCTACCTCTAATCCCCTCTCTCCATTATTTCTTATCTCAGGGAATTTTCCCTTAACTCAACGACAGTTCAACCACTATTTAAAGCAAGTTCTCATGAAATGCGGGTTATCCCCCCTCCTATACACGGGGCATTCATTTAGAATAGGTGCAGCTACTTCCGCTGCTAATCAAGGCATCTCATCCTCATCCCTGCAACAACTCGGACGGTGGTCCTCCTCCGCTTTCTCATCCTACATTCATCCGGACCTCAGTGCCGTGCTGGCTATCCAAAGGTCTCTCCAACCTTAAATTGGTACGTATGCATATAACTGGTGGTGGTTCTTTAGCATGTCAGCACGTATATTCGCCCCGCGGCTCATGCTTATCTTGACATGTCTAACCCTGTACGTCCAGGTTGTAACCTTCGGGTCCGTATTAAATGTGTCCCTGCTAAGTCAGGTTGCCCCGTATGTCCGGGAAGCCCTGTATGTCCAGGACGCCCCGTACGTCCAGGATGCCCCGTACGTCCGGGATGCCCTGTATGTCCAGGACGCCCTGTATGTCCGGGAAGCCCTGTATGTCCAGGACGCCCTGTACGTCCAGGATGCCCCGTACGTCCGGGATGCCCTGTATGTCCAGGACGCCCTGTATGTCCGGGAAGCCCTGTACGTCCAGGAAGGATGCCTAGGAGGCATTAGTATGTCTAAAATCCCCACATGCACTAACCTCTCATTTCATTCATAGATCTCCACTGCATACCACAAGGTAAGATTTCATCACGTTCAGTACTCAATACTTTCACTTCTTTTGGGGGTTCATCGGAAACAGTTCTTTTCCTTACCGAATGATATCCTACAAAACCTGGGCTTAATCGCCAAACACCATTTTATTCACTGTTATAATCTGTCATCATTATGTTTCATTTATATAATGTGACCCGATAATAAACATGTATTCCATACATCACGTCTCTCCTGATTGAAATGAAGCTCAGCGCAAGTTCAGGCAGGAAGACCTATCACTTCGTATTGCACGTCATGGCAATACTCGCTCCCTTCACTAATTGATAGGGAGCGCCAGTCTTCAAGCTAACCTATCACTTCCCTCCATCCACAAGCCTAATTATCGCACCTGTTAATCCCTCTATATATGCTCTCCCCTTTTCCATCAGCTGTCTTCCAGGTGTCAACGCGCAACCCTACTCCACCCCTTCGCCTCCTGCTTCCAACTCAGGGCCAAGCTTAACCTTCTCCCTTCCAACCGGACCTAACCACTTATCACCACCACCAGTGTCTAGACCCAGGGGGGTTCATCGGAAACGGTTCTTTCCTTTCCCGAATGATATCCTACAAAACCTGGGCCTAATCGCCAAACACCATTTTATTCACTGTTATAATCTGTCATCATTATGTTTCATTTATATAATGTGACCCGATAATAAACATGTATTCCATACATCACGTCTCTCCTGATTGAAACTCTGTTATCCTCTTAGGCCCCACAATGCTAACAGTGAGCCTTTGGATTAGCCCCGAGCGAAAAATGCTAACCTATTACTGCACAGAAAATTATTCCTAGCTCCCTTATTACTTATCCTAGCTGCCCATGCAACACATCGTTTATGATCATAAAGATACAGAATCTATCGGTGCTCAGCTAAACACTGAAAGATACAAACTTGCGACGTCATCAACAAAAACGTAAATCAAAACAAGTGGCGCTAGGTAGCTACAAAATGCTAACATGGCTTACCTTCGTCTTTGTCTGGTCTAAACTGGTTTTCAATGGCATTAAAATGATAAAAACGATGATGTAGTTAATCCATAGATTAATATCCAATGTGGCTGTGTCCCCTTTGATATGTTCTGATAATCTATAAGCAATAAAGCTGCAATTCCGTTATCTGCTGTCCGCTCTGTGCTCCTTGCGCCCTGGGTCCTGCAATTCCTGCTTCCTTAAGTATAGTAAACAATAAGTAAAGTCTGCTGCGTAAAGTGCTTACGCTGGCTGGCATTCTTCATACTTTACGCAGGACCATATCACTGGAACCCATTGGTCGATTTGGGTGATTTACACCTTTTTCTTAACCATTACATCCAATAGAATCGATGGGCAGTTCCCAAATCCACGTAAACATTACCATTGCGGACTTAATAGAGAAGCAAACTAAGCACATCTGAAAGTACAAGCCTGGACAGCAAAACTTTATACCCAGTATATTGCCATAAATATGATGGTGGATTATCAGTAAAAATGTCTACGTGACACAAAGACATTGGATTAACCTTGAGCAGCGTTTTTATTCCGGTGAACACAACTTTTGATCACAAATCAAAAAAGGTAAGACGTAATTATTGTCATATTTATGAAACCGGATGTTGTTTACTTTCTCTTTTCTGGCTGATAGCTCCACAATTTGGGGTCATAGAGTGATGACATTACATGTGTGGAATCTGTGGAGTCTCAGCTTTAATCGGATGTCTTGTTTGTGCAGTGACGATAAGTAATAAGGGCATTGCTACCGTGAGTGCTGTGCAAAAGTCCGTTAGCATTAGTTAGCATTTTTTTGCTCCATGCTAATTCAAAGGCTTGGTATTACTCGTGTTTCTTTTAGCTAAAAATGATTCATATTGTTAGTTAGCTGAGTTTCTTATCGTTAAAAGGGTATGGAACATTAATAGTTTCATAAATGTTAAGAAGCCCTTTGACATAGTCTCGTAAAAAAAACGGTGGGGGGGTCCACTGGGGGGACCCTCAGGCTTAAGAGGTTAAGGCGCAATGCCAAAACACAATCGTTGTATGCTTGCATTGGCTAATGAAACAGACTCTAGTATTGTAATTAGGGCCGGGACTCGATTAAAAAAATTAATCTAATTAATTAGAGGCTTTGTAATTAATTGATCGAAATTAATCGCATTTTTGATCACATATAAATATTTGACCTGAGAACAGTGAGAAGCAATTTTTTTCACATGGATTTTAGTATACCATTGAATAATGACTGAATACATAAGCTTAAGCAACAAAACATTGTTTATTTTTTTCAAGGTGGTACTTAACCAAGACCAACAGACAAGTGCAATTTTTGCCATAAAGTGTAGTAATAGCATATTTAGGAATATAGTACATTTCAGAGATTCAGGTAGCCTATAGGTAGGTAGACCTTCTGTAAACTATAACACTTTGTTTTTTAAGTAAAACACAATACTTTCAAGTACATTCAGAACATTGGAAACCCTGACTATTAGAAAACATCTCTCTGTTGCTTCAGAGGCCATAACAGACTTTGTTGATTTACCAACAGTTGATTTAAAAAATCTAATCAATTTCAGTCCAACTCTCTCAATAACCTTGGCCAAAACAATAAACAGTTCAACATAAAATGCCAGTTGCACCAACAACGTAATAAATAGTTCAACATAAAGTGTACCATTTAAAATAAAATAAAAAAGTGCCAGTGATTGACCTCAATCCCTCCTATTCTTCCAATATCCTGATGAAAAATAAAATCTCTCTGTTGCATAGGCCACTGTTTGATCAACGCGAATTGGGTGTGGGTCCTTGTACTCCGAGTCGGGCTAACGTCCACGCTAGCTTCCACGCTAGCTGCTATATGTTTGGCATTGAGGTGATACTTGAGGCTTGATGTGCTGCGGTGATATGCGAATTCCTTTTTGCATAATTTGCAAACAACCGTGCTCTTATTGACGCTTCCATCCGTCCGTTTTTTAAAACAAAATGTCCCATTCACGGGGCCAACCAAAGCGGTCTCATCAGCTTCTTCGTTCATGTTTGACAATTGTTCACTGTGGTTTGTTGTTGTCTGAAGTCATGAACGTTAGTTGGTGCTCCAGTATAATTGGTACCCCTGAAACTCATCCAGTGAGAAACGTTCCGCGCTGCGATTAAAATGCGTTAATTTTTTTAACGCGTTAATTTTTTTAACGCGTTAATCTTTGTGTAATTAATTAATCTTAATTAACGCGTTAAAGTCCCGGCCCTAATTTTAATCTCTGAAGGTGACACAATTTGGTCACTATTTCCATAAAACAAGAACAAATAAACAAAAAAGCTTCTATAACTCTCTGAAACTATACGCCTGGGATGGCTTGTGACCATGAAATGAGAAAATTAAAACTCTGCCGTAGAGGTACACCAAATACATTGTTGTAAAGGTATTGACCTGGAGAGTAACATATGTCAGTATGAAGATTCCACATGGCTCCTGCTTTGAAATACTGACCTTGGTGCATGTTTGAAGGCTTATAATTAAGCAACAAAGGGACTACAGACATGGAACATACTGTTATAGAGAGCTCTTGACCTCAGCTATCATGTGAGTATAGTCAAAACAGGGGGCACTGTCAAATTTGGCTCAAATATGGTTAAAATGTATTTTCACCCATTTTACAATTTGATATATAAAATCTGATTACACACATGTGTTTAACATCCTCTTAAACCCTCAGTGTATTCTTAATTCAGTATTTATAACTTCCAATTTTAGGAAAAACTGGACCCGTTCGAGTCCGGTTTTGGATAGTCTGCCGTGATTTAATTCCATTTGATAGAGCTGTCTGACGCTCGGCATAACCTAGGCACACTGCCACTCCAACATCCAATCACAGAGCTTGTCAAGAAAAGGGACTGTAGTCCCAAACAAAAGCTGAGGATTATGGGTAGTGTAGTGTCTTCGGCCATCCTAAACTTAGAAAAAACTATTTGTTTCTCTGAATCGAAGGGGGAAAACACAAAAGCATTGGACACAATTTAAACCAATCAATGTTGTGTAATTAACAAGGATAAACTGATGTTTTTAGGTGATGAGTACTGCAGATTAATATGCAAACTTTGAGATCGGAAATACTGTTTTCACCCCAAGCTGTTGCCTGGCAACGCAATTCTGTTGATAGTTATTTCATATCGCATTAACACCTATCCCAACGTGCATTGCGGCTAGAACATCCAATCACAGAGCTTCAACCATAGCTGAGGATCTTGGGTAAACAGTTCGGTGTGTATCGCACGTCTATTTCCAGTGACTTTATTTTGAACTTCAGTTCTTGACGGACGGCGAAAAAGCCCGATATTATAGAAGCAAACAAATCAATAAAAACAAGGATAATTGTGTGTTATTGTTGAGTAAATAACAGAGTGTTATTTGGAAAAGAATAACAAATTAGGAGGAAAAAAAGATTACAAAAAATACAGATTTCCGTATTCTGAGGCTCTGAGACCCATTTATTTTCCTCACGGACGGCAAAAAAAGTAATTCGATATTGAGTAAGAAAATGTTTTTATGAACCACACAGCTTCCGGTCTTTCAAGACCCGACCGGACAAAAATATGTGGTGCAGGCATGAAACATACTACCAATAGAAATACATTGTTTTTAAAATCGTTCTGTGTGACATGAAAAAAAGGGGAAAATCGTGTTGGTGAACACAAATCAATAGATTAAATGTTGTGACCATAACACGAAAGGCTGTGAGACTGGGTTAGCACAGCAATGTCACTGGATTAATGCAGATCAATGCTGCAACAATAAATAAACTCATTTAGTCAATTGAGAAAAAAAATGCCAATTATTTTGATAATCAGTGAAACACAAATGGCAATTGGAATATGCATGTATAATACAAATATGTTTAAGCCTTGTTTATACAACAATACTTATTTATTTACGTGGGTAAAACGTACTTCCTACCAACACAACATGTTCATGTGGAACGTGTGTCCAAAAGTGGACTGTAAGTACACTATGTTATTTGTTTTTGCCTAAAATAGCTGGCTGTGGTAACTCATGCTAATTAATCTCATGTTGTAATGTCTTGGTATAGCAAATGTTTAAAAATAAAAATACAAGACATTTTGTGGGAGAAAGGCTTATTTGAGAATTGGTGAGAATATCTAGATACCACGTAAAATAAAAAACGATTTCACGTAGCCAGCTAGCTTAGAACAAACACTGCAATCAGGAGGATAACTTAGCCTCGCTCTGTCAAAAGGTATAACACATCCTCCTTACATTGCAACCTATGGCAACAGTGCGGACAGAGCAAAGTGATTTAACTTGTGTGAACCAAAGGGTGCCTGCTACACTTCTGTGGAAATGTTGTGGGTCGGGATAGCGTGATCATTCATAGCCGCCTATTTAGCGCAATTCAGAGCAATGACTAGCCAAACAGGTACTCCTGCACGCATTGGTATTAGATATGTAAACAAAGCACAGAAGCTCGGATCACAACACACAGAAGGGTAACTTAATTTACGGCTTTGGATAACATTACTCTGCAACATCTTAACATGTAATCCTATAGATTACTATGACATGATTGACATACAAAGGTAGGGTAAGTAGGAGTTGGTAGGTTCAAAAGTCAAACATCTGAATGTTATGGAAGGGTTTGGGTGTATACCTCAATCATAGGTGGCACTTGTGTAGGCTTCAAAGCTCAGCTCCAACTTTGATTGCTGTGATGACTGACATTTGCTAGACTGAAAAGCCCTTGGAGCTTTCAGCATCAAGGCAGAGGATGTGGGAAGGTTTGAACGGATTTCTTATAGGTCTCACAATAAATGGGACAGAAACCATGAATGGTAAAGAGATCACTCAGGTAGACATGTGGACATGCAGCCAGTGTACACAAACATCATTAAAATTAGCTGGATTTTTGGCTAACACTCTTATGCAGCTTGTATTCCTCTACTCCAATAGTTTGATTACTGTTTTCCTTATTAGCCACATAGATGTTATCATTCCATTAACAATGTTTTCATTGATGTAGCCATAAGCTCTATTCAATGCAGTAGATAATAATCAACCTGTGAACCTTTTAGGAAACACCCACATCATGCATATGAGCTCTGTGTCTAGAGCAGAATTACATAACTCTTTGTTATCTAACAAAATAATATGGATCCTTTACCTTGAGTCTTGTGTGTGCGAGAGATGCTGGACTCTTTCTCCCCTTCTTATTTATCACAGCCTATCCCCAAGGT
Source organism: Notothenia rossii (assembly GCF_949606895.1). Classification (NCBI taxonomy): domain Eukaryota; kingdom Metazoa; phylum Chordata; class Actinopteri; order Perciformes; family Nototheniidae; genus Notothenia; species Notothenia rossii. Next base: position 70,866,414 of record NC_136912.1, read on the forward strand.
CTGTTTGGCAGAACACAGCCTTCGTCTAGCCAATGCTGGTGCGTTTGTGTATGTATCTGTGCAGCTCGGAACCGAAGAAATCTAGTGTTTCTTATGCCAGCGAGTGGGAGCTACACACGACATGCTCATTGGCGGGGGTAAGAGAGCAGCAGAGTTGGATAGAGCGAGAGGCAGAGGGGGTGGATTCAGAGAGAGACAGAGGGGGAAGAGAGCTTTGTTTGCACAGGGAAATCTCCAAGGACAACCCAAGCACATCTGTGAAGTGGAGAAGCGGCGCTCAGTGATGTTGTGGTTGAAGAGATGGAAACGTGAATGTGAAGTGCAGAAGGACAGCTGGGGATGGATGCAGCGGGGTGGAAAAAGGTTGAGATCCGGGGACATATTTTATATAAGTAAAACCTCAACAGGGAATTTAAATGAATTGTATAAGACATTGTTTTTTCCGCCAAAAGAGCTAGTTTAGCACAACTGAATGGCTTATACGCAGGCTTTTTTCAGGGTATTTGTAAATGTAAATGTATTATTTGGTGTTATCTACTCAAAGAGTACAAGGCCTTTGAAATGGTTGCTCAAAGCCAGAAATTGAGTGTCCTTTTTCACTGTTTTATGACACATTACATACACTGCACTACTAATTTCCTATCTTAAACTGCACTGTAAACTTTTATTCATGTATTTTTTCTTTTAATGTTTATTTTATTATCTTTGCTTTTCAATGACTGTTTTTAAATGCCATTTTCTTAATGTCTTTTATTTTTTAAAAGCACTTTGAATTACCCTCTGTTGAAAGGTGCTATATAAATGAACTTGGCTTGCCTTGCATAATTTGAAGATGATTGACAAGTGTATTTGAATATGTATTATACCCAAAACACCTAAAAAGAGGAATGAGGAGGGACTAGAACATTTCTAAATAATTGGGCAAAACAAAGTATTTTACATTTAATCATATACAGTATGATGTTATTTATGTTGGTATAAAAGCAGAGACAAAATTTGATTCACTGCCATGAGTGCAAAGAGAGACCTTACGTAACACAGCATCCACAGTGGAAACATGCAAATTAGCACACAGAAGGTGACATTAAAAAAGAACAACATTAATATCCTTTTTGCAAGCGAGCAAATCATTTTTTTGCCTCTCATCTGTGTTAGTGTTAGGAGATAAAATCAAAATTTGAATATACACAAAGCGAAGCACACAGGAATTGCCATCGCAACTTTTTTTGCTTGCACCCAAAAACATGATGGAACACGATATGCGGCAAGAGAATAGTTAGGAATAAAGAGGAAATGCAGAACATTAATCTTATTGCAATCTGAAAAGAATGATATGATCTGCAAGAAGCTGAGAGTGTGGAGGAGGCGGCCTGGCAGAGGACGGACAATTATTGCCACTGAATAGACAACCAAGTGTTACATAAAAACACACACACAAACATGCACACACACATGGAAAGTCTGTCCTCCTTAAACTATCTCCTCCTCAATTTCAGGCACGCACACACACATGTACAGAGTTTAATAGGGTGGGGTGGTGTTGCAAATGTTGTTGACAGCTTGATTAATTAACAACCTGCCTCTATCAGAATGGTTTTCAAAGACAAAATGAATATCTGAAATTATTATATAATGTTAGAATTTTTCCAGGAACCATCAACTTGTCGTGGTGGACAGGTTTGGGTGAACCTGGGGGCTGTGTTGTCTGGAACCTTGTGTTCCTGGTAGGTTCTCCCATGGCAAATTGGTCTCAGACGAGGGGCCAGACTTAGAGTGGTAAACCGAAGACCTCATGCAAAACAACATAAGGAGTGAAGTGAACCGGCCCGTAGGAAGTCTGGTGACCCCGTCTGGAGCCAGGCCCAGAAGGATGACTCATCAGCATCTGGTGGCTAGATTTTCCACGGAGCCCAGCCGGACACAGCCCGAAAAAGCAAAGTCGGCACTACCTCCACTTCTCCGTCCTGCGGGCCAACAACCAACGGGAGAACTCGATGGGGTCGGCTGCTTTACCAGAAGGATGGCATTGAAAGTAGAAGGTCTCCACGTGCCAGACCCGGGTGGCAGAAGCTTTCTTTGGGGACGGGGAACGTCACCCCTCTGAGGGGGAAGGAGACAGAGCTTGTGAGGGAAGTGGAGCTTTTTAGTTGGACCTGTAGGGGCTCAGCCCAACACACAGCGGTGGCTCTGGAACCTTACCCCTTGATAGGGGTTGGACCCTATTTTTCTTCTGAGATGCCCAAGGTGTGAGAGGCCAGGTGGGTGTTGGGATACTAACAGGTTGGGTTAGGTTGGTAACAGGTTGGCTGTCACTTTTTGGGAGTTTACCCCTGTGGACAGGAGACTGAATGCTATGGAGGGTGGAGACTCTGCTGTTGTATGTGCCTTCTTGGAGACCTTGGAAAGAGTCCTGTATTGGGCTCCTGAAAGGGACTCCTTAGTCCTGCTGGGAGACTTCAGCACACATGTGGGCAACGATGGAGACACTATGAGGGCCGTGATTGGGAGGAACGGCCTCCCTGATTTGAACCTGAGCGGTGTTTTGTTTGTCACTCGGGTGAAGAGAGGGGCGGAGTTGTCAACTGATCACCATCTGGTGATGAATTGAGTCGAGTGGCAGGGGAAGCATCTGGATAAACCTGCTAAGCCCAAACGTGTAGTTTGGGTGAACTGGGAACGTCTGCAGGAGTCCCAAGTCCAAGGGGCGTTCAATTCACACCTCCAGTGAATATTTTCAGGCATCTCTCGGAAAGCTGGGGCAATGAACCAGAGTGGGAGGTGTTCAAAGCCACGGAGGAGAGCCAAGGTCTCAAGGTCTTTTGTCCCTCAGGTGTTCTGGCAGTGGAAGGAACACATTGAGGAACTCCTGAACCAGACAAATCCGCCTTCTATGGAAGAGGCAGATTTGTAGGATGATGGGGGATCAACACCAATCTCCCAGGAGGAGGTCACTAAGGCCGACAGGGAGAAGAAACGGAGACGAAACCGATTTCGAACCGAAGTCGATTTCAAAAAAGTCTTCCGTCCACACGGAATCGGCTCAAGAAACGTGTCTGTCCACACGAAACCGCTCGAAACCGCTGGAGACGCTGTAGTACATATGACGGGCCTGTAAGTGGCGCTGTACTTCCGCGACATAATACATCAAAAACCTCCTCTAGGGGAAGATCTTTTTTTAAATATTGAAGTTAAAAGCATCAATCTGGTGCACTTTGAGAGCAACATTAAGAGATCTATGGATACATATCTCAACACCCATATGAAACAGAACTGTAAGCAGATTTATTTTTCTTTATGAATATTTTACAAAGCACTCCCCTTTCAAACTGTATTCTTGTTTATTAATAACAACTTTTTACCGTCGTATAGTATTTTATACCTGTTTACTTTATTCTCTTATTTTTTTACAACTATAATGATCATATAAAGATGTGCCTTTACCTCACTGGTTGGAGAAAAAGCTTCTTATATTCGTTAGCATAGCTAGCTAACCAGATGCTAATAACAACAAAGTTATTGACTGTATGATCAGTATGACAGATGAACAGATCGCCACTGGGCTTACAACTAAGACACAGCCATGCAAAAACTGCGGCATGTGTACGGCCAACCCAGTCTCACAAAAAAACGTGTAATTACTACGTTGGTCCACAACGTAGGACGTAGTATTTCTACAAAAATGTCTCTGAAATTGTAGGATCCCTATGTTTTTTTTCACCATTCATTCCAATGGCTGGCGTCTATTTCACGTGATCTTCAAATTTCTCCCTGCAGAAAAAAAAAACATGGCCGAACTTCGTTTTATTCTCGGTGGAAAATAAAGTTAGTTTGGCCATTAAAATGCGTTTTGATGTCATTTGATGCGAGAAATATGAGTTGTTATTTCAGATTATGTGTGCAGTGGATGTACATGATTAGTTTGCTAGTTATTATGAAGATTACTTCAGGAAATTGTGTCCATAAAACGTTTTCATTGTTACCAAGGTGGTTGCTAGGGACGCTTCTATCGATATTATTTATGTTATGTTGTGTAAGTGTTTAATGGTGTTATCTTTATTGCTACCCACTTCCCCGTCAATGTATAGTGTTGGTCCACAGCGCAAACGTATTAGTTTAACAAAAGCCGCATCTAAAATTGTGGCATAGATACGTTATTTTCCCCTGTGCAATTCCAGTCTCACATCTCACATCACATCGTCATTAACAAATACCGGAAACAGACCGAAAACATTTTTTAAAAATAAAATAATACTTTATTCCGAGTGTGCTTGCTTTTCTCTTAGAAAGTCATCACATAACGGCATTGTCATACACGGTTCGGCTGCATTAAATATTACATATCTGCCGTAGTTCTCTATTTATAGAGCCCTGATGAGAAGACTTCTAGACAAACATGAGGAACTGCCGCCAACACTGTAAACGTGACGTGGATCATAAATATATCAGCAATTAAACAACATCTTACATTTCTTTTCACACAATACGTTTATTTGCAGTATCAACACTAATTCGGCTGACTTTTATATTTGATCCAATTGGTAGATAGGCTGTATTTACACCATAAAGGTGCACAGCTGATATAAAGGGACACCTAGTGGTTAAAGCATGTTATTGAATTTCATTATTTTTATTATTAGATATTAATAGGATCCCTAAAGTATGTTCATTACTCGCTATTCTCTACTAATAGTTAATTAAAGACTGTATATAATGACTATTTTGCACATCCCTTTCAAGATTTCAAGATTTTCTAAGGTTTATTGACATATCATATACACAAACGGTGTAGTTATGCAATGAATGAAAAACTTGGGTCGCAGGTTCCTCAATAGTGCATTACAATACATCTATCAATATTTGTGCATACCTCCAGCAATGTTAACTATGTTGAAGCACTTATTTTAACTGATATTATACATATGTATTTTACTCTTATAAGATAGATATTTCATCTCCGGCCTTGTCAGGTATTGAACAATTAATAAATAAAGAACATAGAATTATTAAATATAAAACACAGAATTTGTGTGATTATACTAAATGATTTACAAATAAACACCACTGCATATTTACAACTGTTACACATGCTGATGTAACGCAAATGTTTCCAACTTGGGATCAATAAAGTATATCTTATCTTAAGATGATCGATGGCTACTGCCATATTTGCAAAATGTGCCTCTGAACCTTGACAAGTGCATGTTTCAGGCTTATCAATTAACAACAGGAGGGGTCACAAACATAAGACCAGCTGTTAAATAAAGCTCTTCTGATCTTAGCTGGCATGTGGGTATATATATTAATGCTGCCCATTATGGGCACAAGCAATTTTCACCCATTTATTAATTATGTATTTCTGTGTTTTCTGTGTTTCTGTGTTTCTGTGTTTCTGTGTCTCTGTGGTTCTGTGTCTCGGTATTTCAGTGTTTTCTGTGTTTCTGTGTTTTTGTGTTTCTAGTTTTCTGTGGTTCTGTGTCTCGGTGTTTCGGTGGTTCTGTGTGTCGGGTATTTCAGTGTTTCTGTGTTTTTCAGTGTTTCTGTGTTGTTTCAGTGTTTCAGTGTTTTTCTGTGTTTTTGTGTTTCTGTGTTTCAGTGTTTTTGTGTTTCTGTGTTTTCTGTGTTTCTGTGTTTTTGTGTTTCTGTGTTTCTGTGTTTCTGTGGTTCTGTGTCTCGGTGTTTCGGTGTTTCTGTGTGTCGGTGTTTCAGTGTTTCTTTGTTTTTCAGTGTTTTTCTGTGTTTTTGTGTTTCTGTGTTTTTGTGTTTTTGTGTTTCTGTGTTTTCTGTGTTTTTGTGTTTTTGTATTTCTGTGTTTCTGTGTTTCTTTGGTTCTGTGTCTCGGTGTGTCGGTGTTTCAGTGTTTTTGTGCTTTTGTGTTTCTGTGTTTTTGTGTTTCTGTGTTTCTGTGTTTCTGTGTCTCGGTGTTTCTGTGTTTCAGTGTTTCTGTGTTTTTCAGTGTTTCAGTGTTTCAGTGTTTCTGTGTTTCTGTGTTTCTGTGGGGGTATAATACACACGTTTCAATACACTTGTATCATACATCTTCCCTGTTACCCTCCCCTTGTTATAATGAAGACAACAGTGCATGTGAAGGACCGTAATACACATGTATCAGACACGCTCCCCTTGCTATAATGAAGACAACCGTTTTTAAAATGTAAAAACTTTTTTTAATTTCCTATTTACATTTTAATTTTTTCACACACAAAATCAATAGTTATACTGATTGTAACATCCCCAGGACCGTCCCCAGCTTAGAATTCCCCAGATTACTGGAAATATCATGATGGAGTTTTTTTCACTTCAGAAAAAAATATTCATGTGTATGCTGTTTTTGACACAAAGATGCATTACATCTACAAACAGAGCATACAATGAGAGCACATGATACACTTTTGGTGTTTGTTTCATTTCTTCGGTAATGTTACAGAATGTTTCGGAAAATGAAGATTCCAGGACCACTTTAAATGTTTCGTTTACAATACTATTACTATACATGAAAGCTAAAATAAAACACATTTTCATGTGTTTTGGTTGTTTAATTGAAAACACAACATTCACCCCATTTTCAGAAAAACATATTACATTTTACCAAGTTAATGTCGTAGTGCATACAAGGTAATAGACTTAACGATTTGCACTGCTGCCTCTCTCCGCGTTTCATTTACAGTGATCGGTTTATCGTTCAATTCACATTGCCCAAGTAGATGTTTAGGGGTCTCTTGGAAGTAAACGAATGCATTTTTTATATCAGATAAATGCATTAACATCACATCAAATTCTCTATCCTTTCACCCGCAACGATTATAATCTGCTTTGCTTGTTCTTCGGTTTCACCATTATTAGCTCTGAATGTAATCCTTTCTGGGGCTCCTTGTGCTTCTTGTGGTCTGTTGAATACCTGGCATAGAATTTGTTTAGCTGTAAGGGCAGGTACCATATAATTGTCTTCAAAAGCTTTGTCTATGTCGTCACACGTTTTGGCATATCCTTCGATGTAATGGCAACCGATACTAGAATAGAGATCCTCCAACAGTTTTTTAATACATGCTCTGGCACTGTCGCCAATTTGGGCAATTCCGTAGTATCGTGCTTTTTCTCTCATTATATTGAAGCAAAGCTCTGCCCTTGCTTTTGGTATTTGTTCAACACATTCGCAGCAGTCGGTTAGCGGTAGATGATCTATAAGATTATTATGATCCGGTAATGGGTCTACAACACCTTCCTCTATAGTTAGTTGACATTTCTTCACTTTGTACCTTTTTCTTTTCACCTTCCTTCTCTTTGTCTTTTTCGTTTTCCGTCCTATGGTCCTTTTTCTTTTCATTCGCATTCTGCGTTTGCTTTTCATTTTTCTTCTCCTTTTCCTTTTGCTTTTTCTTTTTCTTCGGTTTTCTTTACTTTTGCTTTTCTTATCTGCTAAATGTCGTTTGCGATCTTGGCGAGTGGTATGAGATATATTGTTTCTATAGAGGTTATCTATAATACCATCTTTTAAAGAAAATATATTCTTCATATGTCATGTTATCATAGTCCTCTTTTGTCCTAAAGACCTGACATGGATATGATATAGAGGAGAGCTCTTCTTCGGGAACATCCTCTCCCCTACTTTGTAACATCCATTCATTAAGCCCATATCCGTTATCCTGGTGATAATAAGGGTAGGTTACATCAGACTTGGTTTTTCTCAGATCCATGGCTAGTTTTCAACGGTCGTCTTAGTGGGGTCCTTCATTTTAGATTATTTGCTGAGTGGGGTGGGACTTATTGCGTTGAGTGGGGGGAGTCATCTGTAGAATTGAGAGTTTTTTTCACCAGTATAATGTCCCTCTCTGTTTGACTCTTTTTAAAAAAGTTCTTTTTCATCTATCATTTTCAACCAAGCAGCAAGAGGTCAAATTTAATAATAAGTAATCGTTTGTCACGATTTTACGGGGAATAGTCAGAGCGCGATGTCACATCTTAAAGACAGCTTGAACTTGTTTTTAAAACGGACAGCACGTCAGTTTCAAGAAAAGATGACACCGTGTTTATGCATGACATGCAAAATATCTTGAAGCCCTACAACCACAAAAAAAAAAAGGTACAAGTATATTGTGTTAAAAATATGGCAAAAAGTCGTAATATTGTATAATGTATTGTTTCATCGAAACAGTGTTAAAATCACAAACTTTCCCTTTAGAGTCGCAGTCTTTTACAAAAATTCTGTTTTGTTAAGAGCTACCAAAACATAGTAAACATCGCAATTATTCCCAAAACAAACTGGGAATGGGGACATCGATAACATATTTTAATGTTTAATTTTCTTCAGGGCCACCGTAGTGCACATTGATGAACACTTTAAAACAAAAATAATGCCTACAAGTGTAAATGAGCTGGATTTTCGCTTTGAGCTAATTTCCATCTATAGTCCCGTCACATACAGCATATAAGAACATGACATTTATATATATATACAGCAAAAATAAATACATGATATGCAGAAAGAGCATGAGCAGCATACAAGCATTTACCACATGGCAGTACAATGTAGCAGCTATGATATATAAAGTGCAAGATAAGATAAAAAGCGCTACATAAAAGTGCAAGAGGAGATGTTAAAGTGCATTTATTTAGCGGTGATTACACGTCTGTTTGTTGCTCAACCATTCTTTAAGTTGACCTTTAAAACTATTGAGAGTGGGACAATCCCGTATCTCAGTTGGGGGGCTATTCCACAATGAGTTGCCTTTAATGGAGAGGACATTTTGTCCAAAGGTGGTCCGTCTGTGGTGGACTTCACAGTCTCCTCTGGTTTCTGATAGTGCTGCGTCCAGTGTGTTTTCTGTGGATGAATTCCCCCAAGGGGAGGGGCGCCAGCCCATGTAAATATTATTTAAAAAAAAACACATACTTTTAAAAGACTTCGAATTGTCAAAAACTCAAGAAATTGTGATTTTCAAGGATGGTACAGTGGTGGTATGACTGTGGCTTTCTGCCAAACACCTGGATAGCTCTCTTGAACAGCTGTTCTATGGGTTTCAGGTGTGTCGCACAAGCAAACGACCAGTTTGTAAAACAGTATTCAATGTGGGATAGAATCATACAGTGGAGGTATGACTTTGCAGCATTGACAGTTAAGAAAAGGTCTAATTTGTTGAAGTTGAATTTAATGGTATTGGATACTTTCTTGATATGTTTCTTAAAAAGTCAAGTGCGAGTCCAATATGACACTCCCTGTTCAATATACTTGAACTGGGAGACTAGTTCTATTTCTGCTCCATTTAAAAATACATTGGATCCTTTCGATTTTGATTGATCGTTTACTGAAAATCGTCGTTTGCATCAACATGCATTCTGTTTTTGTTGTACTCATACTGTCAATATGCAGATTGTGTTATATAGCTTTAGATAGAATGTTTTTTCTTCGTTTTTGCATAATTTGCATCCACAATCCTTTGCCAGTAGAAGTTTCCACAGCCCTTGCGGTTTTCCAATTGTTCAACTAATTGGGAGCTACTGTAAGCTATTTGTATTTGCATTTTAGCACATTACTTCCTGCAGTGATTTAGAAAGTATTGTGTTTGGGCTTTTATTGTGAAAGGGAGAACACTACTCAGAGCCAGACATCATTTCATAGAGAAAGCGAGTCTTATAGGGAGCCAATTTAAATGCTAATGTCGTCTTTATTCTACATCCATTACAAATTTGTGCAATCAACTACTTCATTATGATAAGTTGTCTACAGCCACTTTAAATGCAATCAAATGTATATTTCTAAGTGCTTACAACTTAAAACATATTTACGTACAAATGACTGTATATTGAATATATTGCTGTACCCAGTGTTGAACAGGACCCAAACCTTTGAGAGATGAAAAAGGACAAATCTGCTTTAATCAACTGCCAAGTAGTCAAGTCTGAATTTGTGTCTGTTCATTTGTAAAACGTGGAATTCGGTTTCTTTTTAATGGCCTAGGTGGATTTTGGCTTTTTTTTCTCTTGCCAAGATACTTTTAGACAAACTTTGAGGTATGCAAAACCTTAAAACTAGAACACTGATGGCTGGCTTACGCTGCAAACTTCATCACCTTTTAACAAGAGAGTAAGTATATAAAACGTTATTTTGTATATTTTACACATCAGCAGAAACAGAGAGCGATGGCAGGAAGGGGGGAGACAGTCTCCCCCACCTTTACAGACACTGTGTTTTAGAGAGAACAAATACAAGTGTAAGGTAAGTGTTTTTAAAATCCATCCCCCCTCTGTCTAGTTATAAGATGGCAGGAAGGGGGGAGGAGGGGACAGGGCCAGGCTCACACACACACACACACACACACACACACACACACACACACACACACACACAACACACACACACACACACCAAAAGGCCTGACAGCCATAGGAAGAGGTAAGGGTGACAGTAAGGGAGTGTGTGCAGACTAACTTAAACAACACTTTTGACTAGGAAGGCAAAAGGTGCTTTCTTTGTTCTGATCAGCCCCAATCTGCATACTCTGTCTGAATACATTGAGAGTTACTTTTGATTCTAACAGTGTTCCACTGGAGTCATAGCTTTCTGAACTTATTTCTTAGCAGCAATTCGGTTTCTTTTTAATGGCCTAGGCGAATTTTGGCTTTTTTTTCTCTTGCCAAGATACTTTTAGACATACTTTGAGGTATGCAAAACCTTAAAACTAGAACACTGATGGCTGGCTTACGCTGCAAACTTCATCACCTTTTAACAATAGAGTAAGTATATAAAACGTTATTTTGTATATTTTACACATCAGCAGAAACAGAGAGAGATGGCAGCAAGGGGGGAGAAAGTCTCCCCCACCTTTACAGACACTGTGTTTTAGAGAGAACAAATACAAGTGTGAGGTAAGTGTTTTTAAATTACATCCCCCCTCTGTCTATTGATAAGATGGCAAGAAGGGGGGGGGGGGGGGGGAGGAGGGGGCAGGGCCAGGCTCACACAGTCACCCCGCTGTCTGATGAAGAAGGAAAGTGGTAACATACATCAATACTATTTGTAATAATTATATTTATGGTGGGCTTTTCTTTAGGGGCTAAAATAAGATTTGATGTAGCCCCGGTCCACAGCAGGGGGTTAGGGGAGACCGTCACACACACACACACACACACACACACACACACACACACACACACACACACACACACACACACACACACACACACACACACACACACACACACACACACACACACACACACACACACACACACACACACACACACTTGGGGGCGGGCCCACCTGTCAGTTTTTATGCATACTAATGTGATTGAAACAGCATTTATTTAAAAAATGTATTATACACCATAAGGCGCAACAGTGGGGGCTTTTCACACCACCCCCCTCCTATCTACGGATCTCACACCTACTTGGGATATCACACCTACTTGAGATCTCACACCTCGATCAAAGGGGAGGCGGGACTTAGCTCATTTGCATAATTGGGGGAGGTGTGACCTGTCACTTTTGTATGCATACTAATGTGATGGAAGCGGGAAGAATATTACTACTGACCCTCGGTCCTGACGGACTCCAACTTGTGTTTATTAATCAAACAAATAAATAAACACAAGGATAATTATGTGTTATTGTTGAGTAAATGGAGAATTGCACAGTGGAAAATAACGTATCTAAGCCACCATTTTAGATGCGGATTTTGTTAAACTAATACGTTTGCGCTGTGGACCAACACTATACATTGACGGGGGAAGGGGGTAGCAATAAAGATAACACCATTAAACAGTTACACAACATAACAGAAATAATATCGATAGCAGCATCCCTAGTAACCACCTTGGTAACAATGAAAACGTTGTATAGTACGGTGGCCCTGAGACGCCAGCCATTGGAATGAATGGTGAAAAAAAACGTAGGGATCTTACAATTTCAGAGGCTTTTTTGTAGAAATACTACGTCCCAAGTTGTGGACTAACGTAGTTATTACACGTTTTGTTATGAGACTGGGTTGGTACGGCTCCTTATGGGTACTGCAATTTTTGGAAGTGCCGGAGCCGCGTTCTGGTGCCCTCCGTCAGAACTGCACCCCTGTCAGACGAGACATATACCACGTGATGACACGTTAGGCTCGTGTTCAAGGACCCTGACCTTGGCCAGGGAAAACAGGCACTCGCTTGTTTAATTATTTTGCGGTCTAGATTTCTTTAATTGTTTTCTTTTTTGCGTGTGTTCATAAATTAAATCGAGGGCCGCATCAAATGGTCTCGCGGGCCGTATACGGCCCGGGGGCCGGAGGTTCCCCACCCCTGGTATAGGGCGTACACACAGAGCCACAAGCGTTTAGTCGCCAGACTTACCCACTTTGGGAGCCGTTTTCAAAGTGTATCGGTTTCGGGCTCCGAAACCGCGGCTCCGTTTCGGCTTCGTGTGGATGAACCGTCTACACTAGATGATAAATAACTTTAGCGTCTCCGTGTGGACGGGGCCTAAGGTAATCAAACAAATCCACAGTGGCAAAGTGCCGGGGGTGCTGAGATCCGCCCCAAAATGCTGAAGGCAGAAGAAGATGGATGGATGGATGAATTTTATTTTGAAATTATTATATGATACAAACCATATTCATTATATGATGATGGTATTCTTTAAAGGGGAACTATCATGCAAAATGCACTTTTTTATGTCTTTTATACATAAATATGTTTCCCCGGTGTGTCGGGGAACTCACGCAGCGTCAGAAAATAAAACCCTTTCTCTTTTCCTCCGTACCCAAATATTTTAAAGACGGGGGTACAACAAGCGGATACAGATTTGCTGCCGATCTGACGTCAAATTGGCGGCGGACCCACAGAAAGTTGCTATCAGAAACAATGCCTGACGTGTTTTGGCCGTAATATAGTCTCTATTTACATTAGCAAGCCTCGCTAACACTCAGAGCTAACCTGTACTGTAGAGCACATGTGTTCAAAAAGCAGGAAATAAAAAAAGGAATTCACCTTGTGATAAACCCGCAAGAGAAAAAGTATTTGAGCTCCATACTGTTTGAGAAATAATCTTTGATGTGGTTTAGAACAGAGTGGTGTTTTATCACAGCAGAATTTAACTTTATCTCCGGTAGAATTCTGATCAGGCATTAGCTGCGCCTCCTCTTTCTTTTTTAAAGCTACGGATCCAAAATCTCTAACAGGGCTGCAAAAGAGGGGCATGAGCAGTATGAGGCATGGCTACAATGGGTGATTTGTTTGGTATTTTAAGCAAAATATTTCACAGACATGTAGGTATGGCCCAACAATATATTTTTCCAATATAGCATAATATGTCCACTCTACATATAATACATATTGGGGCGGTTGGTGCAGTTAGAGCGTTGATCATCAGATCAAGGGGCATTGGTGAACTCCAGTTCATAACCCGCCTCGGTGCCACTGCTTCAGGCCGTTGTGTCCTTGGGCAATACACTCTACCCGCATTTGCTCCTGTGGTTAATGTCCACAGTATTGACATCTACATGTCTAATATGTGTAATATGTCATTGTAAAACGCTTTGAGCACCTGTAAAAGCGCTCTAATTAAAAAATGTAATCTATTATTATTATTATTATTATTATTATTATTATTATTATTATTATTATTATTATTATATGCATTTAGGACAAACTGATTTGTCAGATTTTATTAGTTAGTTTTAGTAATAAAGCTTTTGGTGGTGCCAAAGATAGAATGAATTTATGTGAAATAATTTGTTAGCATTAATGTGTTTATAATTATTATTCAAAGATTGACGCATCAGTGGGTTTACACATTATTTTGAGAAATGTTTTCAATCATCTGGTTTAAAGCATTGAAGCATTATCAGGATTTTGTACGATGTGAACTTTGAAAGAATACAGTAAAGTACAGTGTGCTTTCTTTCATGTTCGCAATGATAACATTGTATTTCATTCCAGAAATGGTAGCCCATTTAACACATTTGCACAAAGTGACTACAGTACACATTATGAACTAATGATTATGCAGCGTCTCTAGAGGGTTTAACATGCCCTCAACAGCCATGGTTCAACGAACTACACCAAGCATTTCTTATGTTTTTTTCTCCAGGGATTCAAGGGCAAAACACAAAAAATAAACAAACATATGCTGCATTTTTGTTCAGGATTGCACCTGGCCTTAAAGCAAATTTAATAAAATGAATGAAACAAGACAAAACAAATTACGGTAAAACATTCTTGGTGATGCTCTTCAAAACAGAAAGAGCCGAGAGTGCTTGCAACTACGTTTTGTACAATTATTTTTCTCTGTCATCCAGCAGTGAGCAGAAACCGATGCTATGCCTAATTCAAAGCCTTTTCAAATGTGAGGAAGCAGGCCACAAAGCGAGAGTGATGAAAAATGTTCGCCCACATTGTTGCTCAGGGATGTGTGACCTTCATGACGCTGCAGCTGCTTGTATTGTGGGTTTCCCAGTCAGACAGCGCTGTTGTCTCTCTGGGTGACAAATCGGAAATCTACCGGAAGCAAACATATCACGAAATGTTACCTCATCTACAAATGAGTCTCTCACATTGTCTGACATTCAAACTGCTCTGTTTGGCCGAACATAATACAAATTACACTGCTCACGGTCTGAATAATAGACATTTGCGAAATAACTAAACTAACTTACAAGTTTTTGCAAAGTGATTCGTGATTTCCAGTTTATGAAACTACATTGATACTCTAACTTTTCCTCTCCTGTCACCATTAGTTTTAAACTTTAATTTATTTTATAATCTTTGTGTTATTGCAAAGTAACATTTCCATTCATCAGCCTACCGCGGTGAATTTGGTTTTAGGTTGGATATTCGACGGACCTTCGCGGAACCGCCAGCAGCGTCAGTTTCCCGGACCCGTCAGCAGCGTCAGTTTCCCGGACCCGCCAGCAGCGTCAGTTTAACGGGGAGATCTTCTCTGCAAAACGAGGCTTCATTTAGGGACCATCAACAAATGACTTTTACAATTACACAAGAAAAATGTTATTTTTAATAAATCGACAGCTTCTCGATCATGATGCGAATATGAAGCAAATTCACTCCAGAGCATACAGTTATTGAATACACATTTTAATACTTTAAACATAGCCGTGGGAACATGTTTCAAATGGGGGGTGCTGTGGGGATGACACCAGGGCTGGTTCTGACCAATGTGCTGCCCTATCGGCAATATTTTAGCTGGCAATGAAAAACCTTTACAAAAGACCAATACACTATGAAAAGAGAAACATATTGACATGGTGGACAGCTTATATAAAAAGGCTTCAAATGTATTTAATATTATAACATGTTTTAATTGGGGGGGTGGACTTCACACCCTTTAGGGGGTACGGGGGTGCCCCCCCGGGAAGATTTTTTTTACATTTTAAAGTAAAATGCTTCAATCTGGTGCACTTTGAGCGCCCAATTTCTAGAGACTGATCTAGGGGGTACAACTCAAAACACCCATATGAAAAATATCGGTTTGCATTTTATTAATCAAATAAGCATGTAAACATTTTCAATAACCTACCATAGCCAATAACAAATAAATGTAACTTATTTTATTTTTGTTGTTCATTCATATCTTATTTTACCAGTTAACATTTATTTATTTATGCATATTTTTAAATCTCTCCAACTTTAAACAATATTTTTGGTTTACTGTCCTATAGTAGGCTATAGCCTACATTGGAATGATTTCAAACCTGTTTTTATTTATCCTAATAATTATAAAGGTGTGCCTTGGAAATATTTGTTTACATAATTGTGATCAATACGTTTGAGACTCACTGAGATAATTTAGACTAAAGTGAACTATCTAAACCCTCAGAGTCCTTTACCTCACTGAACCTCTCAGTCTGACAGGACAGAACTCTCCCTCCACATTATTGTAGAAACAGCTTCTTATATCCGTTAGTGCAGCAGAAGCTAACAACAATCCCCGCCGGTAACGGTGCACCCCCTCTCGCTATCTCTCTCACTTTGGCTGTGAGCTGCGGGCGCCTGATAAGCCAACATCCCCCACTTTCATCACTACAGCGCCCATCGTACAGGGCAAATGGAAAATGTAACCGGGGTGAAAAGGGTTTTATCTTTACTTAATTATGAATGGTGTTACATCAAGGCTGAAAATTGATTTTTTTTGGTATTATATTAGTATTATATCTTGTAGAAGTGCAGATCCCCTGTCATCCACCAGGGGGTGCTGCAGCACCCTCAGCACCCCTACTTCCCACGGCCCTGTGTTTACATCATGGTTCAAAAAAGCATATTCTCTGTATAGTTAGATTTTCCCTTCATGACTATGGATTGGGGGTGAATTTTTTCTCGACTCATCTGTTTAATTAATATTCAGTTTTAAAGTTATGCCTAAATTAGGGCGTGGTCACTTTGAGTGACAGCTCTTTCCAGTGACTGCTGCTGTAAGCTTCTTGTCTCTCTGCAAGCAGCTCCGTGATGCTACAGGGACTCTGCCTGCTCAGTTCATCCGGGGGACATAACTTGAATTTGGCCGTGTTTGTTTGTTCTTCATGCTTATACAGGGGCGGCGCCAGGGGGTAGCTTGGAATTGCTATAGCAACTCCAACAATTGGCCTAGCAACGGCTTTGAAACCCCATTGTTTTGTTATGAAAATGTATCTATACAGGACTGTCTCAGAAAATTAGAATATTGTGATAAAGTTCTTTATTTTCTGTAATGCAATTAAAAAAACAAAAATGTCATACATTCTGGATTCATTACAAATCAACTGAAATATTGCAAGCCTTTTATTATTTTAATATTGCTGATTATGGCATACAGCTTAAGAAAACTCAAAAATCCTATCTCTAAATATTAGAATATCATGAAAAAGTATACTAGTAGGGTGTTCAACGAATCACTTGAATCGTCTAATTAACTCGAAACACCTGCAAGGGTTTCCTGAGCCTTGAAAAACACTCAGCTTGGTTCAGTAAACTAAATCACAAGTATGGGGAAGACTGCTGATCTGACTGCTGTCCAGAGGACCGTCATTGACACCCTCCATCAGGAGGGTAAGACACAAAAAGAAATTTCTCAAAGAGCAAGCTGTTCACAGAGTGCAGTTTCAAAGCACATCCACAAAAAGTCTGTTGGAAGGGGGAAATGTGGCAGGAAACGCTGCACAACCAAGAGAGATGACCGCAGCCTTAACAGCATTGTGAAGAAGAGTCGCTTCCAGAATTTGGGGGAGCTTCAAAGACAGTGGACTGAAGCTGGAGTCCAGGTATCAAAAGTCACTGTTCACAGATGTGTCCGGGAAATGGGCTACAATAGCCGTATTCCCATGGTCAAGCCACTTCTGAACTCAAGACAACGGAAGAGGCGTCTGACTTGGGCTAAGGAAAAGAAGCACTGGACAGTTGCACAGTGGTCCAAAGTCCTCTTTTCAGACGAAAGCAAGTTTTGTATTTCATTTGGAAGTCAAGGCGCCAGAGTCTGGAGAAAGGCTGGAGAGGAGCAAAATCCAAGTTGCTTGAAATCCAGTGTGAAGTTCCCACAGTCAGCGATGGTTTGGGGAGCCATGTCAGCTGCTGGTGTTGGTCCACTGTGTTTCATCAAGCCCAGAGTAAATGCAGCTGTGTACCAAGAGATTTTAGAGCACTACATGCTTCCGTCTGCTGAAAAGCTCTATGGAGATGAGGAATTCATTTTCCAGCATGATCTGGCACCTGCCCACAGTGCCAAAACCACCAGTGACTGGTGTACTGACCATGGCATTACTGTCCTCGATTGGCCTGCAAATTCCCCTGACCTGAACCCCATAGAGAATATGTGGGGTATTGTGAAGAAGAAGCTGAAAGACACCAGACCCAACAATGCTAATGAGCTAAAGGCCGCTATTGAAGCATCCTGGGCATCCATAACACCTCAGCAATGCCACAGGCTGATTGCCTCCATGCCACGCCGCATTGATGCAGTAATCCGTGCAAAAGGATTCCCAACCAAGTACTGAGTGCATTAATGGACATTTTCAAATGTTTGATTGTGTTTTGCTGTTATAAATCTTTTTTTTTTACTTGGTCTGAGGAACTATTCTAATTTTTTGAGATAGGATTTTTGAGTTTTCTTAAGCTGTATGCCATAATCAGCAATATTAAAATAATAAAAGGCTTGCAATATTTCAGTTGATTTGTAATGAATCCAGAATGTATGACATTTTTGTTTTTTTAATTGCATTACAGAAAATAAAGAACTTTATCACAATATTCTAATTTTCTGAGACAGTCCTGTATATATTTATACACATTCTCGTGAGATCTATAAGGGGTCGTTGTAAGTTAAAGTGCGAACTGTTACTTGGCTAATGTTGTTATAATTCTCAGTATGTGAACACAGATCGAAAATGGAAAGATTTCTCACAAGTCAGCGTTGAACGACCGCGATCTCCAACGGAGCCGGTCCATCAGGACAACCCTGCTATCCGTGTGTGTGTGTGTGTGTGTGTGTGTGTGTGTGTGTGTGTGTGTGTGTGTGTGTGTGTGTGTGTGTGTGTGTGTGTGTGTGTGTGTGCATGTGTATGTGTATGTGTGTGTGTGTGTGTGTGTGTGTGTGTGTGTATGTGTATGTGTATGTGTATGTGTATGTGTATGTGTGTGTGTGTGTGTGTGTGTGTGTGTGTGTGTGTGTGTGTGTGTGTGTGTGTGCGTCTGTCTGTTTGCGGTGTGGTGATGAGGTTAAATGCCACAGCATGCCAGTTGAAACAGTGAACGATCGCTATTGTGTACTTGTACGCTTAGGGTGTAATGGTATTATACACAAATATTGTAGGAGCACAGAAACAGCGTTCAAATTCTGCTTTTACAAACTTATTTTGGTTGTGCTTACCTTGCAAAGTAATGTTATAAGCAGGGCTGCACATAACCGGTGTGCATGCGCACCCCCTGCCAAAAAAGAGCACCGGATCATTTGAAAAAAGGCGCATTTGCGCACCAACATTGAGAGAGGGAGAGAGAGAGAGAGAGAGAGAAAAGAGAGATGAGAGAGAAAAGAGAGAAGAGAGAGAAAAGAGAGAAGACAGAGAGATATTTGCGAGTTGCATAAGAACTGGTAAGATAGCAGGGTTTCCCACACATAGACTTTACTTGGGCGGGCCGACCAGGTATATTAACGGCCGCCAAATTTAATTTGTGAGCTATTTAGGTTTAATTGTTTTAATCCGTCCGCGAGCACCACGGCATCTGCGATCCCTCACTCTACCCCTCGCTATCGCGTGAAGGGTCTGCTTTATGCGCTCCGCACAGTAACCCTGCTGCCCAGGGGCGGAGCTTCCTATAGGCGATATAGGTAGTTGCCTAGAGCGCCACCCAGAGGGGGGCGCCAAAAATTGCACAAAAAAAAATAAAAAAAGATTGTTTTGGCACCCCCCTCTATATCTGCAACCATTAATCTTACAGAAAAAAAAAATTCTAACATAAGGGAAAATGAGCCAAAAATGTAAAACGGTCGCTCGGTCTAAGAGCCTCGGCTTTAGGTGTTCACAGTCAGAACATGCTAGAGCGCTGTGCATTGATGGGTATCGGTCAAGTGTTTATAAAATTGAGCGTTGAGTAAAGAAAGACTAACGTTAGAGAACTATGAAGAGGCAAAAGCCATCCGGGGAGCAGTATAAAAACAGAAGAAAAGAAGAAGAGAAATGTGCCAAGGTGAAAGGTATGCAATTTTGATTGTATTGTCAACCTTAGCGAATGGATCATGTAATATTGCTAGTTAGCCAAGCCAACGTTAGCTAGCCATGGTTTGTTATTGCCATTCAGTCGAAACTGTCATAAGGCTATTTTCGTTGTGTCGTGAAATAGAAATATTAGTAATAATAACAATGTTCCTCCAGTCCTATTGAATGTTTTCGTACCAACCCAGAACTAACACACCTGATTCAACTGTTCTAATAAGATAGGCATAGCTCTTGATTAGTTGAATCAGACCTGTCAGGCTGTCCAAATGCTTACTAACTAAATAATAGCTACATTTAACAAATGGAAATTATTCAATGTTGATAATACACATTTTGTTATATCATTTTAGATTCACTTTTAACGTATCTGGGACCACCTGCTGCATCAGTTGACAAGGAACAGCCATGTACCTCAGCTGTGCCGGCTTCCTCAGGTGAGTGCAATGTGTCAATAGATGTTCCTGATGGTAAATAATTTAATGTGAAATCCAGTCAATATATTTGCTCTTGTGTGTTCTTTCTATATTTATAGACCTAGAACCACATGAAGGAACGTCAGAACAGCAAGCTGCTCATCCTGATGAGATGACCACTGATTCCACCCTGGCACTGACCACTGTGCCTGTTTGTTCTGGTGAGTACAATATGTCAATAGATGTTCCTGATGTGATGATAAATGATTGAATGTAAAAATGACTGTCGTGCCATTTCTAATCTAGCCAATATATTTGCTCTTGTTTGTTCTCTATATATGTATAGGCCCATAACCACTGCAAGGAACGTCAGAACAGCCTGCTGCATCTCATCCTGATTGCACCACAGATTCCACCCATACACTCTTCTCAGGTGTGTGCCTGATGAATGTAAAGATGTTTAGCTATAAACCTAATTGTCCTCATGCTTTCAAATAATTGCTTTCTGTTTTTATTTACATTTTACACACTCTCCCAACTTTTTGGGAATTGGGGTTGTGTGTGTGTGTGTGAAGATATTGTGAATATAAGGTGAGAAAATGTGCTTCACATGCCCTCCAGATGACAGACAAAGACAAAGACAGACGATCCACTACCAACCGATCCTGCTGACTGCCCTTCACATCTCACAGACACAATGAGGAAAGAGTTTGTTCGGAGAGGACCATATCAGATAACACCTGATTTCATTTTCCCAAGGAGAGATGATGGGAGAAGTTGCCACCACCAGTACTTCAGCAGGACCTTAGTAAATGGAGAAAGGATCAAAAGAAGTTGGGTGACATATTCAAAAAAGAAGAACAGTCTTTTTGGTTTTTGTTGTCAACTTTTCTCTCCAAAACAAATTCATTTAACAAAAGCAGGACTGTCGGATTGGAAAAATGCAAGTGCTGCTTTGACCAGCCATGAAAATAGTCTGGAACACCTGAACAATTTGACGTCATGGAAAGAATTGGCAGTTCGATTAAAACAAGGTACAACAATAGACAAACAAGAGCAGGCCCTCCTTGAGGCAGAGAAGAGTCGGTGGAGAGCAGTGCTGACATGACTGGTTGCTATTGTACAGTCTCTGGCAGGGCGAAATATGGCATTGAGAGGAAAGACAGAAATACTCCACTCTCCTTCAAATGGAAACTTTTGAAAGAGTTTGAGCTTTTGGCGCAGTTTGACCCAGTGATGAAAGACCACATCCACAAGATTAAAAGTCAAACATCCCACCACAGCTACTTGGGCAAAACCATTCAGAATGAGTTGATTGAATGCATCAGTGGAAAGATTCTATCAACAATAGTACAAGAAATAAAGAAATGCAAGTACTTTTCCCTCATTTTAGATTGCACCCCGGATGTTAGCCACACTGAATAGCTGTCAGTAGTCATCAGAATTGTGACACTGGAAGAAGACCCCCAGATTAAAGAGCACTTCATGCATAGCCGTGGGAACATGTTTCAAATGGGGGGTGCTGTGGGGATGACACCAGGGCCGGTTTTGACCAATTTGCTGCACTAGGCAAGATTTTAGCTGGCAATGAAAAACCTCTACAAAAGACTAATACACTACAAAAAGAGAAACGTATTGATATGGTGGACAGCTTATATAAAAAGGCTTCAAATGTATTTAGTATTGCATGAACATGTTGAATTGGGGGGTGGACTTCAGATCCTCTAAGGGGGTCCGGGGGTGTCCCCCCGGGAAGATTTTTTTTAACATTTTAAAGTAAAATACTTCAATCTGGTGCACTTTGAGCGCCCAATTACTAGAGACTGATCTAGGGGATACAACTCTAAACACCCATGTGAAAAAGATCGGTTTGTATGTGAACATAACCAATAACCTACCATAGCCAATAACAAATAAATGTAGGCTAACTTGTTTTATTTTTGTGGTTCATTTATATCTTATTTGACCAGTTAACATTTATTTATGCATATTTTTAAATCTCTCCAGTTTTAAACAATATTTTTGGTTTACTGTCCTATAGTATACATTGGAATGATTTCAAACCTGTTTTTATTTATCCTAATAATTATAAAGGTGTCCCTTTGAAGTATTTGCTTACATAAATTGTCAAAATAAATAATTTGTCGCCACAACCTTCAATTTCACTGCTACGCCGATGACATCCAACTTTATATCTCAACAAAAACCATCACCCCCACAACACACTCCACTCTCACCAACTGTCTCTCAGAAATAAAAGCATGGATGCAAACAAACTATGCAAACAAACTATCTCCAACTGAACAGTGCCAAATCAGACATCATCATCATCGGCCCCCCATCCCGTATCAAAGACATCCAGAATTTCAACTTCACCATTGACAGCCACACTCTATCTCCCCCCCCTCACATCCGCAACCTCGGAGTCATTTTCGACAGTCAGCTCAAATTCAACCACCACATAAATCACATCACCAGGACCGCCTTTTTCCACCTCAAAAACATTGCCCGTCTCCGCCCATCACTCTCCTCCTCTGCTGCTGAAATCCTGATTCATGCATTCATCACTTCACGACTCGACTACTGCAATAGCATCCTCTATGGCATACCATCCAACCTCCTCAATAAACTCCAACATATCCAGAACTCTGCTGCCCGCCTCCTCACCCACACCCGCTCCCGAGACCACATCACTCCCATCCTCCAGAACCTCCACTGGCTCCCCGTCCGTCAAAGAATCCACTTCAAAGTCCTCCTCATAACTTACAAAGCCCTCAACAACCAGCCCCTCCCCTACCTCAAAGACCTACTGCACCACCACACCCCTTCCCGCTGCCTCCGCTCATCAGAAGCCAACCTCCTATCCATCCCCACCCGCACCAATCACCGGACCTGGGGGGACAGATCCTTCTCCGTCGCTGCCCCCTCCCTCTGGAACTCACTCCCACAACCCATCAGAGACTGCACCGACCTCACCACCTTCAAAAAACTAACAAAAACTCACCTCTTCAATCTGGCTTTTCATGTGTGATTGTTTTTGTATTATTTGACTTTAACTTTAACTATATATTTATTTGTTGTTCCTTTCTTCTCTTTTCTTTTTTTTCTTCACTATTATCTGTAAAGCGTCTTTGAGCACCTGTAAAAGCGCTAACAAATTAAATCTATTATTATTATTATTATTATAAATTGTGATCAAAACGTTTGAGACCCACTGAGATAACTTAGACTAAAGTGAACTATCTAAACCCTCAGAGTCCTTTACCTCACTGAGCCTCTCAGTCTGACAGGACAGAACTCTCTCTCCACATTATTGTAGAAACAGCTTCTTATATCCGTTAGCGCAGCAGAAGCTAACGACAATCCCCGCCGGTACATCTTGTGGAAGTGCAGATCCTCTGTCCTCCACCAGGGGGTGCTGCAGCACCCTCAGCACCCCTACTTCCCACGGCCCTGACTTTGAATACGTTTTATTAATAGTTTTGATGGAAACATTTGCTTATTTCTTCAATAACTTCCAGGTCATGTGACCTAATCACTCAAAATCAATGTTGGGTCAAAGAACTACATTGGCTAAATAAGACACACCTCTTTTTATTGCATTTTAATACTTAAAATATTTTAATATTAATATTTTAATGCGAAAATGAGCTTATTTCTTCAATACCTTCCAGGTCATGTGACCGATTCACTCAAAATCAATGTTGGGTCAAAGAACTACACCGGCTGAATAGGACACACCTCTTTTTATTCCATTTTAACCCTCTAAATATTTTATATTAATATTTTGATGGAAAAATGAGCTTATTTCTTCAATACCTTCCTGGTCATGTGACCGATCCACTCAAAATCAATGTTGGGTCAAAGAACTACACCGGCTGAATAGGACACACCTCTTTTTATTTCATTTTAACCCTCTAAATATTTTATATTAATATTTTGATGGAAAAATGAGCTTATTTCTTCAATACCTTCCTGATCATGTGACCGATCCACTCAAAATCAATGTTGTGTCAAAGAACTACACTGGCTAAATAGGACACACCTCTTTTTATTGCATTTTAATACTTAAAATATTTTTATATTAATATTTGAATGCGAAATTGAGCTTATTTCTTCAATACCTTCCAGGTCATGTGACCTAATCACTCAAAATCAATGCTGGGCCAAAGAACTACACTGGCTGCATAGGACACACCTCTTTTTATTGCATTTTAATACTTAAATAATTTGTATATTAATATTTTGATGCAAAAATTAGCTTATTTCTTCAATACCTTCCAGGTCATGTGACCGATTCACTCAAAATCAATGTTGGGTCAAAGAACGACACTGGTTGAATAGGACACACCTCTTTTTATTCCATTTTAACCTTCTAAATATTTTATATTAATATTTTGATGGAAAAATTAGCTTATTTCTTCAATACCTTCCTGGTCATGGGACCGATTCACTCAAAATCAATGTTGGGTCAAATAACTACACTGGCTGAATAGGACACACCTCTTTTTATTGCATTTTAATACTTGCATAATTTGTATATTAATACTTTGATGCAAAAATGTGCTTATTTCTTCAATACCTTCCAGGTCATGTGACCGATCCACTCAAAATCAATGTTGTGTCAAAGAACTACACTGGCTAAATAGGACACACCTCTTTTTATTGCATTTTAATACTTAAAATATTTTTATATTAATATTTGAATGCGAAATTGAGCTTATTTCTTCAATACCTTCCAGGTCATGTGACCGATTCACTCAAAATCAATGCTGGGGCAAAGAACTACACTGGCTGAATAGGACACACCTCTTTTTATTGCATTTTAATACTTAAATAATTTGTATATTAATACTTTGATGCAAAAATTAGCTTATTTCTTCAATACCTTCCAGGTCATGTGACCTAATCACTCAAAATCAATGTTGGGTCAAAGAACTACACTGGCCGCATAGGACACACCTCTTTTTATTGCATTTTAACACTCTAAATATTTTTTATTAATATTTTGATGGAAAAATGAGCTTATTTCTTCAATACCTTCCAGGTCATGTGACCGATTCACTCAAAATCAGTGCTGGGTCAAAGAACTACACTGGCTGCATAGGACACACCTCTTTTTATTGCATTTTAACACTCTAAATATTTTATATTAATATTTTAATGGAAAAATTACCTTATTTCTTCAATACCTTCCAGGTCATGTGACCTAATCACTCAAAATCAATGTTGGGTCAAAGAACTACACTGGCTGCATAGGACACACCTCTTTTTATTGCATTTTAACACTAAATATATTTATATACATTTTTTGATGGAAAAATTCGCTTATTTCTTCAATACCTTCCAGGTCATGTGACCGATTCACTCAAAATCAGTGCTGGGTCAAAGAACTACACTGGCTGCATAGGACACACCTCTTTTTATTGCATTTTAATAGTCTAAATATTTTTATATTAGTATTTTGATGGAAAAATTAGCTTATTTCTTCAATACCTTCCAGGTCATGACATAATCACTCAAAATCAATGTTGGGTCAAAGAACTACACTGGCTGAATAGGACACACCTCTTTTTATTCAATTTTAACCCACTAAATACTTTTATATTAATAATTTTATGTGAAAATTAGCTTATTTCTTCAATAACTAATGACTCAAAATCACTTTATTAATTGAATACTAGTCTGTACACAATAGAAACAGCTCTTTATATCGGATAATATTACATCCTCTATTTAATATTAATATTTCTATTACAAATTCAGGGTTTTTTCTATAGCTTCCCTGTCATGTGACCCAGTGATTAATGATCAGAAAGTAATACAAACAAGGCTACACAGGACACATGTTTTACTAATCGTCATCATTGAGCACATTTCAAGTATTACTTGCACAAAGGACATTTCCAATATCCTGTCTCTGCCTTTTTAAGGTCTCTGCTGTCCATTGCCAGACACTGGGCATGGTACCATCGTTAGCAGTCATCACACTGAACCTGTTGAAGTGAAATAAATAATGTATTTATAATATATTTGTACCTTAGATTACCATTCAGTTGTCTTAATACTCAAGTGTTAGTGAGGAATCAGCTGACACAATCATCTACTCCTTAAAACCCACTCCCTGTGTTTTAACATGCTCTATTGTTTTGTTTTATTTTTTTTGTTTTATTGTTCTGTCTTTTACATTTTTTGATTTAAGTATTCCAGTAGTGAGTGTTGCATTTTTTAAATGTATTGTATTTAGTTGTTTAAAATTAAATGTGTTTTAGGTTGACTTTTAAAATCTGTCCAGGGACTACAGATGAAAAATAGCCTCTTGGCTAACTCTGGCATATTTACAGAAATGTTCATTAATGTGCACTGTCCCTGTTAAATAAATAAATAAATGTAGACATCACAATTACACATTTTCTTCACAACAGCTCATCCAGTCTGTGATGGGAGATCCAGATCCTGGAGGCCTTAAGGCAGCACACATAGCACAATAAGTGTGCTCATCAAAGACTGAAACAAGATAACAATACATGTATGTCAGCTTCTATATAAATACATATATATATATATATATATATATATATATATATATATATATATATATACATACAGACACCCATATATACATATACATATATTCATATTTATTTACCTGTCCTGGTGCCTCAAGGATTTCGAGAGCCAGTTCTCTCCTCTCCTGTGTCATGTATTTCTTTGAACACTCGAAATTCACATTCGGGATCAGAGGGAAGGATTCCATGACTGCCTTTGCCATCTAAACAAACAACACTTATGTTATGGAGGGTTTTTCTTCTTTATTGTATAGTAATACAGATACAGACAAAAACATGAGACACATTATAGAAAACATCCACCCTTGACTAGAATGCCTCCCAAAACCTTTGATTATTGATATAGACCGGTCCTATTATTGGAATTTTGAGATATTCAGAAGCAAAGTTTTGTCAATTAAACTTTCTGTGTTCAAGTGAATACTAATTTAAGTTCAACAATGTTGTGTCATAATCCAATTGTTGTCAGTTGTGAAAAATACAATAAACAACAACATGATATCGGCATTATACTATATATTGTCCATTGGCCAACCTGCCTGCTAAATATTATGGGGATCAGCATCGGCCTTTAAAAAACCTTTATCGGTCAACCACTACTTTTGACAGCTTTTTTAAATCCGTCCTTGCATTAAACTGTCTTTCACATTAAAAACTCTGCTTGTTAACTGGATGAAAACAGAATCTCTTCAGCTCACCTTCACAACAACGACACCACAGCTACATCCATCCTTTTGAAGTGGGTGACCCATAACGCCTCCCTTCCACTTAACATCCACCCAGTCTGTTATGCTGTGGCGTGTCCTCCTCATCCTGAAGTACTCCCTGAGAAAGGATAATGTCAACACACTTTACATTTCTAATTATGTGGCTCCTAAAGATAATGTAACAGAAATTCATACTGTTTGTATTCACCATATGACCATTTATTTGTATAAGGGGCAGCCACAGGTCAGCTATAGATATCACTGTCTGAACAAAGACTGTATCAGACTGTTTAAAATGCTTTCAATGCTGTCTGTGAGTATGAATGTAACTAAATGTGACACATTTTTTACGTTTAAATATAGTTTTTCCTTGAATTTTCAAATATCTATTGAATTTTGATTTACTGTATTCTTTTGGCAGCATGTTCGGAGTCATCAAGCTCTTCGATGCTTTGAGCTGGATCCACCAGGAATACGGTGCTGGTTTTGGCATGAATGTACTGTGAAAAAGTAAAAGCACTTTTCATCAAAAAAGATTTTTGGTTTCACCATGTAAGTCTTGTGCTTTAACAGAAATAATACAATAACAAAAATAATTACAAACCAGCAACTTCCAGTGGTTGTTGTTGACAAGTACAAAGGACAGGACAGCTTCATAGTTGTCAAATTTTACCTATAATGCCATCAAATAAAGGATTAAAACAAACTTGAAGGCTAAGGTAAAAATAACAACAACATTAGTCTGACAATTTTGTTCTTGTGCCATTCATTTGTCGTGCTTAAAACAAGTGTTGGTATGGAAATTCAAAAGTAAGTAGATTTATCAGGTGATTTAACTAATGACTATAGTTTCAGAGAGGATACAGTAAAATAATCTCAGTTAATTTCCTATTTAAGATCTCAGCCAATGCTTCACTCCATGTACCTAATGGGTGAGTGTGAGCCCACAAATCAAATCCACACCTACTTCCCCCTAAAGTATCACCATGCACAAACACAACACACCACACACATAAACATACACAGACCACACACATTACCTTTGGTAAACTGTGAGATGTTAGCTGAGTTCTGTCCCCGAACAAAATGACACCTGCTGTGTAGTGATTTAGCAAGTACATTTTGTTCACAACGCCGAATTTGTCGGCAGCAACATGAAACACGCCTTCAATTACCTGGCAAAAAAAATCATAACAATTTGCCAATTAATGCATATTCCCAGTTATACTGAACTTTCATTCCCTGCAACTTTGAGAATCTTGTGACTGACAAAAGTATCTAGACATTTTTTTCAGATACTTTTTGGGCAGAAATCGTTAAATGCTAGATAAAGAAAATGACACAGTGTAGAGTGAAACTTCAGACACTTGAAACATGTAGTAACGTACCTCCCCTGTCAACCACTGGTGGGGTCGAAGTGAGCATAGCTCACAGTGGCGGATAAGTAAGATGCGTCCTTTCATCTGTGAGGGGAGCACTGCCACGACCACCTCGGTGTCCTTTTTTTTCCACAGCCAGGTCAACTAAGTCAAGATTGAGGGGAAATAGATGCATTCTGTTTAATATGGACACTTGAGGAATCTTTTAACCCTCCGGTATCACTCTGGACATTTTTGTCCCGAATGACTAATTAGGGTAGTGCATTTGAATGATACCAGAGGGTTAAAAATCTTGAATGTTTGGGTGGAGGCCTTGTTTTTGTATATGCACCATCAAAGCTACATACACAAAATATAATTAAACTGTCCATGTGTATGCATTTAACCTCAGTCCCTTTTAGAGTTTTCACTAAATGACATTAAACAGGCTGCTCAGGAACAGAAACTGTAATTGCAGTTTAAAGTCTGATTTAGAAATCTAGTTTCTGTTATAAGTTTGTATGCTGTATTTACATTTTTCATCTTCATATTCTCCCCCTACAACATGCACCTAATCATATTGGGTTATAATACTTCATGTCCTTTGTCCTTCACCTCACTCACCAATTTAGTCCATGCTTTACTTTCTGACAATATTTACTTATTCCATTGTTACAATTCAAATGCTGGAGAACAATTTACACACTCTGAACATAGTAAGTCTTAGAGAAACTCACATTTCCCTGTGCATATTTTTCCTGTTGGTCCACTTTTCTTTTCTTCACCTTTGTGGCAGGTGGGCTCTTGGGGTTGGGTAGTGTTTTTGGTGGATTGAAGTACTTGGACTTGGGCTTGGTGTGACCAGCAGAACTTTCCCGCTTGTTCCACTGTTCCTCGTGGTCATCATCTGGCCTGCTAGGATGTCCAAAGTTTTTGTCCAGAATATGCATTGGCAGATTGTGTTGCTCAATGTGCTCTATATATCTTCCTTGTATTGAGGCATACATTTTGGAGACAAACTCAGCTGGTCTCAGGTACTTTTTTTTTAAAAGGATGGAGTGTTTGACCAACCCAAACCAGAGCTCAACATGGCAGTTGGTATCCCTGGTTTTATGACTTCCATCTTTTTTAGAGGTACCTTTTCTATGTCGCGACAGATCCCCAAGCAACAAACCACTCCACAATGGGAAGATCCCCATGTAGTTTTTTAACAGTGCATCAATGGCACCAGGACAGAGGTAGTGGTTTTTTACATGAACAGCATCGTCAGAGAGAATGTCACACTCTGCTTGGTCCCGTCTGATTTGAAAAGCTTGTGTAAAAGGGGACTTTCCAATAATGTTATGAGCATTTTTTTCCATTTTGCTTTCCTCCTCTCCCATTACATGTCCACTTTCCTTCAGTTTCACGTCCCGAGTTTGCAAAATGCACTTGTCGAGGTACATTTTGCTCTGTTTCACCAAATTAGTGTACTCCTCTGCATCAAAAAGCACACACATATGATAAAAAAACATCAAAGGCTTCCTGCATACTTGTGCAGTTCAGGATGTACGCGAAACAGAATGTTGCATATTCCTGTGTGCCTCTGTCTACAGTTTTTTTTCCAAATGCTTGTGACACAGCCTTCATGATATGAGCAGAGCACAGATGCAGCACAGTGAAGTTAGGAATCAGTTCAGTTTGTCCAGACACTATCTCAAATGCTCTGTCAAGGTACACTGACATATTTTCCCTGTTAAAAGACAGAAGCACACTGTTTATCAGAGCCCAACTATAATCTGTCTCAACCTGTGCTATCTTTCTTTTTGTTGTGTAAGACAACTTTCTCTTAAATTCCATGAGCCAATGGGAAATAGATGGAATGGAATGGCTATTGGTGATCAGTTCTGTGACAGGCAAGGGAGGCTTATCCTTACCCATTCCGGGCAAAACCAAAGCATAATACAAGACCCGCTTATTTTGATCAGGAATTTTCTGTATCACGCTGCCTGTGGCATCAAGGTAGAGGGCCGTAGGTGTTGGCTTTTTCAAGTGCTCAGTCAATATCTTTATTCCAGCATCTGTGTATAAATGCACAGCAAACGGATCAATTTGTAGGTGCTGAAGATAGCCTTTTGATGATGCATGACTGCTGCTCTCTTTGATTATTTTTGAGTCAACATGAGTTCAAGCATCATGTCATCGTGGAGCCTTGCACTTTTCTTCACTTCAGAGGATATTTTCTTTAATACGTCTTTGGTGAGGCTTCTGCTTATGTTACCAGCCATTATTTCCTCTACTGGTGTCTGTCTCAACAGAGTGTAATAATAATTGCTGACACCACTGGTTAAGGCTTTGGAAATTGTTCCTCTTCTCGTGTATTTTGCTGGTCTAAATCGCCTTTGATTTTTATGGTGTATAACTTCACCAATGCGCATGACTTTAAAAAAATATTTTTTTATCCGTTGATTTTGGCCTGTTCTTTTTTGAGAAACTGTAGACAGCGTTGCATCCATTAAATGTGCATTTTGCAGAGGCACAGAAAAATGGCGAATTCTTTTTACGGCTATCATTTGTCTTAACATGCTGGTATTTGAAAGCAAGTGTGCAGCATGGATTATTTTTCAAAAATTCCTGATAAAATGTATCAGTCCAGGGGGGACGGAGTTTTTTTTTGCAATGTTTAGGTTTAATTTTGTTCCATTGTTTTCTTGTCATGGCAATTTTGAACTTTTTTGGCCCTGCTTTGCACTTTCTGTTCATTTTTGTTGTCATTTTGGCGGCTGTCTCTGTACTTTGTTGGTCTGACTCTTCTGTGTCTATCTCAGACTGTGGCTGTGCGTTACTTATTTCCCTGTCATCCTGACTTGTGTCCTTGTCTTTCTCACCTGTAGGTGCGCTGTAAGACTGTTTTTCTTCATTGTTCTTATCTTCATCTTTCCCCACAGGCTCTGTCCCTGTTTTTCGTTTGTTTCTTTTTCTTTTTTTATCCTTTTCTGGCCCTTTCTTGTCCTTGCCTGTTTTTCCCTTTCTGTTCATTGTTGTTGTCATTTTGGTGGCTGTCTCTGTACTTTGTTGGTCTGACTCTTCTGTGTCTATCTCAGACTGTGGCTGTGCGTTACTTATTTCCCTGTCATCCTGACTTGTGTCCTCGTCTTTCTCACCTGTAGGTGCGCTGTAAGACTGTTTTTCTTCATCGTTCTTATCTTCATCTTTCCCCACAGGCTCTGTCCCTGTTTTTCGTTTGTTTCTTTTTCTTTTTTTATCCTTTTCTGGCCCTTTCTTGTCCTTGCCTGTTTGTCCCTTTCTGTTCATTGTTGTTGTCGTTTTGGTGTCTGTCTCTGTACTTTGTTGGTCTGACTCTTCTGTGTCTATCTCAGACTGTGGCTGTGCGTTACTTATTTCCCTTTCATCCTGACTTGTGTCCTCGTCTTCCTCACCCGTAGGTGCGCTGTAAGACTGTTTCTTGATACTGTGCTGTCCATCTCTCCCTCTTTCACTGACATATTTTCCTAAATACAAACATTACAAAAGTAAAAAATCTCATTTAACTACTGTATCTCTTATTGCAAGACTACAATGCAACTTTAAGCAATCTGCCATCCTTGGGTCAATTACAGTAAATTATGTTAACATCCTACTGTGATGGCTGTAGTATTTAATTAAATAAGAACATTAACCCTTATGCCTCCCTAATGAAATGTATTATCCAGGCTACTGTTTAATTTTGCGAGCATTCTGATTGTGTTAAGAATATGACACGGCATTTGGTAAAGATGTTAGTGTTTTGGAAACATGTTCTTAATAATGTGTAATCAAAATAGTGACTTTCAAATCCCTAGCGAAAAAAATAAAAGTGAATGAACATTTGATAATTATGATCAGCACTGAATTGGGTTAAAAAATGTAAGTAATTGAAAGTGGAACAACATTATTAACATAGCCTATAATATCTTTATTACAGTATTTTTAGATGCAGACATTTTTGTCGTTAGTGTTTTCAGAGTAATGTTTTTAAAAAGGGATTCACAAGGGTTAAGCTTCAACTTAAAAGCCTCTGGGGCAGAGTCCTGCATGGGTCCAGTTTTGCAAATCTGCAACCACCCGAACCCTCGCAGCTCAGTAGCAACTGCGAACCGACCCGTTACACGCAATTATCTTCAAGTCAAATCTGGACCCGACCTGTTGATATAAGACCCACGACCCGACCCGTTGTGAATTTTTGGGGGGGCTAGTGGAGTACTTCGTGACCACAGAGCGTGAACGTTGTGATCAGCTGTTTTAGCGCAGTTCTCCAGTGAGTCTCCCTCCGCAGCCGGTTGGCGTAGTTTTTGGCACAATTCCGTTGTACAGACCGACGTTAACATTAGCCCCGTCTGTGCACACGGAGACCGACTCTGTCGTCCGGTGATCGAACCGCCTTCTGGAAAAGCTTCACAAGTACCACGGTACGCAAATGCACTTTGTGACACAAGTGACGGTACGCAATTCAGATTGTTTCCGCGCATGCGTACCAGTTATGTGCACCCCTGGATATGGGCCTACGTGTATGTTTTGCCCGTTACCAGACCCGGCGTCATGGGCGAGCCCCATGGGGCCGGGCCCGCCCATCCAGGATTTGGGCCCGCCCATCCAGGATTTGGGCCCGCAGTTTTAATCAGGGCTGAATACAACATTGTAATTGTTTTATTATTATGTTTATGGTTGTTATTTGTAGGGCTCTGTCCTAATATTTATTTTTGTTTTAAACTATGTTGAAAGATTAGTTTAATATCATTTTTTTATTTTGCTATGAAATTCTCAATGAAATTCTGAATGAAAGGCTGCGCGCGAGACTGGTTTTTCGCTGGGTTGAGTCATGTGGGTGTTTGAGTGAGATGCGGCACAGCAGCCTGACAGTATACTCTTGCTAGGTTAGTTTGTCTATTATCATTTATATTTATCTGCAACAATGGATATCAGGAAGTGGTTCATGAAAGGAATATGGCAACTCAGAGAAATTGACTCTCAAGCCGGCTCTCTCACAAACTCCGGTTCTGTGCGCAAACAGACCGCTGCACACGCTATCTGCCCCTCGCTCATCTCTCTCTCTCTCTCTCTCTCCCCCTTTCTCTTTATCGCTCAACCTCACTCCACCCTGTGTACGCTCCTCAAGTTTGCCTGCGTGCTTGCCCAAGTCCCCACCCCCGTTGACAATTCAGATTTCCCGG
Organism: Notothenia rossii; assembly: GCF_949606895.1. Classification (NCBI taxonomy): domain Eukaryota; kingdom Metazoa; phylum Chordata; class Actinopteri; order Perciformes; family Nototheniidae; genus Notothenia; species Notothenia rossii. The sequence continues at coordinate 70,900,323 of NC_136912.1, forward strand.
GAAATGTAAGTTTCGGGGTGGCCCGCCCTGGCAAATCAAATGCCCGCCCAGAGACGTATGTCTGCCGCCGGGTCTGCCCGTTACACAACTATTTTGCGGGTTATCCGCCGGGTATCCGAGGCGGGACTCTGCTCTGGGGCTCATCAAAATTATTTTTTAACAGTACCTGCTTGAAGCACCTCAGTCCGGACTCCACGTCGGTCTTCACCCCAGATGACCCTCAACCACTTAAGATGCTCTTTCTTATTACCTTTAAACACTGTAAGTGTAACTGAGGACCACTGCTCAGTTGTAACATTAACTTCACTAAAACCATGAGAAATTAAAGACCTGGTGATGAAATCTCTACCTCCTGCTTGTTGCCACAGGTCTAAAGCTTTCTTTGTCTTGCCTTTTTTGAAGCGCACCATTTTTAGATCAAACAATGTGATCTGGTTTCTAAAATGTCTTCTTCGTGTTCTTCTTCTTCTTCTTCTTCTTCTCTCGATGTTTGGCGTATTGCAAACAACTTTAAAGGTGCATACCGCCACCTGTACATGAGTGTGAATCATCATATCATGTCTTAACCATGGTCTTAACTCATGGACGTATCTATGATCTAATCAAAAAATCTATATAAATAAATCAACAAAAATGATATGATACATTATTTGTTCAACCTCACACTCAATGGCGTTGGCTAATTTTCTGTGAAGAACTTATATCAGAACACATTTAAAATGACCACCCACTGTACTACACATTTATATTACAAACAGGAGGTTCGGGGCTAACACGAATGTGGAAATTGTGTGTGTGTGTGTGTGTGTGTGTGTGTGTGTGTGTGTGTGTGTGTGTGTGTGTGTGTGTGTGTGTGTGTGTGTGTGTGTGTGTGTGTGTGTGTGTGTGTGTGTGTGTGTGTGTGTGTGTGTTTGTGTGTGTGTGTCTTATCACAACTGATCAAGATGGCCAAATTATGCTCTGCTCAGAGGGCCTTGCAAATGATTTTGGAAGAGAGAGAACCATTTGACGATGATGTAGAGGAAGGGGAAGGTGTATCAGAATGTGTGGGTCACATTTCTGAGAATTCTGAGTCCGACAGTGACTTTGAAGAACAGGATTAGATTGAGCATCAGCTAGTTACAAAAAAAAGACGAGCAACAGGACCAGCCGGTCAGCGGGCAAAACAACAAGTAGCACTTTAATTCATGAATCAAGGTTCAAGGTTTTTATTTGTCATACGAACATAGCTACAGTGTGGTTATGACGATGAACATCTTAGGTCAAAGGATCCTCCATTGAAGCAATAAGCTAATTTTTCCATCAAAATATTAATATAAAAATATTTAAAGTATTAAAATGCAATAAAAAGAGGTGTGCCCGATGCAGCCAGTGTAGTTCTTTGACCCAACATTGATTTTGAGTGATTAGGTCACATGACCTGGAAGGTCTTGAAGAAATAAGCTAATTTTTCCATCAAAATACTAATATAAAAATATTTAGACTATTAAAATGCAATAAAAAGAGGTGTGTCCTATGCAGCCAGTGTAGTTCTTTGACCCAGCACTGATTTTGAGTGAATCGGTCACATGACCTGGAAGGTATTGAAGAAATAAGCTCATTTTTCCATCAAAATATTAATAAAAAATATTTAGAGTGTTAAAATGCAATAAAAAGAGGTGTGTCCTATGCAGCCAGTGTAGTTCTTTGACCCAACATTGATTTTGAGTGATTAGGTCACATGACCTGGAAGGTATTGAAGAAATAAGGTAATTTTTCCATTAAAATATTAATATAAAATATTTAGAGTGTTAAAATGCAATAAAAAGAGGTGTGTCCTATGCAGCCAGTGTAGTTCTTTGACCCAACATTGATTTTCAGTGATTAGGTCACATGACCTGGAAGGTATTGAAGAAATAAGCTCATTTTCCCATCAAAATACTAATATAAAAATATTTAGACTATTAAAATGCAATAAAAAGAGGTGTGTCCTATGCAGCCAGTGTAGTTCTTTGACCCAGCACTGATTTTGAGTGAATCGGTCATATGACCTGGAAGGTATTGAAGAAATAAGCTAATTTTTGCATCAAAGTATTAATATACAAATTATTTAAGTATTAAAATGCAATAAAAAGAGGTGTGTCCTATTCAGCCAGTGTAGTTCTTTGACCCAACATTGATTTTGAGTGATTAGGTCACATGACCTGGAAGGTATTGAAGAAATAAGCTCAATTTTGCATTCAAATATTAATATAAAAATATTTTAAGTATTAAAATGGAATAAAAAGAGGTGTGTCCTATTCAGCCAGTGTAGTTCTTTGACCCAACATTGATTTTGAGTGAATCGGTCACATGACCTGGAAGGTATTGAAGAAATAAGCAAATTTTTGCATCAAAATATTAATATACAAATTATTTAAGTATTTAAAATGCAATAAAAAGAGGTGTGTCCTATTCAGCCAGTGTAGTTCTTTGGCCCAGCATTGATTTTGAGTGATTAGGTCACATGACCTGGAAGGTATTGAAGAAACAAGCTCAATTTCGCATTACAATATTAATATAAAAATATTTTAAGTATTAAAATGCAATAAAAAGAGGTGTGTCCTATTTAGCCAGTGTAGTTCTTTGACACAACATTGATTTTGAGTGGATCGGTAACATGACCAGGAAGGTATTGAAGAAATAAGCTAATTTTTCCATCAAAATATTAATATAAAATATTTAGAGTGTTAAAATGCAATAAAAAGAGGTGTGTCCTATGCAGCCAGTGTAGTTCTTTGACCCAACATTGATTTTGAGTGATTAGGTCACATGACCTGGAAGGTATTGAAGAAATAAGCTAATTTTTCCATCAAAATACTAATATAAAAATATTTAGACTATTAAAATGCAATAAAAAGAGGTGTGTCCTATGCAGCCAGTGTAGTTCTTTGACCCAGCACTGATTTTGAGTGAATCGGTCACATGACATGGAAGGTATTGAAGAAATAAGCTCATTTTTCCATCAAAATATTAATAAAAAATATTTAGAGTGTTAAAATGCAATAAAAAGAGGTGTGTCCTATGCAGCCAGTGTAGTTCTTTGACCCAACATTGATTTTGAGTGATTAGGTCACATGACCTGGAAGGTATTGAAGAAATAAGGTAATTTTTTCCATTAAAATATTAATATAAAATATTTAGAGTGTTAAAATGCAATAAAAAGAGGTGTGTCCTATGCAGCCAGTGTAGTTCTTTGACCCAACATTGATTTTCAGTGATTAGGTCACATGACCTGGAAGGTATTGAAGAAATAAGCTCATTTTCCCATCAAAATACTAATATAAAAATATTTAGACTATTAAAATGCAATAAAAAGAGGTGTGTCCTATGCAGCCAGTGTAGTTCTTTGACCCAGCACTGATTTTGAGTGAATCGGTCACATGACCTGGAAGGTATTGAAGAAATAAGCTCATTTTTCCATCAAAATATTAATAAAAAATATTTAGAGTGTTAAAATGCAATAAAAAGAGGTGTGTCCTATGCGGCCAGTGTAGTTCTTTGACCCAACATTGATTTTGAGTGATTAGGTCACATGACCTGGAAGGTATTGAAGAAATAAGCTAATTTTTCCATTAAAATATTAATATAAAATATTTAGAGTGTTAAAATGCAATAAAAAGAGGTGTGTCCTATGCAACCAGTGTAGTTCTTTGACCCAACATTGATTTTGAGTGATTAGGTCACATGACCTGGAAGGTATTGAAGAAATAAACTCATTTTCCCATCAAAATACTAATATAAAAATATTTAGACTATTAAAATGCAATAAAAAGAGGTGTGTCCTATGCAGCCAGTGTAGTTCTTTGACCCAGCACTGATTTTGAGTGAATCGGTCACATGACCTGGAAGGTATTGAAGAAATAAGCTCATTTTTCCATCAAAATATTAATAAAAAATATTTAGAGTGTTAAAATGCAATAAAAAGAGGTGTGTCCTATGCGGCCAGTGTAGTTCTTTGACCCAGCATTGATTTTGAGTGATTAGTTCACATGACCTGGAAGGTATTGAAGAAATAAGCTAATTTTTCCATAAAAATATTAATATAAAAATATTTAGACTATTAAAATGCAATAAAAAGAGGTGTGTCCTATGCAGCCAGTGTAGTTCTTTGCCCCAGCACTGATTTTGAGTGAATCGGTCACATGACCTGGAAGTTATTGAAGAAATAAGCAAATGTTTCCATCAAAAATATTAATAAAACCTATTTAAAGTATTAAAATGCAATAAAAAGAGGTTTTTTCAATAAATGTATGCACTAGGGTGAATTTGCTTCACATTCACACGATCGAGAAGCTGTCGATTTATTAAAAAGAACATTTTTCTTGTGTAATTGTAAATGTCATTTGTTGATGGTCCCTAAGTGAAAGCCTCGTTTCGCGGAGAAGATCTCCCCGTTAAACTGACGCTGCCGGCGGGTCCGGGAAACTGACGCTGCTGGCGGGTCCTCGAATGTCCGTCGAATATCCAACCTAAAACTAAATTCACCGCGGTCATCAGCCTTTGCTTTACTGCGAATGGGCACATTTTAGCATGTCCACAAATTAAACTAAGATTGTGAACATAGAAACACAAAAACACAAAAAAACACAAAAAACTTCAAGAGCAAACATGGAGCATGACAGGTAGCAAATATGAACGTTAGTTTTTACTGAAATGATCAAATAAAGTCAACATTTCAGTGTTTACTGAGCTGTGTAGGGGTTGTTCAACTTTTAAAAGATGTTTGAATGGTGATATACACACTGATAGATGTTAAGGACTAACGTTTGTAATAAATACATTTGTATTGATTTTAAGATATTTTCATAGTTCATACAATCATACGTATTGGGATCATTTGTATTAATGTAGACCGGAGGAAGAGGGTGACTGACGAGCATAAGTTTCACTTTCCTTTTTTATTACAATTCCAACTTTGGTCATGAAGAATATGTTTCTCTGTTGTCCACGTTCATAAAGCATAAAGCAACAGCATCAGAGCACGGTGCAGAGTCTCTAGATGAGTTAACAGTAGTCCCTCGCTCTTATTATACATCCATGTTGTAGTCCGCTGTATAGAAAACTGTCGTTTCCATAGTTTCCCCAGAGCAGCAGACGCACATTTATGAATTCCGCTGGCGCATCATAAACACATCGGATAGTGAAAGTGCAGTCGGATTCTCTAAAGTACCGCAGTCTCTTCTCCTAAATCCTTTTGAATTCTCCTATCCACTATCCCTTAACCCTGTGACGTTTCACTCATACCTCATCCACACCAACGGTGTTTCAGGGCCGGTTTGGAGCTGGAGCTTGAAAAGCACCGGGTTTTCCTCTTCACACCGCAGCGGAGCAGCCTCTTAGCTCCGGAATCCGGTTCATTTCGAGCACCAAAAAATTGTCCGGCCAGAGCAAAAGCACCACATACGTCACGCTTACGTCGAGGCGGGGGCAGGGGCAGGGGGATCAACTCCTGAACAACAACAAAAAGCCAGCGTTTTATCCAGTTTGTACACAACAATGGAGAAAATTAACAAGCAGCAGTGGTCCACTGAAGAGACCAGCTACCTACTGGGAATCTGGCCTTCCGAAGAGGTACAGAGGAAGCTGGAGCACAATCGGACATTGTTGTTGTTGTCGGTGTCAGCTGTGAGGGGTTTCCGCGCGGTTTGGCTTTATTAAGCAGGCACGCAAACGGTTACGTCATGACGCAAACAATGACGCAATGACGCAGCGCCAGTCGGACTCTGGACAGTGTGAAAAGAGCCGGAGCTAAACCGAAGAACCGGTTCTGAACCTGAAAAGCTCTAGCACGGAGCTTGAACCGGAGTTGCGTTGGTGTGAATGAGGTATCAGAGGTCAAGGAATAGACGATAGGGTTAGACGTTAGGAGCTGATTTTTGTATTATCCGACCGCAACCGAAGACACCTTCAGACACCTTCAGAAACCTTCAGACTTCCTTACAGAGCCCCACCTCCAACACACACGAACGCGCACATGACCAATGAGGGCACAAGATAAGTTTGTGCACAAGATGGAGGGCATACAGGCAGGTAGGCCACCCAGTTATTTAAGCCGGGCCGGCTAAAATCATTGGTCGTGCTTTTTACAGTGCCACGGCTTCCACAGATGACATTTTTTTATGTACTTATTGTCTGAGCATTTAATGTATTCATCGCTATTGGGATGTTAAGAGCATTCCATGGAATATTACAAAAAGTGTTTCTGAAGTGAATTATACGGTGGCTGGGAAGTGCAATGGACAATTACAAAGTGTAAAACACTTTAACAAAGCTTGAGACAAATTTACATTTTATAAAATAAAATTACATTAGCAAAAACACTTTTACCAAGGGAAAAAAACTTTAACATTAACAAAAACAAATTAACAAAATGCAAAACACTTTTACCATAACTGAAACACTTTAACATTTCCCGAAACACTTTAACATTTCCCGAAACACATTAACATTTGACGAAACACTTTTACAAACCAGAATCAAAGCGGAAAGGGAATGTCCATCATACCGGAAGTGACGTGACGTGACGTGATTGGCTAAAATGTAAGTTTGTTTTGGCGGAAAGACCGAGTGTGTTTACATTCGGTAGACATGTTTTGACCGTTTTGTAGAAACAACCTGGGACAAGTGACACCGTTTTGCTCATCTTGTGGACAATCTCTGGAGTGTTTAAAGGACACGGACCAGACAGAAGGACCAGATATCTTGCATCATTGCGTGAAATATTTTAATGAAGGTCACTCGTATGCTGTAATCGTGGACATGTTGTCTACCTTTCACGGTGTAAAAATCAGTTTGCGGACTCTTAAAAGCAAACTGAATCAAGCCGGGTTTTACCGCAGAAAGGGTTATTCCTCTCAAATCGCTGTAATTAACGCCATCAGGTTGGCGGAGAACGGAATTATGGCTGCAATTCAGTGTACCCTACGTCACCATCACCATGAGCTACTACTCTGGAGCGTCCAGCCACATGTATGGCACATCCATGACTAATCAGCGTATTGAGTCCGGGTGGTCCATATTAAGAAAGGGAAGGTAAGTGTTTATCATTATTATCTATTACTTGCCAACACTGTCAGACAAACAACATTTGCTTGGCTAAAGTGTATCAGTTTTTATTATAATAGATATAATATATAGCCTGTAGTCTATGACCCAGACTATACAAGGCCTTTCTTTAGAACTTATTTTTGGCAGAAATAAAGTTACAAACTGTGAACATCTAAGCGTGGGTTTTGGATTGAACAGCGGCCCCTGAGGGGACCTAGGCACTATAGGTTGTGAAGCAAATAAATGATTAAATAGACACTCAATGATTTGTTGTTGATTTTACTGGTAACCTTTTAATGTAATTTGTAGAATTGTTATATATTGCTTAATAATTCACTTGAAAATATATCAATTTCTATAGGTCTCAGTTCTGGATGGAGCTATTTGCAGACCTCCGAGATGCTGGATACTTCAACGGGAGTCACGAGCATCAGTGACTTCTGAGATTCTGCTTCGTTGATGTTATTCAGAAGGACTTGGACGAGTGTGTGAGACTGTGGAACAGTCACAGGATTCGCCCTTCCAGAACAGCATCATGTCCAGGAGGAGTGCCCAATGAACTGTACTACTTGCCACACAGGTAATACATTGGTGATGGATTGATACTTCTTTGTGTTTTTATCTTAAATGTAAATTAATACTATTATGTCTTCTATTTAACATAGATTTGGCTCCAGGGACTGTGGATTTGAGATTGAACAGGCAGGATTGGATGCTGTTCCTGAGACAAGCCTGTCTATAGCTCCATGTGGGGACCAAAACATGCAGGAGTACTTGGAATTGCTATGGAGCGCAATGACCTACAGAATCCAGAGAACTGGGAGACTGCATCAGAACTGTACATGAAAGAATATGCTCAGTTATAAAGTAATCGACAAGGTATTCAGAAGTACAGTAGCACTGTTTCACCACTCCAAATCAGATTTCAGGGCTCAACAATGCTTGGTTTCATGGTTTGTCAGACTGCATTTACTCTTTCCCCTGTGATGTATCCAAACGATTATGGTACCTGTTCATCTGAAGACTGGTCCTATTTAGAAAAAAAGATATTCCCATACATTTTTAAATAAAAACAGCATTTTGAAATGAACATGGTTTCCAGCCAATCACCATATTTATTTCAATGTCATTTATACAGCACCAAATCACAGCTCATAACATAAATATCTTAATCATTATAAAATGTAACTGGAATAACAATAAACAACGCTCCAATTTGCAAGCACAAACAAGGTTATGTTGTGTGCGTAATTGTGTGCAGAAAGAACATTTCTGTATAAGTCTTATTTCAACCATGTGGACTCACTGGAAACCTGAGAATGAATGACTGATTTACAACAAAGAAGCTATGGGTGGCAATGTGAAATAAGTATAGCAAAGTTCAGAGTATTTATACAAATTGTATAGATATAGAATAATACTTAGATTTTTTCCCAAACTAAATGGACAACATGAGCTGTGAGAAAATAAAAACACGTTCACATCTAACAACGACTATATGAACAACCTTCATAGAGTGTTTACTCTATGAACAACCTTCATAGAGTCTGTACTCTATGGGTCATCCAGTGACATGACTTAAAAACAGCCAAATCCTGGAGAATGTTGCATTCCAAAGTCCATTTTGGACTTAAACACATTGTATGCGTCAAGGAGTGGTAGTTTCAATGTGTTGGAACATGTGTTTGCCATTGGGAATGGAGAGTCATCAAGGAACTCTATTCCTGGCGATGGTTCAAATCCAGATGGGGGAAGTGAAGTCAGCCCAGTCGCAAACATCAAAACATCCTCCAAAGACACAGCAGTCTTGCTTTCTGCAAAGAAAACATGTTCAGATACATTTTGGCAATGTGTTTCCTGAAAGAGTTATAAAAACAGCGAATTACAAACCTTCACAATCGAGGAGATAGTCTGCCCAGTAGCCCAAAGTTTGACTTTCCCTAAGCCTCCTGTTACTCCCTGGTGGACTGAGGTCAGGCTTGAAGAGTTGCTCAAGTTCCAGAGCAGTAAGTCGCTTTTCAGAGTGGCACAGGACCGGGGCCAGCAGAGTAGGGTGTTGCTGTAGTGCGTTTAAAAACTGAAGGGCTGAAAGACCCTCCTTGAATCTGAAGAGTGAACGAAACAAATGTTTCATCACAAAGTCACATTTAAATAACCTTATACCTAAAACAAGGGGGGGTGGCATGAGCACTTAAAGATTGGCACAAGACAGGCAGGGAAAGGAGAGACGGACGTCCCATATCAGTTATACTACACAGGCACACATTTTGACACTGACTAATTGCTAACAGATAAACATAGAATAAACCAAAGAGGGGGACCATGAGGCATTTTAAACAAAACATTCTTACATACATTTAAAAAAAATCACATGAATACAAATATGATCTTACCTGTCAATTACAGATGAGTTTCGGCCAATAATGTACCACTGGAGGTAGTCTGACACAAAATCTTTCTTTCCTTCAACAGAAGCCACATGTCTCAGACAACCTGCTGTCTGTAACATTGTGCTGTGTCTCATGGTCATTTCTCGCAAGGCATCCACTGAGGCAGCATTCTCAATCTGAAGATTATAAAATGGACATAAACAATCCAGTCAATAACTGCATGTACTGTATATTCTTGCCATTTTTGTTCCATTGCAAGATTTATATTATATTACTATTACTACTATCCTTGTGCAATATATACCTGGCTGCTAAATCCTCTATTACAGGATGTGTTTTTTGTAAATTGTGTTTGTGTATCTTTAATAGTTTTTAATCATTCTTCTTACGTAACATTAAGCTGTCTTTGGCTCTATTCTGCTACAACAATGTAAATGTCCCCTCTGTGGGACTAATAAGGGTATTCTGATTCTGATCACAAAACAAAAAATGAAGCCAATTCGGTGTATGTGATAAAGGTAAAGTAAAGATGTCTCAAAACACTGCAGGAACTACATAATATTCCACCCTACCACACTGTTGCTGTATGCAATTCTCACCTCTTGTAAAGCTTTCCCTACTTCTTCATCAGTTATTAAATCAACTGTTGCTTTGAATGAAGGCTGGCCTGCAAGATAATGTACAAGATCTTCTGACAGGAAATGTGGCCCTGGACCTCCATGCACAACTGACACTGCAATCAACTTTCCTGCCAAGTAGTATTCATCCTCCCTAACAGGTGTGAATAAATGTATTCATATTGCAAAATTAAAACATTATTTATTATATACTTTAATGTACTGTAATGAAACTCAAAGTTTTGGAAAAATTGTTCAAGCAACAAATCATATGTCATGTGATATATATGGTTAATGATCATTAACAATTGTATTAGTACACTTCTAACCGTATGCATACCATTTGCATTGTAGACCAAGAAGCGGCGTCCGTCTGGTCCATCAAAAATTGGCCGGTCTTTCAGAATCTTCATCAGTAGATAGAACAACTCTCTCCTGGAACCACCTGAGTCAATTCCTTCTTGGAAAACACCAGTATCATCAGTGAATTTAACCAGCATGTCACAGTTTTCTGAATACGATGTACGCTTGAAACCTCTGACTGCTCCATCCCAAACATTAGCCCTTGAAACGTTGAACCGGCTGACTCTTCTTGCAAAAACAGTTTAAAAAAAATAATTTTTGTATCATAAATATTGTACAGAGAAAAAAAATGTAATGCCAATGTAATAGCTGTCCGTTTACATTTCAGTGTCCAATAAACTCGTCATGTTGACTGCAACCAGCTCTTCGTCCTCTTCTTCAACACATGGTGCATACAGGTCTGTGTATGTACTGTTAGGAAATGATCATTCTCATGTTAAAACATCTTACAAACAAAAATGTCTTTCTCGTGTAAGTGAGTCACTAACATTTGTACTTGCCTGTAGCAAGTAGTCTTGTCTGTATTTGTTTTGGGTGGACCCATATCCTCAGTATCAGATATTACTATCTGAAATACAAATACAAATGTCTGTAACAAAACAACACTGAACGTTAGAAACATCAGGCTTCCACAATCTGCCTCAATACCTGTCCAGGCTGAGTTGTGGATGAATGTCCAAGTGCCTTCCTGAAACATGATAAAATTGATAAAATTATTAACTTCATGATACAGGGTATAGTTGAGTTTTAAGTAACAGTTAGAGGTAGGGGGAACCATAAGATTTATAAATAACAGATTATTTTTGTTTTAAATTAGATTAAACATGACATGTATGGTATTTTTGTATCCATGTTCACCAGAGAAAATGCTGTGGCCTATTCTTATCATCCACTTAAAGATCATCCCCTGTAGTAAAAGCAAAACGTTCAACACATTATTATGTATGCTGCAGTAGAGGATGTTAACATGTACAAATATTGAATAATAACATCCACAAACCTCCTCTAAAATGTTTCTCAAGGCAAATGAAAAGAGTGATCCTGGCATATGCCTTTCCTAAGTCCTTTTTATATTCTGCCAATGTGAATGGCTTTTCTGAACCAGGCACATTGACAACCTCTGAGCAGTCTGGATACAAAAGGACGTACGGTCCTTCATCCATGTCCTTGTTAAAGGCTTTCATTTTCTGGACAGCTCGTTCCAGTATAGCACGTGCTGCTACCTCCGGGTCTGTAAACAACGGGAGTGCTTCCCTCTCCGAGGCTTTAAATCAACTCCTTGTGACGACATCATTCCTATGTTTATCTAGTAAAATAGCAGAGATATAAGTAATGACACACACAGAGACACTGAGATTTCTATGAAACAGTTAATGCAGCTTGCCTGGACTCGTCTCTTTTCTTGTTTAAGTCTTCCTTTCCCACAGTTAAAAGACTGTTTCTCTCTTAACTTTGAGTTTCTGTACTCCATGAAAAGTTTATAGGATCGGCCTGGTTGTTCTGCTGGTATGAATAGTTCCAATAAAAATATAAAAATTAGCAGCTCCAACAATCAGCAATAGCAAGTCTGCATTAAGGTTTACGGAAAGCCTAAAATAAAAACTAGCATATTAGCTAAATGCGTTGCTATTCCGTTAAGACATGGATTGGTATTTGACTGATATGAAACTGTGATTGCACTTTTATTTACTGCATGTCTTACATTAGCATCACAAAGCTAGCGCAATACTACACTTACTTTGTTTAGCATTTTCCGGCTGTTTCGATGTCCCCTGTGCGCTTAGTACACCCGTCTGGTCCGTGTCCTTTAAACACTCCAGAGATCCTCCACACGAAAGGCAAAACCGTGTCACTTGTCCCAGGTTGTTTCCACAAAACGGACAAAACATGTTTACCGAACATAAACACACCATAGACTGTGTATGAAACACACTCGTACCTTCGGTCTTTCCGCCAAAACAAATGTAAATTTGAGCCAATCACGTCACGTCACATCACTTCCGGTACAATGTACATTCCCTTTCCGGTTTGATTCTGGTTTGTAAATGTGTTTCGGGAAATGTTAAAGTGTTTCAGAATGGTAAAAGTGTTTTGCATTTTGTTAATTTGTTTTTGTTAATGTTAAATTGTTTTGTCCTTGGTAAAAGTGTTTTATACAATGTAAATTTGTTTTTAGCTTTGTAAAAGTGTTTTGCATCTTGTTAATTTGTTTTCGTTAATGTTAAAGTTTTTTTTCCTTGGTGTTTTTGCTAATGTAATTTTATTTTATAAAATGTAAATTTGTCTCAAGCTTTGTTAAAGTGTTTCACACTTTGTAATTGTCCATTGCACTTCCCAGCCACCGTAGAATTACCTACCCTACCTTTAAGTATTTGAAATAATGTAGAACGCAAACATGTCAGTATTTGGAAACATTTCTGAAATGGTCAACTGTTAATGTCCAAACCTTGAATAATTAACTTATTATGTCATACTATTTGTATATACCTTGAAAACGTCCACATACATAAGGATTATCTAATATTTTAGGGTTCAGATGAAACCACCTCAGAGCTGTGTTTTTTTGTTTTACTTTGTGCAGGGAGTGACCTCTAGTGGCAAGATTTAGGGCTTGAAATTAATGAAATTCACAGCACATCTGTGGAATGGATTATTAATTCCTGCTCATGACAGACTGATACAAAACTTAACCAAAGTCACTTTTTGTTGGATTTAATGTCTTCATGTATGTAAGCATCTCCTAACATGTGTTCTGTTCATGCGATAATTGATGAGTTACTGTATGGGAAACATTTCTCATGTTCCTCTGAGCGTTTTCACAGGCGCGAGGCCTCTGGCAGGTTGCTGTCTCCCTCTGTCTGGCTGCTTCCAACAGGACGTTGCATGTGGAGCGCAGTGTACACACCTCTGACTGTGAACAGCAGGGAAATGGCAGCAAAGTACGAGGCGTAGATGAGGAACTGCAAAGACATGAAAAAATGACTTGCATTGTCGATCTGCAATTTAAGTAATCCAATCATTTCCTTTTGTCTCTGATGTTATGACTCTCTCTATATTTGTATTGAATGCCCTTAAAACAGCATCATTGTGTTATTATTCCGTACACATGTATCTGCAAAGTAAAGTTTATAGTTTTATATAATTAAATGTTTTCTTTAAACGTGAAAACCAAAATAAATAAAGCATATGCTAACTACATGAACCTACACATGTATGTACTGCAGTACCTGTACCTGCGAGGTGATGGTTAGCTTCAGAGACTTTGTGTTGATGACAATGGCGGTGAGGAGACTCTGGAGGATTGTGCCTACAAAGCTGTTGAATCCGAATACCAAAGCATAGCGCTCCCTTTGTAGCGTCTTGGCTATCTGGAAACTGGGAATTACACAAATTAGATGCTCATGAAAGTCATTTATACTTATATGTAGGAAGGCCTACAGTAAAGGACAATCAAGTATAACAAATTATTAATCACAACAAAATGTATCCGTAAGCTGTTGCTGTCTATATCATCCTAATTATGCTGTTTATAGCCCGATGTCGCTTTGAGGGGAATGTTTTGTTACCATGCTGTCATTCTAAAAATGATGTTATTATGCTATTTAGCTTGCAGGTACTATTAACTATATCACCATTTTACTTTATGGTGTTAGCGTGCAAACAAATGTGTATTAGCATTAAAGGCAGTCTAGCTAAGAATAATTGGGATTTCATTAGTTTTGCAGATATTTTGTCATAGACAATATTTTTGACCTGATAGCCGCCTTTTCGATGGTTTCCTGTCAATTATTCTGAAGTAGGTATTACCTTTTAAAACCAGGGCAGTTATGGCACATAAAATGTCCAACAGAGCTGTAAAACAAAGCAGGGCAAACCTTTGTGCTACAAGAGGATAAGTCATTACCAAAGTTATTAGGGTTTATCTTCTTGGGATATCTTTACCAAACGTAATGGCATACGATCTAATCGTTTTGAACAAATTCCAATTCAAATTAAAAAGGTCAATGGATGCACCAGAAGACATGTCAGGGATCACTGGAGTCATACAGTAGCATCCTTTGAAGGCCATGATGGCAATCAATCTTATAGTAGATATTTCAGACTGGACCACCTTGGTGTATTGAGTGACCAATACCAGAATTGCCATTCTTAGCTGAAAGAAATAAAGTGAAAGTTATAAATTTGTCTGACACAGTTTTGATTAAATAGTTTGTTTGTAAATATAAAGGTAAATATCCCACATTATGGGCTAGTGATGTAATCATCAGTGTTTTCATTATATATATATATAGTATATTTTCCTCATTGGGATGTTGTTTTTTTATACATGAATGTCTTGAATATATTATACTTCGTTTTTAGAATGAACCATGTCCTTTTCAGGGAACATTGGGACTTCCTTCCTCTCATTTTAAATCATTCTCTTTACTTCAAATAAAAGAGAACTGACTGAAGCAGAACATATTTATATATAACGTTATTAATGTAAAATCAAATATTAAGCTGACAGAAAATGAGGAGGAAAAAAAGCAGTAAGTAGAGTTTTTAAAATGTCCAATATTCATCAAATGATAAATAATTGTTTCGATAATTTACTATTTTATTATATCACAAAACCTTATATTGCATATTTGTTTAAAATATTAAAGTGTTGTCCACAGAAGACATGCTGTAAAAAGTAAAATAAATAATAGTATAAAGAGAAACAAATATGTTTTTTGCCTCCTTATTGCTTTGAACAAATACACATATTTAAACAGTTTTTCTTCTTGTTCTGAGTATATGCAAATTAGGCTGCTGACATCCACAATGCATTCTTACGTGCAGATGGTGCTGAGCTGCATGTAAATAGTTTTGAAGAGGATGAAGCAAGAGTAGCTGATCCAGATGTTGTCAGTCCAATCCATAAGGAATAGAGCTCCAGCGATCAGGAACGTGAAACCCCCCAGGACCAGTTCCCCCCACACGGACCACTCCAGAGACATGTGTCCCACAGCAACAGTGGCTGCAGCTCCTAAAGGACAGCACAATCACAGTCAGTGCACTACTATGGAGTACTTAAACGACAGCTAAAGACACATCTTTTTAGATTAGCTTTTTATTAGCAACCCCCCATTTTAAATGTTCTTTATTGGTCTTTATTATTTACCTATATTTTACGTTTTTATTTTTCTTCTGTTGTACCCATGTTCACTTTGTTTTATGGGGTTTTATATCTTATATTGTTGCATCCACTCAGTTGTCTTTTTTCATACATTTGACTTCCTTGTGTCTACTAACCTGATACAATTGTATATTTTACTGCATGTACCTTTTACAGTTCTTAAAAAATAATCTGAGGGAAAAGTCCTGTTTTTTATTTTTAACTTGTGATATGTCATTGTATAAAGCATTTTGCTATATAAATAAAGCTTTATTATTATTATTACTAAGGTGGAGCAAAACAGACTAATTAGAGACTTCAAATACTTTTATTATGCTGTTTATCTAATTATTGGCCAGATCTTTTAACTTAAGGCATGGTGGGCAAAATAATCTAATAAAGCAATGTCAAACCTCTTTGTGGTCGTTCCACAATTCTGCAAACATGAAGGAATTTCAACGGGACCTAATCGCCAAAACTCCATTACATGTATTTGTGTATTCCTGGTAATAAATATGTATAATTACATCAAAACCGTCTCTCCTGATTGTAATGGTAATGTTTATAACTACAGAAAAACGAAATAAGATGATCAGTAATTAACATAAACACAAATACTTAAGTTAGTATTAGATAATGGGGGCTCATCCATTACCATATTGTTTAAAAAAGGAACAATTATAATTTTTGTATCTGTTGGTTGCTGTGGTGAAGTTAAAACAATGTAAACCTTGATATGGCTTTGCCTGGATATCAAATGGTTCCAAACAAGACAACCATAATAACCTGGAGAAAGCATGTCAAAGGAGAACTGCTGTATATAATATAAGCCTTCGCAAGCCACTCATATTAAAAGTATTCGATTGTTGATAATATTAATACATCTAAGCTGTTTAGTGCGCATGATGTGTCTTCATTTGAATCTTTTGCTGCCTTTTTTATGCCGAACACTTTTTCTTCAATTAGACCCACATTTTAGAAACATATGTAATCATCAATACATACAACTGTGACTGTCCAAAGCATATTATTACTATAATTACTATAATCCTCTCTGATAGTGTTGTCTAACATTTATATAGTATTAATAGTAATACTTTAAAAACATCAGCATTTCTTATTTCAGCCACAGGGTGGCACAGTGCAACCCTGCCACATCACAAGGCTCCTCTCACCAAATGTAAAAGGATGTACAGTTGGGGGATCTTCTTCCTCTTTGTATCCTCTGAAATGCTCTCTGGTCTTGTCTCCTCACTTCTCTTCCTTAGAAATAACCTTAACTCACTTCCTATGTGTTTATCACATTTTCTGAAACTATAACGACCTCTGCCTTGTGAAACCTGTTTTATAATTGCTGGAGATTGAATAACTCCTAAACCTGATTAGCATTCATTGAGGTGAGTGTAAATAGGTGAAAGCCTGTGTCCCCAGGGAAATGGATCCATTCACCCTGAGCTCTTTATCTACTCGAATATAAAAGAGCTGGGTATAATTGCTGCTCTCATTTAAATGTGTACATTTCCTTCGAGTCCTCGTCCATTCGTGTTCAATCAGTGCTAATCGTCCAACATGGACCTCACCCGGGCCTGTGTGTATTTAAGACATACTTAATCAATCCCCTTGGCTCTGATTAACAGAGGGGGGTCAAATGGAGCCTGAACAATAAGAGTTCTTTTCACAGCAGTGTCAAACTGGAGTCTTTGCGGGGTCAGCAGGAGCCTGCTGTACAGCTTTATAGAGCGAGATCAATAACGCAGCTGGGCTCTACAGTATGTTCACACAGCAGGAGTTTGTGGTAAATACCACATTGGTGCACATATCCCAGTTTAATTGGATTCATTTTTGCACGTAAAGTATAATTTAACCAATTCTATATGCAACTAAAAGGGGAACTTCAGGAGTTCCCAGAACTTATTAGTGTTTGTCCACTGGGAGCAATTCATACTGAAATCGGTCTGGTAGTATTAACGTCTGGACCAACTAACTGGATCAACATGGTCATCTATAAAACAATGCAGCCAATTTCGATAGAGATATCCTACATTTTAGTCATTGGTATCAACCCCTTTTAATTTACAACTTTTCACATTTGGTCAGCCCTAACCCTAACCCTATACCCTAACCCTAACTATATCCATAAACCTTACCAGGGTTAGGATTAGGGCTGACCAAGTGCGAAAAGTTGAATCCTATACCCTAAGCATTATTTTCTAACACATTGGGTGGCCTCAGACGTGAAGCAATTACCACAGTTAGCACGGTGTTACAGTAACAGTGTACATTTAAGACACTTGGTAATGTTTTGTAAAGAAAGCTACTTTGTAAAGTGTTGAAGAAGATATTGGTTTTGTCACGGCTGGAGGGCAAGGTACGCAGGACATAAATGCAGAAAATATGTTGAAAGCAGGAATCCCTTATTTCCAAAACTAGGCCAGGTAAACAAAGTCAAAACTAGGCAAGGCAAGACAAAACATAAAGTCGCTCAGAACATAAACCCTTCCAACAAAGTCAAGAATCCCACAACGACAGACAGAAACACCAGAACTTAAATGCACACAAAACTAATCACATCAACAAGACACATGGGGGGAGGGAGGAGGAAACAGAGGGGCACAAGGTGAACACAGAGACAGGAAGCAACAGACAAGACGGGGGGTGAACACTTTTCAAAATAAAACAGGGAACCAAAGACAGATCTAGACGGGAAAAAATAAAACAGGGAAAACTAATACGAATCCAAACAGGTTTGGATTTAAATAAATGACGTAATTTACCTAGCATTTTTTTTTGATTGCATACGGGACACAAACAGCATTCTCCTGTATTTGTTTAACTAATGCCATCCTCAGTATCACACTGACATCATCAGTTTCACTTGAATTGCTTTTCTGAAAGGTTAAAACAAAAGCTGTATGCAGATCACACCATTTTGTAATATGTGTGGCAAACATGAATATATGTAACCTCATGCTGTGTTTGTCTTTGCATGCTGATTAGATAACAGATAATGTGTGTTACATGTGGGGGAGTACAATTTGAATTTGCATGCGTTGTATTCCAGTTTGTGGCCTGAATATATACGGAAATGTATTCTGCAGGCCAAATTACATTTAATACCTTGGACATTCCTGACCTGGGGAAGGGAATATACTAAATGAAACTGTCATGAATACAGTATCCTTAAAGTTAAATATTCGTTTGAAGTGTAAATGATTCATAATAACTGCATGAAACCTTGGATAAATAGCTAGGTTTCCTCTAAACTACTTCTCCTTGAAAATAATACTCTAAAAAACTATACAACAGAACATAACTCTGTTTTCTGCATACACATTTGGTTTTATCTTTATCCTAATGAGCTGCAAAAGATATATATTTTTCAGGACACATAATTATTAATAAACTGATAGGAGAAAAAAAAGTAAATTATGTTGTTCTTTTCCTGCCA
Source organism: Notothenia rossii (assembly GCF_949606895.1). Lineage (NCBI taxonomy): Eukaryota > Metazoa > Chordata > Actinopteri > Perciformes > Nototheniidae > Notothenia > Notothenia rossii. The sequence goes on from NC_136912.1 coordinate 70,919,352, forward strand.
TATATTATCATGCAGGTAATCCATATTCATATTTTCCCTATCGGTTTCAACCAGGTCTCTTTCCTCAGGGAGGTTTTTCTACGAGTGGAACAGAGGAGAATACAAGAGGAATCTTTGGGGAAATATCAGGTACCGGGCCCTACAGCTTGACTGCATGTTGTGCAGAAACATTTACAAGTGAAAGGCATACAGCTGGTTGTGGTTTACACAGAGTAATTGCCTTTGGCTTCTGGGGGAATACAGGAATGTATCAGTACTATAATCAATAAAAGTGTACTAGCTGGATGGCAGCAGCTGCTTCACCCATCTGGGGATGAGAGCAGGCAATTAAATAGTCAAATTAATGTTGCTCCCATTGTCGGCCATGCTTTTGGGGTTTGCAAAATACTGATAATAGAAAGGGATTGTGTTTTCTCTGTGTGTAGTTCTTCAATTATTTTTGTAGTCGAATGTGTAAAACAGCTCAAATGAAAAAAGTGAGAGTTATGAGGTTGGCTATATCTTTGCAAGCAGAAGTCTTATCATCGCTGTCAGGTCTCCAGGCAACCGGCATGATATAAAAGTGTAACAATGGTGCATTAGTTACCTGACAATGTGCTGATGCCGTCCACTGCTCCATTGAAGGCTGTGAAGTTTCCCGGCTCCATATAGACCCAGAGGAGCTGGATGTACCCTGCGACCTGGTAAAAGCCGCATTTCCCCATAGATGCCCATATGCAGAAGAAAAGCATAGCCACAGAGGAATAACATTTCCTAAAGTCCAATGCAAGCCTTTTGAACATCGTCCCAAAATGCTTTGCAGCTATCACGCTCTTCACCCACGCATCTTGGCTTCCTGACTCCTGATTGTCTTCACCTGAGCTTCCCTGTTGTGCAGATAAGCTACCCTTTAGAAATAAACTACCGGTAGTCTTAGGCATGGGCAGGAACAAGGAGGTTATCAGTGATATGGTGACAGAAATAAGAGTTACAATAGCTAAGCAATACAGGGACACCCCACCCAACGACAAAAGCAGTTGACCCAGCAGAGCACCCACAGAGTAGCCCAGCAGTATGGCCGCTTTGACATAACTGGTCACTCTCTGATATTGGCTGGGCTGAACTACGCTGTAGATGTAGGAGAAATAGGCCACGTCTGCTGCCATGGCAATGCTGTAGCTGAAGAAGGCCAACTGAGCAGAGCGGACCCCCGAGCCAACTAGGAGCAGCACAAATGCCGTGGTATGGCTGAGCCCCTGGAGGATGATTACAGGCTTGTACCTGAGGAAGTCTGTCACCAAGAGGACTGGGATGAGGAAAACCAGGCTTGAGTAAGTCCACACAGGATACACCTGTCTATTCACCTGGATAGAAGAGGGCAGACAAAGACCTTATTATTTTTGGGGGAAATGATTCACAAGTGCTGAGAGAGTACTGGATGAGAGCAGCACGCAACATACAGTTCCAACTCTATTCGTTATCAGGGAAAAATGAATCTTTGCATGTACAGGATGGAACAGGAAGCAGAACAAATTAAGCTCGAAGTGAGACAAGATGATACATTATAATATTATTCAAATAAACAAAGTGGCTGCAGCTTGAAAGCCAAATTCCTTTAAGTGAAAATATGGCTCTTAAATTGCTTTTCCCATGAAGTTGTTGTTTTGTGTTTCCCTCCTACTTTGACTAAAACAACATTCAAAGATGGCTTTTAAGGCAGTGGTGCTATTTCAAATCTCCATCCCTCCCCTAAATGTATCGTATTACTTGAAGTGTTTTAAGATATTTAATTTTAAGATTAAGTTTGATTTCCTAATCCTTTAGATTTCAATAGAGTGCCGATTGAGTGTTGAGTGAACAGTTAATTATATGAATATATCAGCTCAGTGCTAGTCTTACCTGAAACAACTATGCTCTCAAGAGCTTTCTGTTGGTATGGTTATGAAATTATAAATACATTATGTGATCTGTACTTTGTTCACAAACTTAGTTGGACTTCATAGGAAATCTCAAAAGGCACTCAGGAGTTTCAAAAGGTAATTTGCAAAATAAACGGTTCAGCATGAAATGAGTACACCTTGTGTCTACGTTCCATCATTTGTGCATCACAAAGTGATCGTCATTGCAGAGGTGTGAAGGAACCTATCCTCTTACTTTGCAATGCCACTATGTGAGGTGTTCTCCTCAGTCTGCACCAAAAACTTTGAATTCACTCGTGTAAACAGGATCGCTCCACTGATGTTGCATTATTAATGCTGACATCGGTTTGCTCCGGCTGTACATTATATTTTCATATATGGAGAGAAAATAAAATGTTGTTAAATTATGAAAAAGGCAATTAATATTACAATACAAATGCTTCCTCTAGGGCAACATGTTGAATTATTAACAAAACATGTGATTGCTTTAGTTCAAACAGTAACTAGCCTAACTAATTGACACATTCTCCCATTGAGACACAAGAGTGATGGTTGTTTTGTCGGTTAGTTCATACATTTTTCTTGATAAAATATACGGATAACAACTGGCAAGACTGCTGCGAATCTTTTCGCACAGTACTTGTAGCCTCTCTAAAAAAACAAAAAAACAAATCTTGTTATAACAATGATGGAATCCAGTAATAAATGAAGTTGCAATTTGCTTTAGGTATTCGTAGTCCGATTACAGAGATCATAAACTTTCTGTACCTAGATCTCGCCTCTACGGCGACACTCAACTTAATTTATAATTTTAACCCTGTTAATGACAAAGCTGAATTTGCTTTTTTCAAACTTCTGAGCACCTAGACAGAATTTCAAATGTTATACTTGAAGTCGTTTTTTTTAATAATATATATAAAACAGCAACACAACAAAGGATTAAGTTACCATTTTTACAGTAACGGCTAAACAAAAACTGATCAAACCAATGGTTCAACAGACATCTGAACTCATAGCTCAGTACCTCACCTGCTCTGTAGTGAGGTTTTTGTAAGTTCCTGTGAGAAACTCTGTCATAAAAGGCTCTATAGGCCTCATCATGGAGAAGAAACCATAGATGCAGATCGGCACAGTGGGGCCCACCCAACCAGCATGGCACGGCATATAATGTCCTACCCAGCACGGCCTGTTACCACACTCCCGGATCCCACAGAACCCCATCGTTCTTCAACAGCTCCCGGGGGACGTCTCACTGCGTCCGGCGAGAGCATAGTCTAATTTAGGCAGTTTAATCTGTTGAGATATGGGAGCCCCAGATAAGGCCAAGGTGAGACTGACTGTGAACACGGAGTCACCTGCTTTGCCATTGTTGTTTCTCTCCTCTGAAGTTTTCCTGGCTGCGGCGAGACAGGAAAAAAATGGGAGCCTGTGAGTGAAGAAACATTAAGATGAAATATGAGGTGGTAAGCCCCTGGGGCTCCAGCAGGTTATAATAAATACTGTCTCCTCCTCTGTCTTTATACAAAACACCGTCATTCCTGCAGATATTGAGGAAGAGGTGGAAGTCAAGCAGAGGAATATGCATGAGTGCACCACCATGCTGCCCCACACACACGAGAAATACATGTGAATGATGCCTTTAATGTTTTTACACTGCTTTGCAATAATAGAAAAGATTACACAATACTTAATGCACATTCTTCAGGCTGCTAAATAAAAACAAGAGTTATGTATGGATTGGACACATCCATAAATATCTCTAAGCTCTAAATTCAATGAACCCAAATTTCAATTTTCCAGAGTAGCTCATGTGATCAGATAAATGTAACGTTCAGCATTTTGTCTCTGCGACTGTCATCAAATAACAAGTTAATAACTTTAAAGTCAGTTTTTGGAGATCGCAGGCTGGCTTGGCAGTAAATTGTTAATGGTAAAGGAAAGAAATAAGCAACGCAGTCATTTCCCAGATGAGAATTATTGTAGTCTGTAAGTTAAAAATATCCATTGGCGAATTATGACTCACCAGTGGGGCGTCAACAGAAAGCTCTGCCTCAGCTCAAACTGTCAGCCAGTCCACACAACTTAATTCTCACCATCAAGGTCACTGGCAATGGAAATATTATATATTTTCATTTATATGGCATTTATAGTTTAATGTTGTCAGATTTCAAGTATGCAATGCTCAGTGACTATGGCTGTAAGGGGGAGATAGAGAAACACACAGTTTGACCTTTACACTGTCAATGTAGAATTCTTATGCCCCTTACATGTTGTTCTTTTGTTGTTCAATGTTGTAGAATCACTAATAGAAAAAGGTCAGACCACTTGTATCCACAAGGCACCAGTGAACCTGTGTTTTCATCCATGTGCTTTATCAATGTTTTTTATTTGCCTCTTTAGTTTGACTTGAAGCTAAGGACACCAAATTGGGTAGGCAATCCTTTAATCATAAATCCAAATAATAACAGTACTAGTGTTAGTAATTATTAAAAGCTGCACTGGCTGTAGAAACACAAGTAATAGCAGCACTACTCTTCCTCCTCTTAAGTTTGCCATTTTAAAAGAAGCTAAATATATTGTAACCAAAATTCCAGACAACACAAATGCAAAAAGCTTTGCCAGGATCACAGTGCCTTCCATCCTCTACTACTCTCTGGACTTATTACGCTCTTAATCATCTCTGACCTGCAGTCGTATTCCTATTAATTTACAGCAGACAGAGATGGACCTCATTCTCATTTTGAGGAGCCAGACTACCACATTTTCTTTTTTTTCTCTGCAATGTTCTCTAGCCCGTAGTGGGAATGAAGTGATGATCAAAGGTTTTCTATCTTCCATTCCCCCTTCCTTTCCGCCTTTAAATGCATGGGTAAAGATAGTGTCAGACGGCTTCATGATAGCTAGGACAGAGTGGGGGCCCTCGGAGGCAATGGCAGGTAAATGTCTGATATTACCTGCTGTGCGCAGTAGGGCCAAATAGACCCCAGCATGTTGAAGGACATCTAAAGGCTCATGACAGCATATTCCTGTGTGTCAAGAGCATCGGCTCGATATTAGAGTTTGTAGTGAATACACTGTTGCGAAAGCTCGGTACCCTGGTAGACACTGCTCTGTAAAACAAGGAGTTTTTTGGAGGTTAGTCCAACCCTTTCCAAAAACATTAACAGCAAAGCACATTTAGAATATACGAGCTTAATCTACAGGAAATACTTTTTTTAAATCACCTTTATAAAAGGAGAATCTTTTATTTTGTGCATTGCCCTTGGGTTTTTCGATTTCCTGTGCATGCCCTCGCTTAATAGTTCAATTAACCTATTTATCCTTTGTTCAACATTGCTTCTGCATTGCAGGATCTGACATGGTAAGTGTTCAAAAGCAGCCCGGATGCATTGATTCCCGACGCTTCACAGGCCAAACCCATCTTCTTACAATCTCCTTTTTTCTCTTTCTCTGTGCTGCCGGGAGCCTGACAAACAGCCAGTGTGTGTTGGGATGGAGTGGAGAGGGAGTTGGTGTATATTGAGGTGTTTGTGAGGCTCAGATAAGCATATGTATGCAGTAGTATGCTGGCATAAAAGTACTCTCATTGCGTCAAACTGAAATTACGTGGAGGTTCAAGTTTTTTTTTCTTTGGTTTTCTTTTGTTCCCACCCTCCATTGTGGTTGTTAGAGATTTCATTGGAAATGTAGTTGGACCTATTTTAAGGTAGCACAACATTAAAAACTGACAATTTTAATATTACTTAATTTGTATCAAAAGACTAAATTATGTCCTTTACACATTATTGGCTCAATTCACGAGTTTGTCTTTTCAAGGTATATATATTTGATGTTGATTCCCTACGACATATTCACCAAATTTGTTTTAAGAATCTAATTTATCTAAATTATTTTTCAATGAAGAGTAATAAAAGGTGTTGAATTAAAGGCTTAAGGTGACAGTGTATTTCAGTATTTTCAAGGGTTTCAAATTAGGGTTGCAAATTACCCGATACATTTGCAATGACCAAATAACCAACTGATACATTGTGAACCACAGCAAACCCAGTTCAAATTTAAAATATAATATCAGATCAAATACTTTATTTTATTCTACCAAATAAAATTCTTAGAGACACATACAAGTAGGGCTTTAGTAAGTTGCTTTCAAACATTGGATCCTCAATCAAGTGAGTCTGTATTTAAGAGGACATTTCACTCCACTAGATGGAATTGGTAAACTAACTAACTAACCAAAACTTTACTGCACCAACACATATTTCTCAGTGCAGTCTGATGGTAAGATTACAACAGAGTGTTAAAACATCGCACTGTAATCAAGCATCTGAAGTTTTTAAAGAAGCCTTTGGGCCAGAAGCACTAAAAGCATGGCCATAATGAAAAACACCCCATAACACTAGATGGAGCTGTTGCTTTATCAAACATTTTCAACATAACACCTCATCTCAGTGATGCAGGGTGCTCGTGACACATTCCTGACAATTGTGACAGTCTCAGCCTCAAACTTGTGAGGGCTTCAGCAAGAGCAGCACACGCTGATGGACAGACACACTGTGAGAACCTCAAAACCAGCTGTCCCTGCCATGCGGCCATCTGCCGCTTCCTGTCTAATTGGATGATGAGTGCTTCGATTGAAACATGTGCTTGATTGCTGAATATCTTATCTCCACATGTTTTGAACTAAATGAAGGCCTTTCAGTGTTTCGATACCATGGCAATGGAAGCAGCAGAATTAGTAATAGCGCTGGCGGTACATGCAGTAACAGTCAATAGATCATAGATGTGGCTGACAGCAGCTATGATCTATTGACGTGCTTTTGGTGAAGATATAACTTGGTCCACAGAACCATAAACATACTTGCTATGTTGGCTTACAGCTAAGCCACTTTGACATTTTGTTCACTCAACCATGGGGTAACATTTCCTGACACTGGGAAATATTGTAAAGATCCAGGATTTCACTGTATTTAGTATTCATTAAAAGCAGAAAAACAACATGCTATTTCCTTTCAACCCTGACCAGAATGTAGGATATGATGAACCCCTTTGAACGTCAGGACATTGCTACTATAATCAAAACCAGAAGACGTATTAATTGTACAGTAGAAACAATTTTTCAGAGGGGCAAGATCCTGTTTGTCCACTATAGCTCTCAGTCTGGTGAAAATGAAAAATACGCTTTTTCATGATACACTCCGGTATGGCTCTGTCTTTGGGAGCTTTGCTAAATAAATGTGAAATACGTTCCTCATGCATAAAAGGATGATCTCAGTTTTCAGTGGAAACACTGCGACAACTCTAATTACTTACAATGCACAGCCAAACAAATCATGAAATATAGCACCATTATGTTGCAATGCCTTTAGGAATCAATTCCACTAATGTAAAACAAAAGTAAAATGTAAACAAAAGAAATAACTTTGTGGGATAAAATGTCACGGAATATCAGTATGTCAAAGGCACAGTAAGGCTCACAGAGAGCTATGTTTTATAAACAATTTCACATTTGAGCCAAGTGGACTTATGGCTGTCAGCGCTGAACCCAACCCTGTGACATTTAAAAGGGAAAACAAGAACGATTTTCACTGTCCCATCTCACAAAATGACACTAATATCCTCAGATGTGTGTGACAGGGATGACACCATGAGCTGGAATTTTTGGCTTTTTAGGACTCAACTCTCTTGGTTATAGATATTATTTTATTTTTACAGTCCGTTCAATCATCAGCATAACACTGTGAAACTTCAACATTTTTAAGTAGTTTGTTTTAATATTGTTAGGTTGACATATTGGTAGGTTCAGTCTGTAGGGGCTAGGACTTTGAACCGAAGGGTCGCCGGTTCACGTCCCGATCGGACCAAGAAGTAAGGAGTGTGGACTGGTACTGGAGAGGAGCCAGTTCACATCCTGGCCCACTGCCAAGGTGCCCTTGAGCAAGGCACCAAACCCCCAACTGCTCACTGGCGCCGGCTATACTGGCTGCCTCCACTCTTACCTCTCAATGTGCATGTGCATGTTTGCATATATAACTGTGTGTGTATTTGTAAAAAAAATGCATATGTGTGTATCTGTATGTATAACAACAAACGCATGTGTAAAACTGAATTTGCTCTTTGGGGGATCAATAAAGGTCCATCTTCTTCTTCTTAAGGATACGGTAGGCTATAGGGTTAAAGTTACTTAGCCACTGCAAATAGGTACTGGCAGGATACAGTATCATATGTGCTAACAGGGTGATCAACACCTAAACAATGTGTTCAGAGCTCCCTTTTTGCAAAAGTTTGCACGCAAAACCTTGAATAAAACAGGAAAAAATAGTTAATTTGAAAATACAGGCTCGCAAAGTTCGGTATGAAAGTGGTGAGAGGGATGGACTCTGTTAAGGAATGGAGTATTATAGAGGTCTTGAAATAATTACCTTCTGGTCCTATAAAGGTCACAGATGACTTAATACCACTTAAACAAGTCCTAAACTGATTAATTAATTGAAAAGGACTACTCAATATGGCAATATTCACGCCAGTTAGAACATATCTATTAGAAAGCATGCATTAAAACTCATTAGGGCTTGTTTGGAAATGATGGGAGGTCTTTGGCACCAATCAATCAAGGTCATTTCTAAGATGATGCCATGCCATAGCTGGAGGGCTCTTAGACTGATGAGCGTCAGCGGCTTCTGGTGAGTGCTGGAGGGCTAATGTCCCCCTCACTGGGCTCCCCTCCTTCCCCTCCTTGCAGACGAGCCCCGCTCTGACAGAGAGAGCTGCAGGAGGAGGAAGGAAATAACAGCTGACATATCAGCACCCTTTTCACATCTTGTCAGAGTCTTTCTCTTTTGCCTCGATCTAATATCCAGAACCCCTTGTTCTCCTTTTCTTTCCCTCATTCCCTCCTTCTCTCTCTGTCTAGTTCTCATTCCTAATGGGTGCTCAGGCTAGCTGCAAATAGACTGCCTTTTCATGAGCTCCCTGTGTGAGGTTGTGGATGAGTGCAAGCATGCATGAACGTACTGTATGTGCATGCAATATTTCATACTTACAGCACTCCTTTACTAGTACGCCTTTCTCCTAACCACCAGTATTTCTGTTGCTGTCATTCCATCGTTTGTAATGATACTTTTTCTCCTTTATTACATCTGCATTTAGCTTGAAGGTATCTATCTAGATTTGTGAGAGTAATTGTGGCAGAGGAGGAGGAGGAGTTAAAGAAAGTGGAGGAAATTAGCTAAACAGTTATTTGATGTGAAAGCGTGGGTTTTTTTCTGCAGCATTTTCTATTTCCGAGCACCACTTCATATGTTGTTTGACAGCTCTTATCCAGATCATTCAGGATGCTTACATCCGCAATCAAGTCATCATATTCTCCGCAGTGCTTTTTTGTGAGACTTTCTGATTTTGGCTCACATACAAACAGGAAACAATATTTAGTGCACATCAATAGAGCAAAGAGCCTGACATCATAAAAACTCAGGCATGATTTTAATTCCCCTAATTTACATAATTGGTTGAAAAAGCAACAATTAAGGGCAATCGGACCGAATGGAGGTAGAGACAATTAGAGGTTGGAAAGGCAATCATTTGGGTGACCTTTTCACATATGTAAATACCAAACAAGTCTTTAACACCGGCTATCTCTAGAAACTGATTGTTCATTTCAACCTCTAGGTAGTGTTCCCAGTAAATTTGAAGCTTTGTCTCTTTTTCAATAAATCAGCAATGCAATTTGCAGCCATTCCCATTAAGCCTTATATGTTAATGTGGAACATTAAAAACGAAAGAGGAAGAAAAGTCCAGGGAAGATAATCTATTGTGCATTTTAGGCTCCTGACAATAAGTTGCACTCTTCGCTAGATTTAGGCATTAATTATTCTAATTAAAGCAGGGAATTCACTTTAAGGTCAAACTGTCATACTGTACGTTAATAACATGTTCATCTGAGAGGGTTGGTGTGCCAACTCCGCCTTTCTAAATGACCTTGCCGATTGAACTACCCTCATGTGTTGATGCTCTTTCTTAATGACACAGCCTCATTATAAATTAGTGCTGTATTATCGGCCATCCGAATGTAGCTAACAGTCAATTAATTATCTTTGAACTGCAGTCAGTTTTCAATATTTAACACAGATAGAGAAATAATGTTGTTGAGTCAAAACACCCCCTTGCTATTAAGAACTACATAAGTAACTTAAAATATGCAAAATACATGATTTAAATCAACTATTATATAGCCCAGTGCATGTTCATTAACATTTAGCCCATTTTGGTATTCAATGGCAACATAGTTTTTTTCTGCAGTGATAGTGTTCCCTACATTAGTGTCGCCCTGGGTATTTAATATGTGGTTACAAATAAGTAGTCCGTTAATTGGTGCAATATCTCTTAACTAAAATTGCATGTAATACCACTTCAATAGAGTTATTAGGCAGCTAACCAGCTGGAGCGCCGACATAGTTAGTTGTCAACTACATTGTGTCTTTATTTTACAAAAAAAGCTATCCTCAAGTCTTTTTTCTGTTGGATATGTTCGTGACATGCTTTAATGATTTAAAGAGACAAGTGCCTGGTACTCTGTAGGATTAGACATTTTAGTCCAGGGGTTCAGAGAAGCATAAAATTAACTTTCTCTAAATTGACACGTCATAACTTCAATGCCATTATGTCATCAGGCTTCAGTGCATTTCATGGTTATTTTAAATGTTCCCTGCCAAACCCAATTGAAAAAAAACAGGTAAGGAAAGTTCATTAAAAAGAATGACCTTGCTGTGCGCACTGTCACAGGGTTGTTCATCTATCTGTCAATTAATTTTCTGTGAATTGCACTCAGTAATCAACAGTTGGCAACGATAAAAAGATTATGTTGTTCAATAGAATCAACCATTTGCTATTTTTGCAAAAACAAGATTTGAGCCAACCTTATATATCCCAGTGTTTTTCCATTACATTTGGCGATACAGATAGCCTGTGAATATTTTGTTAGGTGATGATTTGAATCGAGATGTATTATTATTTAGTACTTAAGTCACAGAAATATTCTCGTTAATTTTGACAGTCTGGTCATGTCCCATTAGCACAACTTGACCCATGCAAAAGGGGAAGTTCACGGTAGCTCTTGATTTCCATCATTTTCAGATGTTAAAGAAATACGGTACTGAGCATTTGGGTTATCCAATACAATTGTTCCTAAAAAATAGGTGAAAATTAACTTTTGGAGTCAGTCAAAACAAAAGACAGCATAAACACAAACAGTCAATTATGGCGTGCTGTATATACTAGCACACCACATAAGTTGACAATACATCTCATCTCCTGCTCTCATATGTCCACTTTATTCCAACTTGGCTGAGTTACTTTAAGGCAAAGAAGAGACACAAAGGTGCCATTTACTGTGTGTGAATATACCTTCAGTGCATTAAAGAGACACACAACTCACTATAAAAATTCACATTATGCCACATTTCTGGGACTACTCGACTTCTGAACATGAGCATCTGCGCTGCTGTTAACACAGATGTGCTCCTTTGGAAAAGCGAAGAAGTAGGTATGAACTTTGTGAACTTGTAAAATGTTGGTTTGAACTTATGCACCACTTTCAGCTGTGCTAAGAGCTCTGAAGCAGAATACTGAGCTATACCCAGTGCACTTCCTCAGCCACCTTTTCCATCTTTTCTAATTAATTCTCTGTGGAGCTTCACACCTGCGGGGTCCGGACCAACTCTGCTCTCTGGTTTCTGGCTTCAGGAGACAGTAATAGATGTTCGCCTATACAAAACGAAGTGTCCCAGGTCACGGGGAAGGACGACAGTATAGGAAGCCTGAAGCATACCGTGAGGCCATTTCAACAGTGGATTAGTTTGTGTGCATTCTGAGTTTTACTTTAACCTTGCCTGTCTGTGTTATGTTATGCTTTTGTTCTCATCTGGTGGTCTGCTTGGCTCGTTTAGTCAATACAGGGTAGCTGTGTATCATTGTCGCCAACTGTGAAGGATACAAGCCTCACAACCAACCACACATCCTAAAGGTTATGCTTTTGTTTAACATCATACATACACAGACTGATGAGACCTCAAAGTGAATTCCCTGCTTTAATTGAGTGCATGCAATCTAGAAGATAGTGATTGTTAATTGTGTTTTGTGTTAATCTAAGTATTGCCAGTATTTTGCAGCTCACCTTGCTCCTGGCAAAATGCTGAGCTGATGAGCAGCACCTACCAATGTAGATCAAGCCCCCAAGAAGTGCGCTGGACTCTGTGCCCAAAATTCGTTGTGTCCAAACGGCGGTACTGCAACTTCCATATCAATCCGTGACGTCACTGGGATTTTTTTTAACTAAATAAACTACCCATTACGAACTATTTTATAGCCCTTATTAGAATCATTCAGTCCTTAAAGTTGTAAAATGCACTAAAAGCCGAATCTAGATTTATTTTCTCTCTCCATTCATTCTAGTGAGCCGAGTGGGAGCTCGGGGGGGGGGGGGGGGGGGGGCGGGGCTTAAGGGGCAACTTAACTGCGCTTGCTCTATGAGCGTACAGTACATACGTTTCCTTCTGCTCTGATAGCCAGGCATGACGGGTAATCTGTAACGTTTCTCTCTCAAAGGTTGGACCATTTTGCCTTCATGCTCCAATGAGCAGCTCTCATAGGAAAGAACGAGACCCCGCCTCCGACGCTGTATCCAGTTCTTATTATACATCCATGATGTAGATGTGCCAGGCTAATTGGACTGTGGCATTCCCCTAAAACTTTGACGGGTCTTTAAAGAGGACACTTTATCTAAGCCACCCTTCTGTAGAGTCTTCTCTCCCCTGCACTCAACAAGGAACTTGCTAGCATTGGTACATTCCTGCAGTGCAAGGCAGTTGGGAAGAAGAATCAGGAACAGGTTTATTACCAGGTAGGTTAACACATACTAGGAATTTGACTTGGTATGGTGGTGCATACATAACATAAAAAATAAAGTAAAAATACAGGACGACATTTATTTTATGTAAACTATAATAACATTAAAAAATAGTAAAATGTAGCAGTATTTACATTGAATATGGTTGAAATCGTAGAAATATAATTGGAATAGAATATGTGCAGTAATGAAAAACAAGATATTATATATATTGTGTGAATTAATGTAATGCATATAGTCTATGCTGTGGCTAAGGTAAAGTGTCAGTGTGGGGGCCGGGCCTTGTTGATGAGGCCGGTGGCGGAGGGGAAGAAACTGTTCTGGTGGCAAGAGGTTTTGGTCCTAATGGAGCGCAGCCTCCTGCCAGAGGGGAGGGGGGTGAACAGTTTGTGTCCAGGGTGGGAGGGGTCGGCCACTATCTTCCCACTATCGACCTGCTTCCTGGAGGCGTGCAGGTCATGGAGGGATGGTAGATTGCAGCCGATCCCCCTCTCTGCAGAGCGGATGACACGTTGCAGCCTGCACTTATCCTTGGCTGTAGCTGCAGCGTACCAGATGGTGATGGAGGAGGTGAGGATGGACTTGATGATGGAGGTGTAGAAGTTCACCATCATCGCCTTAGGCAGGTTGAATTCAGCTGCCTCAGGAAGAACATCCTCTCCTGTGCTTTTTTGATGAGGGAGCCGATGTTCTGCTCCCATTTGAAGTCCAGGAAGCGGAAAGACTCCACAGCAGAGTGATGGGGGCGGGTGGGGCTGCATTCTTCCTCAAGTCCACAACCATCTCCACTGTTTTAAGAGCATTAAAGAGCCTGTGACAGCCTCCCAACAACTGTTGTGCAATGAAATATTGGGCTACTAGTCATCTCGAACCGTCAGTTTAAAAAAGAAGGTGCGATACCGTTCCGATAAATATCAATAATTTCGAACATCGCGGGGAAATTCCTTCGACTCGTTTTGAAGTTTTGGGGGAAGCCGGAAGTGACGTCAATGCGGGAATGCTTCACTGTGCGGCGAGAGAGCCAAACACGGACAAAGTGTGTTGTCATGCGTAGAAATTGTGAATTACTGAGTTTAGGCACGTTAATAACATTTTAATGAAGTTGACTACAGTATATTCATATTTGTGAGTGCTTTCATGTCAATTCGGCGAACATAAACATAAATGAACGTGGTGATGATGATGATTAAATTACGATTAAAATCGGTAGTGAGAGTTGCTGAATTTCCTCCCGTCGGATGTGAAATAAATCAAATCGATTTTTTTTTGTAGTCGTAAACTCAACTGAATTAAACTACATTTATTAGTGCTTTCATGTCAATTCGGCAAACATATGATACATTAAATGATCGTGAGGATGATGATTTAAAAATCGTTTGTTTGAGCCGGTCTGCATTTCCTGATGAAAAAACAAACTGATGCTTTTTGTAGTTGTAGTACACCAGCATGGATTAAACGTGTGTTTCTTTTACCACAATATTGGGGAAATTAATGGATAAAATGCACAGATTATGATTATTATTATTATTATTGTTATTATTCCCACTCCGATCGGGACACTAGGTCCACCGTTTCCCCGCAGCGAGGCTTCCCCCGTTGACAGTTTTGGTGGGCTGGGCTGGGTGCAGTGGCGGACTGGCCATCGGGACGAATCCCGATGGGCCGGTACCGAAGTGGGCCGGTCGGATAAGTCATGTGGTAGCACATCCCCCACTCCCCCCGTTGACAACTTACTAGCGGTACCGAAGTGGGCCGGTCGAGAGTCCCGCGATGATTTTTAGTCCCAGTATACCACTGGCTACATTATACTATATTATCGCCCATACTGACGCACCTAATTCCTAAACTTCTAACAGATACAACATAAACCGATCCTTCAGCCTCATATGAGCTCTCAGACACGTTCAAAATTAAACTGTCATCGCTGTCTGAGCTTGCTGCTGTGTGCGCCATCGTGCGTTTACATGCAGATGCTGGGGTCCTGAACGGTGCAGCTGGAGCGCTTGGCCCGCAATGACGTCACACATAATTTGGCGGGATTTGAAGAATCCCAGAGAAGATCAAGAATATAGTCAACATTGAAGGGCAGATTAAGCCTGTCACCCGTTTTGTTGAAGATATGTTTATTAATGAATGCTAGATTCTAGATTGTATCTGTTTATATCGTGAATAATTAACCTTTTTTGATCCTAATCTTTTTTTTTACCCATCCGAAAAACTGTTTATATATATTTTGGGATAATATCTAAGAAGAACTCGGAACAAGATAGCAGTGTTCAGGAACTAAACTTATTTGTTCAATAAAATGCATCCGTTTAACTGATGTCTTAGACGAACCTATACCACATTTATATTTAATTGCCAGCATGAATGGGCCCAAAATATCATCCCCTTAAACTGATGGATAAGGATGCCACCTTGGCTGCTCTCACTTGGCGCCCAGTTGTTCCTGATTGGAGGCCTTAAAGCTGAGCCAACATCTCTTTGAACTGCCAGGGCTCTGTTCCCTCATTCAGACGGAACCGTGAGAGGCATGAAGGCAAAGCCAAAAAAGACATCTATAATTAGTTAGTCAGATAGGCTTCACCTCTTCTCAGCCCCTCTCTCAGCTGGCCAGGGCCCCCAGTATAAACACACGCAGTCACTCACACCCACCAAGCCCACCCCCCACTTTGAGATCCATCTCGACTCATGGCTCCGGTTTGTAATTGCCTCACAAGCCTGGATACTGAGAGACGGCCTATTAGGAGAGCACCGGAGCGGAACATAACATTTTCAGTTTCAATTAGGTCTATGAGGGCATGCATAATGCACGGGGGAAGTTTGGCCTCCTCTGAGTGTTGAACTGATGAACTTATATGGGGGAGATGACGCAGCTGTGGTCAAACAAGCTAAACTGAGCTGACTGTTTGCGCTGCATATGGCTGTAAGATTTGTCAGCCTTAAGTGAATTAGTGTGTGCTCATTGGAATGTGGAGATAAGTTTGGACTGAGTATTTGTGAGTGTGTGCATGTGTGTGTGAGAGGTCTTCAGTTAGTGTGTGTTTTAAGCTATAAAAGAGAGGAAACTGCACCAGACTGAGCTAACAAAATTACATCCACGCTCATGAAGCTGCAATTACCTAATCTGGATTTTTAGCTAACTGAGGTGCAGTGATCCCAAAAGATCGGAACTTTGTGTCATGTGATGAGTCCCTCCTATGTTATAATCTACTGATATCTGGATATCAGTAGATTGGATTTAGTCTTCTCATCATTAACACACATTTGGGTTGTTGGTTTTTATGCAGCCACACAGCAAAAATAAAAAAATAGTAACTACAATGGTAATGCTTTCAAAAGTTTTCAATTGCAAACTGAAAAAAAAGAGTCCACACCAGCAGCAGCCTTGATTTTCAATTTTGACTGAAGTAAATCAGAAACACTGTCTCAGTCGCAATATGTTGATCATCGATCATTCATTGATGTACATGTGAATAGTGTCAAATTAGTTTAAAGAGATAGGAACATACATAATCAGTGACAAAACATTGTTTCACTAAACTGCTTTGAATTATTTGTACCTAACCTTAAAAATTACAAACACTAATTGTATCCTCAAATCATGAGGGCAAGCAAATAATCCAAACTAAGCCATTTTAAAGCAAAAACAATGCAATGTGAAAATATTACCATGACAACAAGGAAAATAACTGTTGAGTTACAATAAAACCATACAGCCAAAATATATAATAAACAACATTTATTAATGTTGCTAGCCATCTACAAAGCAGCTAACTTTACAATGTTGACAATAAATAACAGCTGTTAAAGCTGTATGAAGAATTGATCTTGGTATCTCCTTTTTTCCAAACAAAAATGATTTCAAGTTTTCACGACTGGTATGGTTTTTTTTAAATGTTCTGAGGTTACTAAGGAGGTTCCACTAGCACATAGGGGAATCCTTAAGTAGCTTATAGCAAACACTTAGAAATTAAAGTGTTTTTCTGTTTTAGGAAATCCTAACAGGTGCGTGTGTTTAACTCATTGTTATCTAAGGCTTCCTTTTATGAATATGTTAGGACAGCTCTTGCCTAAATGACTTAATGCAATCATGTTTTAACCTTCAATTAGGCCCTTTACTAGTTTTAGTTGCGAGTGATCTTTTAAGGTATCCAAGCTCAACCATATGTTATCAAGACATTATTCTATGTTTTAATGTGGGAAAGAAAGAGTATTAAAAGCTCTTGGGAACTCATTTAATGTTTGTTACTGTATTTATGGATGAATCCCTGAAATTAGAAGCGCTTGCATAAAGTGTTATGGTCTGGCAAAACAGATGCTCTGATTAAATCTGAGTGTCTAACGGCCCCTGGTGCTCAGTAGGTTTCTGCTTTCCCCTTTTGACATTGTGCACCCTCAGGCTTGCAACCTTCGTATCCGTGCCATCTTATCCTTCTGCCAGTTAACTAACTTCGCCGGCTCTGAACTCCCTGGCTTTCCTTCACCCGTCAGCCCCTCGTAGCCAAAAGTCTTGCGGAGCATATCATAGACTGTCTCCCTCACTTTCACATTCAATCTCCCTTCTGTCAAACATGATGTATAGGCCTTCAGCAGTGTTGTAAACCAGTACAAAACTTTGCATTAAAGCTGAAGTAAAGCCAGCACCTTTTATTGGTTCATTTGTTAAATGTATTTATATATTTCTTACATTTATAGATAATTCCTGATATGGATTCAAGATGTTTTTGAATAAGTCCCTAAGACAAATAGGGAGAGGGGGCATTGATGTGAAATGTAGGGATCAATTGCAAAAGCTATATTGCTAGTGGGTTAGTCTTCACTATACTTAAAAAGCATCATGCTTATAATTATTTATTCATAATAATTGTCACATAAAGTATGCATTTTGAACAGGTATTTATTAGAAGAGTTGCAAAAAGAAATTCAGAAAAAGGGGTTTTAGTAAAACTGTAATTTGCTTAGGGGCTAATGTGTGGTTTGCTACAATTGAGCCACAGCTTTAGAAGGCTACATTCTGTATTGTTGGTAATATTCAAATCACAAAGGTGTGACAATTGTTATCATTGAACAGATTATACATGCTACTACTAAATATTGAATGTTAGAGCTTATTCGGGTGCAAGCAGAATTTACTATAAAATATAGTTTTCCTGGAAGTGTCCACATGTTGTCTCGAAAACTTTTGTGTTCTCACATTTTGTGAATAACATTTATCTTTCTTAAGGTTGATGTTGAACTTCACCTTCTCTATCTCCCAAATGTGCACTGAGCTGTTTTTGTTTCTGTCTCCGTGGCACACAAACAATCCCCCACTTAAGAGTGTATCCTGATGTGTGACCATCCACAGGCAGCAATTGACTCCACCGCAGAATGACAACAGTCAGCAGGCCTACTCCCCTGCAACGGCAAACTCTTTGTGTGTGTATTTATGTGATCTGTCAGGCCATAGAGGCCAAGTGTGGCCGAGTGTGGCCGAGTGCCCGCCAGAGCAAACGAGACAGGACAGAACAAGCCATTTTCTTCAAACCCCTCTGGTTTAAACTCCCTATTTTCACACCAGGTGCCTGGAATTGCTCTGTCTCTCTCTATGAGCGACATCCTGATGGCACAGTGGGCAGCAAACTCAGCAAGCCAATAGAAGGAAGCCAGGGGTGAGGCAGCAGCAGGGAAGCGTGTGCGAACAAATTAAACGCGGGGCCACAGAGCTGCAGCTGATAAAATCTCAAACGCTGTGTTTGGGTTTGTTTAGTTTAGTTTCGGTTGGCCTGCAGACATACCTCTCCTGGGCAGTGGGGATCATGTTGACATCCATCTTGTTTATGTTCATCTGCTGTTGTTTATTCAAGTCAAACATGGATGGGGCCGGGTTGAACATTGTTGTCTTGTCGGCTCCCTGAGGTGTATGTGACCTTCCCCCGACCCATCTCTAAGCCTGACTGGCCACAGGCTGCGCTTTAGCTCAGCAAGCCGAACAGCTCTCATATTCCCTGCAGGTCCTGTTCAGTAGCGGAGGATCACCAGGTCAAAGAACCTGGCTTTATTTCAGTTCACACTAAATGTCCAGAGGGCTAAATTGTTAAGAACATATACTGTCTGGCACATTAGGCTGATTGCTGAGGGAGCTGGACAGGTATTACAGCACATGCAGTGGACTTAACAGTATTTTTTTTTCAAATGATCCTCTTGCAGAATGAATTATTCAACACTGTATTTTGTCTTGTACTATGTACTCTGTTATGTACCAATGCTATGGGTATTCATCATGTGTTGGTCATTTCCATTTGTAATTTATTTTTAATTTGTATTCTACATTTCTTTCCTATAGTTTGAATATGTTTCCTCAGGGAAATTACACACAATCAATCAATCAATCAATCAATCAATCAATCAATCAATCAATCAATCAATCAATCAATCATTAAGAGGTTCCTAAACAGTTTCAACTGATGCTCATTAATTAAATTACTTTAGAAAAATGTAGTTGGTACACAGCTACAGATACAATATTGTCTCAAATAACAACTAGTCCTGGTAGTTGCCGTGCTGTAACAACCTGTAAGTCTGTGCACATCATAGTTGAGTCTTTTTTTATTAATTTTTTATTTGTATAGTTGATTGTTGAAGATCAGTTTCCCAAAAAATTCATTAGCATACATCTGTTGCTAAAATAGCTTCAACTTTCGAGGTAAAGCTCTTCAAAACCTGGCTCCAGATATTTTTTACCACTCAATTGTATCAATCCATTTAAAAAAAGCACTCTCACCGTGAGGGACAACAAGTTTTGATGAGGATCCAATGTAGAGGTCAAATGTGCTCATACTTTTAGGTTTCCAGTAGAAACATGAAGAGACGCATTGGAATTTGATAAATACGAAATGTTTTTGAAGGTTAGAAGGCTGATAATGTGAGATGAATAGTAAGACACTGAAAATTAAGATCACTGCCTACAATTACATCCCGTTCTCTAGCTTAACAAATGCTTTCTAAAGACAGAGATCTAAGAGAATCTGTTATGTTCCTATCTCTGAGCCTTTGCACAAGAGATATTATATATATATATATATATATTTCTGTTTGTTTTTGTTCACTGACCATCCATAGATTAACACAATCAATGCACTGAGAGGTAATCTTAGGAATTCAGATCATACGGTGGTGAAAGGGATAGTTACATTTGTGAATCTTCTGTTATAATTACGGTAATTTATTGTGTGTTTCTGCATAACATGTGCTAGTGGTAGCATGTACAGATTAAATAGTGGTGGCCCAAGTATCAAACCTTGCGGCACTCCACACACATAACCCACCTTGATGTACACAAATAACTGCCTGTCTTGTACGAATGTTTTGAATCAGTTAAGAACAGGGCCTGGTGTGCCGATCCAATTTTCCCACCTTTCTAGTGAAATGCCAAGGTCAAGGGTATTGGAAATTGCACTCAGGAAAAGCTAGTGATTTCTAAGACACTGTTTTATATGTATATCATTCACAATTTCGATGAGTGCAGTTTCTGTGCTACTGTGGGATGAAAACCTCATTGAAAACTATGTACAAGGCTGTTTGATGTTAGATATTAAACTGAGCTTTAGAAGTTGTTTAACCTGTTCAGCCCGAAGTCGGCAGGGCTTCTTAACATTTAAAAAGCTATTAATGTGTCATACCCGATTAACGGGGAGAAACTCAGCTAACTGACGATACGAACCATTTTTACCGAAACAAAACAAAAGTCTCACAAGAAGCGTCTAAATGAGCCCTGAGCGAAAAAATGCGAACACACTTAGCACAGAACTCACATTAAAATACCCTTATTACTTATCGTATCTGCACAAACAAGATATCGATTAGCAAGCTGAGATTCCAAGGATTATACAGGTATTAGTATCATCCGATCGGAACTCGCGGCAAAATGACAACAAACAACAACAAAGAAATGTTTGTTTTACGGGACCAAATCGGAAAATAAGTCTTACCGTTGCTGTGTTCTGATCAGAATCAGAATCAGAATACCTTTATTAGTCCCACCGAGGGTAAATGTGCGTAGTTACAGCAGGAAAAAGAGCAACAGACAGCTTAATGTTACATATATTAAAGATGTGACATGCATTAAAAACAAGTACTAAGTTATGATATAATAAAAAATATAATAAAAGATAAAAAGTGACATCTTTTTAAAATACACATCCTGTAACAGTTCTTAGGATTTAGCAGCCAGGTATATATTACACAGTTATTAACGGCTTCTATATATATTGCACATCTAGCACATATTGTACATAGGTGGTTGGTATTTAACAGCAGCAAGTTACACAATTGACTAAATACAAAATACACACCTTGTAACAGTTCTAAGGATTTTGCTGCCAGGTATATATTACACAATTATTGACGGCATTTATATATTGCACATAGTTTGTTGGTATTTAGTAGCAAGGGGTGATATAGTCGGTGTTGTGGTGTGTGTTGGGGGGGGGGGTCAACTAGGGGTTGTGCTGGTTGTATAGTCTGACCGCTGCAGGAAGGAAAGACCTGCGGTATCTCTCCGTGAGACAGTGGGGGTGCAGCAGCCTATCGCTGAAAAAAAAAGTCTCTTCAATCAGGTGTATTTCCACAGGCCAGGAAAACTGCAATAATTAAACCGCTCCTAAAAAAGCACAACCTAGACGCAACCATAATTAATAACTACAGGCCAATATCAAACCTTCCCTTTTTAAGCAAATTGATTGAAAAGCAGTTTTTCAACAGTTGAGTAATTTCATGTTTTTAACTGACGGTTTTGATGTGTTTCAGTCGGACTTTCGACCTAACCACAGCACTGAGACTTCACTTGTTAAGGTCTTAAATGACATCCATTTGAACACAGACACTGGCAGAATATCAATGTTAGTATTATTAGATCTCAGAGCTGCCTTTGATACTGTTGACCACAACATATTGCTTGACCGTCTTGAAAACTGGGTGGGAGTTTCAGCAACAGCTCTAAACTGTTTTAGCTCCTACTTAAAGGACAGAACAAACGTTGTCTCAATAGGCAATTACAAATCAACCCTGATATATATGTCATGCGGGGTTCCTCAAGGCTCCATCTTAGGACCTTTGCTTTTTAATATTTATATGCTACCTCTGGTTGAAATTATTAAAAATAGCAATCTAAGCTATATGCAAACGACAACCAGATTTATTTTTAAAATTACACCGGGAGACTACTCTCCGATTAGAACACTGAGCAAGTGCATTGAGCACATCACTGACTGGATGACTCAGAACTTTCTCCAATTGAACAAACAAAAAACTGAGATCATTGTTTTTGGAGCAAAGAAGGACCGATTAAAAGTAATCACAGAGCTTCAGTCGGCAGACTACAAAGTAACTCACAAAGCAAGACATCTGGGTGTAGTGATGGACTCAGACCTGAATTTTAACAGTCACATTACAACAGTTATTATATCTGCATACTACCACCTGAAGAATATATCAAGGACTAAAAAACTAATGTTGCAACAGGATTTAGAAAAACTTGTCCATGCTTTTATTTTCAGTAGACTCGACTACTGCAATAGTGTTTTCACAGGGCTCACTAAAAAATCTATCAGAAAGCTGAAGCTGATTCAGAACGCTGCTGCTCGAGTACTCACTGACACTAGAAAAGTGGATCACATCACTCCGGTTCTGAGATCATTACACTGGCTTCCAGTCTGCCAAAGAATTGATTTAAAAAACTACTGCTAGTTTTTAAATCACTAAATGGCTTAGGACCGAGGTATATAGGCAACCTACTCCATCACTATGAAGCATCCAGGAGTCTCAGGTCTTCTGGGTCGGGTCTGCTCTCTGTTCCGAGAATAACCACTAAACATGGAAAAACAGGTTTTAGTTATTATGCCCCAACAATTTGGAACAAACTGCCCAAATCATGTACGTCCGCTGAAACACTTCCTATTTTTAAATCCAGATTAAAAACGCACCTATTTACCGCTGCTTTTAATTGAGCTGCTCATACTCACACTACAGTATGCCTTTTTTAGTCATGTATTCTGTACCTGCTGTGTTTATTTATTTATTTAATTTCATTATCTTTGCTTTTTATGCCTGTTTTTAAATGCCTTTTTAATAATGCATTATGCGGTATTTGCTCTTAAATGTATTTTGCTTTTAACCTGTAAAGCACTTTGAATCGCCACGTGCTGGAAAGTGCTATATAAATAAAATTGACTTGCCTTGCCTTGCCGTGCTGAAGGAGCTGCACAGCGAGGACAGGGTGTCCTGGAGGGGGTGGGACACATTGTCCAGCAGGGAGGACAGCTTGGTTGCCCTTCTTTTGTCTCCCACCACCTCCACAGTGTCCAGAGGACTCCCAGGGCAGAGCCAAAGTTGTGTTCAATGGCATTAAAACGCTAAAAACGCTACTGAAGGTTAATCCATAGGTTAATCCAATGTGTCTGTGTCACTTTGAAATGATTACTAATAATCCATCGTTCCATTTTTATGTCAATAACGGAGTTTTCATATTAGCTGCTAATGATATCTACCAGAGTGTATCGCAGCTTCCGGTTCCGGGGCATTCTGGCTACGCATCACTCATTCACCAATGGGTAATGTTATGCTCTAACGGTTAAAAAGAGATGTCAATCATCAAAATTGAACGAGGGGGGCCAGAGATATGGAAAATGCACCCATATGACCCAACCCAGTCTCACGGCATTTTGTGTTATAGTCACGATGTTTAATCTATTCATTCGGGTTCACCAACACAATTTTACCCTTTTTTCATGTCACACAGAATGATTTTAAAAGCAATGTATTTATATTGGTAGTATGTTTCGTGCCTGCACCACATATTTTTGTCTGGTCGGGTCTTGGAAGACCAGAAGCTGTGTGGCTCATAAAATAATTGTCTTAATCAATATCAAGCCACGATTATTGTTTTTATTTTAAATTGTATAATGTCCTACTTTTTTTGCCGACCGCGAGGAAAAGAAATGTTGCTCAGAGCCTCAGAATACTGAAATCTGTATTTTTCTAATATTTTTTTCCTTCTAATTTGTTATTATTTTCTAAATAACACACTGTTATTTACTCAACAATAACACACAATTATCCTTGTTTTTATTTATTTGTTTAATTCTATAATCTCTGGCTTTATGGCCGCCGGTTGGGATATGGTGTTAAACAGGCTCAGGGCTTAACAGGTTAATGACAACTGTTTTAAGTGATGCAGCAAGTATACCTGTATGGTGCAGATGCTTATATCCAGATCTAGTATGGTTGTTCTCTGTAACTGGATACTAAGGACTGATTCGCAGTCATGGTTTTTAGGTTATCTTTATGAACCTCGCTTTGGAGGGAGGCATTGTGACATTAAAAGAGTAAGGGCCTTCCCAACATTGTTGCCACAAGTACAATATGTTTGTTCCCAAACTAAAAGTACACAATGGTATCTTACCACTTGCCAAGTTAGCTTTTCCTGTTGCAAGGAAGACAAGAACATAAACACTAACACTTTACCTGAACTTGACAAATATCCCCAACACAATTACATGCTTGATGATGATATAGACTATGCACTATTATGGAACAACTACATGACCTTGTGATAAATTGTTTTGTAAACTGCTGTGTGAGAGGTCAAAAATGAACACAGAGCCTCAGCTTTAATATAGAGGTGAAGTCCATAAAGTGGACAACCAGCCAAGACAATAAACAAGCTTTGCGTCAAGGAGCACAGTTACCAGCAAAAGGTACCCTGGGGAGAGAAAGTGGGACGTATTATTATCATTGTTCTGTCTTTAATTGCAGCCATTATCTCTAATTACCATTTAGGCCGTTAACTATTATTATCTTTCCAACATTATATATGGAAGAGAGAAGTTCACATCTGGTGTTATAAAGCATACAACGGTACATTACAAATTTAGGCAGAAATACCACCAGTGCACTAAAGGGCTTCTATTAATAATTCACGATTCCCATATCCTTTGAAGGAGCACTGTTAAAGTAGATTAGATGTTTTGAAAAGGGTCAGTGGTGCCAATGGCTCCTACTGCTGGTGTGTGAAGGGCGTGTAAAATGATATACTTCTACATTTAAAAAATGGAGTCAATAATCGTGTCATTATTTTTTTATAGCAGATCCATCAACATCCACCTACTGTATACTTTCATCTCTAGTGTAGAGCAAGAAGATGACAATTCTGGTAAGTTATGGGTTTTTGTTAGACCTATAGAGATAGCTATATTCCCCAGTTGTTAGTCCTCAGTTTATTGGTCATAAATCCAATGTGTCATGGAAGTATGAAATAGCGTTTTATAAGGGCTGAATCTGCCACCTCTAAAGCTGCAACTCTTGGAACGAAATCTAATCTTGACGTATTTTGAATATAAATAAAAATATTTAAGCAGGTGGCATCAATATCTTGCAGATTGTCCTAAGAGCAAGGACAATTGGCCAAGAGCACAAGAAACTTAATTTCAGTGAACTTAATTTAATATCCAATTTATTTTTCATAGCCGTCCAATCAACCTTTACCTTTACCTCAACCTCATCAGAATCCCAAGAACCCTAATCTTAACCTTAGCAATACTGGAACGTTTGGTGTCTTGACATTCTTTGGGTTCATAATGGCTCTAAATCAACTAGGCTTAGCTTATACTGATTCTAATCAGTCTGGAGTTGATCACCATTCCCTTTGAGGATGGCAGAGGACAATCCTCGAACATCAGCATCAACATGCAAGGTACAAAAAAGGGATCCAGGCCAGGATGTTGAAGACGAATCCTTAAGCTCTATGTATCATGTGCAGCCTAAACACATGATGGTGGCAGGTTTGACCTAAGAGTCAGTGGATGTTGCTAGCACATTTTCAATGTTGAATGGTGGCCCATTGTTAAAGGGTCATGATAAAATGCTTGTCGAGGCTTTGCTGGATGTGGAAGAACAAAATAATCCTTTATGCTACCACACCACAACCAAAAAGGCTTTGCTTAAGGTAAGGTTGAAGACAGCTGTCCTTATGAATAGAATCAATACCTAGTCCATGGCAACACAAAAAATTAATCATTAAGATTGCAGGTCTGCACACAAGTCAAAGTCAAAGTCAACTTTATAGTCAATCTTTCAGTTTGTACAGACAGAGAGATCGAAATACCGTTTCCCACATTCCCGAATACAAAAACAAATGTATATATGATGTAGCATTCTTTAAAAAAAAATGAACACAACGAATGCAGCTGGACATTGTAGTACTTACTATTCCTAAACAAGAGCAAAGCATTTCTGCAAACCTACAGGTCAACTCAGTTTATAGACAAGCTCTGTGAATGTGTGAATGTTAAACTGGTGCTGAAAGAGGCTGCAAGACGAAAGGATGCACTTGCTCATGAGGCATCCGAAAAGGTAATTACGGCTCTAATTTTGATACTGAAAACAGGATGTTTTTATAAAGACACACTTTTTTAGATGTTTTCATTTTGCAGTAAGTTACTCAGTGACTATTGGGTCTTGCTCAGGCATTCAGTTCAGTATGATGGAGGGCATCATGTTCAACCTAATACGCGGCAAGCATAATAAATAAGATGGTTATTGTTTTCCTCAGCTCTTACTCAAAATAATAATAATATACGCATACTTTGCTTCTGTGCCAAATATAGTGAGAATGCACAGTGCCGGGTAGGCCACCCACCAAAGTTGTATTATGGCCCTGTAAGGTCTAGTTTAGTCTCTAATGCTCAGTGAATTTAGAAATGTTAACCTTTTCAATTTGTATGACATCCTGGCAGAACTCCACAAGCTATTTTACAAATTGATATATATCTGTAATGCTACATTTCAGTGTAATTATTACCTGGGGTTCTTACTTTGAGTGAAACCTCTTGTGGCAACATAACTGCCTTATCACCAGCAAGTGACAACACATACTTATGACAGGTACAACATTTGTAATCTGCTGGACTACCAAGACTAATAGGCTGCATCCAGTGGATTTAGGAATGCAGGAGCTCTTATAAATAATAGCTGTCGAACTATCATTGGATCTTTATGCAGGCTGACTTGAGAGAGAGATAGTCTTATCGCTTGATCTCAGCTGTGTAGACGAAGAGGCCGTAAGAAACATTTGATAGTCCATGGCCCTCTTTTGTAAATAAATTAATCAGGCTTCAGGAGAGTAAAGATAGTCACGTTACCCGCCTAGGGATTCAAACTGCTTAATCAAGAGAGAACGTGATCCCACTCTCTGAGGAATTCAATAGTTGTTTGTTTGTGCTCACATTTTAATTGATCGGGGTGAGAATAAAATTACATTCCTCCGTTATACACACCAAAACAGAATTTATATCAGGGCTAGTGCCAACTAAAATGAAGCATGTTATAAAAAATACAGTGTGTCCATGCACACATGATCACAACACACCAGTCCCACACTGTGTCTCAGTTTCAAACAGTTTTGGTTATTTCTCCCACTCTTTCATTCCTTTAATGTGTGTGCTTTTTCACTCGCAGAATCGGACACGGAACACATCATATTTAAATCACATTTGGATTTACCATTCATACATTTTCCACAACGCTTCTTATAAAGTGTCAAAGCCGCGTAAACTGCCTCATAAAGCCTCAATGATTAGCATGATATGTATACATTCACAATCACATCTGGTAAGCATGATCGCTGAAGGTGCATACAGCGTTGCCATGGAAACCCAGGTTTAGTCATGAACAATCAAGCCATGCTTTCATACTGTATATGCAAAGGGCAGACAGGGGTACGATTATGTTCAATAACACAATGTAATGAATAATTGATTCCTTGGTCTCGGGTGAAGGAAGGGCAACCAGTGGAATACTTATTTTGTCGCACGCACGCACGCACACAAGCACGCACGCACGCACGCACGCACGCACACACGCACACACACACACACACACACACACACACACACACACACACACACACACACACACACACACTTCCACACAGGGACAGTTTATAATTACTTTAACTGAGTTGTTCCTCATCCTTCTCACCTGGACACACACACACATCAATGCACAGACAATACTGACAGTCTTTTTCTCTGGTGAGGAGAAAAGACATACAACACCCTCTATTTATATCACAGGTAAGAATATACTTTGAATAGTCTTGTTTTATCTGATGGAAATGGTTTAAATACCGGTGTGAAACAATGGCCTACACGGTCTTCACTCACAGTACCATTGGTGTACAATATTTTGGTCTTCCTTTTAATCACACATCCAATATTTACATAATTACAGGGTAATTAGCTGGCAGCGGAAAGCATTTTAAATTATAAGCTGTTGGACTGCAAAGTAAAAAGGAGCTGGACACTGTTTCTCTTAATTTTCTTAGGGTAGATTTAAAATAAGATTCAACCCAATGCCTTACTTCCAGCAGTTGATATTGAATCTGAATCAATGATAGGAGCATGTGTACGGTAACTAAAGCTGAATGAATTACAGCTGCGTAAGGATGGGGATTTGGGGATTTAAACTGCTGTGAATACTAATACAATCTGATTAGGGTTTTCAGTTTTATTTATCTCCCTGCCTTTAGGACAACACACACACGCATACCCACACAATTTGTAAAGATAATGTAAGGGCTGAAAAAGAACAGTCTGTTATTCATGGAGTACAGTGATTCCCACTTCCTCTTCGAATCGCACTGATGTTGGCAGTTAGTGTTTGATTAATTAGTGAGCTTAAATAAAACTTAATAAGGAACATCTTGAGTTGATCTGAGAGAGTTGTCGGAGATAGTCTAGCAGTGAACACTCGCCTTTGATCTAACGGGTTTAAAACGTATTGAATTGATACAGATGGCTGGCCCTATACAGAGCCCCATTCACATTCTCTCTGATTAACAATCCTTCCTCAAAGCTCCAGGTTCCTTTGATGCTTTTTTCAGAGAGAACAACCCCAGGTTTTGGCTGAAATATGCAAAGTTGCGCTGATTCTGCTGCTGTCAGAAAAAAAAACAGATGGGGAAAAACAGGCTATAATTCAGAAAAAAGCCGACAGGGACCTTACACATATCCATGTGTTTGCAGGGGGTTGATGATGGCTCAGGCTCTCAAGCGTTTCTCTTTCTTTCTTTCTGTCTCTATCTTCCTATTGCCTTCTTTTGCTCTGTTCATTAATCACCCCTTTATTAAACAAAAGCGGCTTCCAGCACTGCCATGGATAATCTTGACATGAAGACAGAGTATTTACCCTCCTTACCCTCTACCTCTGCACTGCATTCTGCGTGGTAATGGAGGGAAAAGCTTTGTGGAGTGTAAAGAATGATCGAAAATACCCACCTTTATAAATATTACATACAATTGTGTTTAACGGTCTTTGAGCTATTGTGCTCTGCCACCGACTACAGTCTGCCAATAGAGGTGACAATCATGGAGAGAATGAATGGTGTGATGAATTATGCTGTGCAGGAGAGAGTCTGTAATTTAATTACCGCTGCTTGACACTGACTTTTTAAGGACACGGGCAATTTCGAGGACCATTGTCTCACCACTCGCAAGAAAAGCAATGCAGTTGAGCTGGGCGATCAAACACATGACAGCAGAGAAAACTGGGCCAGGTTGTGTTTCCTTTGAACAACAGACAATTTAGAAGTTATAGTTTACTTGGCTATGGCAGAGGCAAAGGCACTCGGAGGGGAAAGAATAATAGCGTGTATAGGCTGGACGCGTATAACAATGATAATAAGGCATCGATGTGGAAAGGAGCCCTTAATAGGTACCTTCCTGCCCTAGGGAACACACTCGCGTCTTATTGGTCATCCATTCAAAGGACAGCGACATTCTCCTCACTGCCAATCAGCCTATTACAGTCTCCATAATAGGAGGCCTTCTGGCAGCAGGGCAGTCTTTACAAGCCCTGCATCCTAGGCAGGGAGATGAACCTGTCACAGAATCATAACTATGATGAATATGGCTGTAGGTTTACGGCAACACCACTGTTTCGGGTAAAGCAAGGTGGGCGTGAAATGGCCATTCATGGGGATCAGACAGTGTGACCCCTTTTGAGGCATCGATGTAAAATACTGTTAGATGATGAGAAGGGCAGGGAAAGTAGTGTTTAATCCGGACGTGTTGAACGTTTATTAGTGTTAGAGGGAAGGGGCAGCGCTAATGTTGCTTCTCACCAGCTGATAATGTAGCAAGTTGTAAAGAAGACACTAGCTTCAAATTGAGCAGAAGGGCATGCAGAGAGAGGGGATATTTTGCTATGTCTGCTTTAATATTGGGTCCTTTTATAGAGTTGTGCCGGTCCATTTTATACTGCAGTTATTATCTGTCTGTTTCAATGAGGTCTAAGCAGATTCTGATCAGCATTAGCTGCCTGCCTGTCTGGCGAGAGTCCATGTCTCTTTGGTTGCACCGAGCATTAATGAGTCTTCAGCAACTTATCTACCGCGCCAATCATTTAGTGACTCTATTCATTTCAATGTCTGAAGTGCAGCCCGTCCCGACATTACAGCAGCGGTGATAATGACACAACACAAAAGTGTGGTTTCTTGTAAAAGCCTCTTAGAGCTTTCATGGTCGATGTATAATCAATATTGTTGTGTATATCAGCTAGACATAACAGAGAAAGACTTTTGCCTGCAGCATAACCCACAATTCCTCAATGCGTGGATTCTCAAAAACACTTTCAATATTTGACGATCATCAGATAATTGATTGGAGAGAAACACTCCTAATGATGCCATATTAGCTTAAGAGTTTTTAAAGTCCAAAACAGTCACTAATGATCTACAATCATTCAGATACACCTATTTTATAAAATCTTTTGCAACCAACAAACATTATAATTGGGACAGAATTGGTCCTGGAGAGAGCTGATTTCCTGGTTATGTATATGCATGAACGGATTTCTGTTTGGCTTTGTGCATGTATTCATGTGCCTATAATGATCTCTCAGTTCATCCTGTCACATTGCTGATACACCAAACTTTTTCCCTGTCTGATTCAATTGAAAGTAAATGTGAAAGTTCAGATAATTGGATCAAACAGTGAGAACCGCCCATCCCTCACCTGTCAAGCAAATCAATGGAATGATGTGGATAAAAATTCCCGCCTCTGCTAGAGAGCTTTATTACTAAACCTGGTGGTATACAACTAATCTACCAGGCATTTCTGATCTTCATCAGCTCTCACACAGTTAATAACAGTAGAGTTCAGATTAAGGTTAAAGTAGTGTAAAGTAATACAGTAACTTGGTCCAGTCAGTTCACACAGGATAATCAGATCATTAGAGCGGAGTTACATGCTTTTGAAATAATATATTAGATCATACAACTATGAACATGTATAACAGATTCATCATAGGTTACGTTTCTGCAGGTCCCTCAAGGACTATGCTTTTCTTTCTCCCTCTCGTTTCACATGTTCACTACTATCAAAGTTAGTAGAGTGTGGAAGCACTCCAATTAGGAACATGAGTGTTTCTAGCTGAAAGTCTGAGCGATAAAAAATCCATTATGCATTGTCCATGCATGGATATTGTAGGAAAAACATTGGCAGCAAATGAAACCCAAGATTAAATTAAGAAATTGTACCTAACACACTTAGATTGTAAATTACTATGAGGACATTATATAGCAGCCAAGCATGCAAAAGCCTCCTACAGGAAGCCTTTGATTGCAAACCCATGTTAAGTAATCAAAGTCCTTTAAAAAATGTGTCCCTTCTTCAGCTCTATGTTCTCATTAGACGATAGGAGTGGGCCTATACCCCCCACAGGGGTCTTATTCCATTAAAGTGCTAGTTAGCTATCCAAGCTCATTTGAAAGTGTTTGCCAGATGCCTTGTACTATCTCTATGCATGCAAGTTATCAGTGATGCTGCCTTCCTTCATACATAATTCAGAGCAACACATACGAGATATGGAAAATGTTGATCTTTATTCTGTGCTACAGTATGCAAAGTTTTCAGATATGTGTGCTGTACTGCACATGCGTGTACACATCTCATATGCTTAAGGGTACTAGGAGCGCATTCCTTGTTTGATATTTTGCTTGACCAGTTTTTAAGCATTTTGCTGGATTTTCGAACGGAACCAGAGAGAGATGAAGGCTGAAGATTGTTCCACTATCAGCAAAGAGAGGCAATAGCCACTGGCCACTGTGAATGGAGCATAGCAGAGATATACTGGACCTCTGTTGACACAGGTATAGACTTCCAGCGCTTATCTGTCGAAGTCGAATGGAGCAGATAACAGCTATTATGCATATTCTAAAAGACCTCTGTCTTAGACACATCGTTTTATGCATTCATCAAAAAACTCTTCGAGGCAAAATATACACGAGTGTAGTTTGTGTTAAAATGTTGTACAAACATGAATATTTCCACCTGACGTTGGTGATCACCAGGTTAACATCTCAACCTGCCAAAACTACCGACAATCCAATCCGCCTGATTAGCAAATGTTAGCATGCTAATATGCTAATATGACCAAGGTGTTTTAGGATATACATGTTTAACATTGTCATTTTTGTATTCTTGGGTATGGTAACAAAATACAACACTATCCATTCAAAACACCACCATTAACCTACTTGTTGATGACACTGGTAACACCATTAGTTCCGTACATCTTTTAGTTTTTTGTATGTTGAGTAATAAACATGAACACATGCATGTTAAATCTGTGTCTCTCTTCTCTATTGTCAATACTCATGACTCATGGCTAATGTTTTGGACAACAATAATTGTTTTTTAAATGAACACCCCCAGTTTTCCAACAAGTCATCAAACCAATATGACTACAATATGACTATAATAGCTTTTTGTAACTTTCTCTGGTTTAAACAGTTGGTTGACATTGTTAAATGGAAGATTTACTGCACTAAACAACTCGGTTAAGCTTATGAAAGATCATGGTTTCGTTTAAAAAAAGTACGTCTGTAATATAGCAACTGTGGGTTCCAGTCATACGGACTGTAAGTTTAGTAGTGTTTTTGTAAGTGAGGATGTATAGATAAAGGGTTTCAAATTTGTTACGCAATGTATTGACCTTCTCGAAAAACAAAACAAAAAACCAAATATTTGATTATGGGTAATTTAATAGAATTGAGCTGCAATGTTCCGTACAAAGACTTGGTCTTTTGGTGTCTTAAATTCTTTATCTCAAGCCAATGTTCAATCACACATCTAAGTTCTTCAGGCTGGGGCAGAAGCATTTTGTGTTGGAGTTCTGTTCTTTTCAACCTTATCAGTGGGTTGAGAGGAATATAAGGACGGCTCAAGAGTGCTGAGAACATAATCCTCACCACAACCTGAGTGTTGACAGATGTCAACAGTCTCTTAACACTAGGGGGGGTTGCCTCATGAAGCAGGCTTTCTGAGTTATCATCCAACTGTGCTTCGTAAAACATCCTCCTAAAAAAGTTAATCAGTGCGTTTTACTCTCTGCAAGCTATTTGAGAAGTCCTATCATGTACTGTAAGAAAGATAGCACATCATTAATTAAAAAAACATCAACAATATACAAAACAAAATCTATATTCTATACACTTAAGAGTAGATCAAGGAAAGGTGAACTGCGAACTGTGAACTGCTGTCCTGCAGTGGCTCAGTCAGTAGGGGTTTGGCCTGTGAGCCGCAGGTTTGCCGGTTCAAGTCCTAAATATGGATTGTGGACTGCTACTTGGAGAGGTCCCAGTTCACCTCCTGCCCTGCCGTGGTGCCCTTGAGCAAGGCACCAGACATCCCCCTTCCCCCCCCACTCCCATTGCTCCCCGGGCGCTGTACAATAGCTGCCCACTGCTCCTAGCACTAGACTCCTGGCACTAGGGTCGGTTAAATGCAGAGGCCAAATGTCACTGCCTGTGCTGTGTGCTCTGCATGTGTGACCATTAGAGGGGTTTCATCCCTCCGATTCTATTCTAACTATCTTATATGAACTGATAATCAGTCTCATTTATAATTTAGACCACCATTGGCAACGCATACAATATCTGACTTCCATCTAGTTACATTAATATATTGTATGCTGTGAAATGAACCTTTTCTTTGCTTGCTACCTCTTGACAATTTTTCACGCATCAATCGCTTCATTTTCCTCTTGCTCTCCTTTTTCTCAGTGCGAGATGTGCTTCTCCTTTTACCATTAGACCCCCGCCCAGCTCAACCGAGCCCAAAAGTCCTTTGATGTGTCATATCACATCTCACCCTCAAAGCCTCAATTTTCTGATAAGGGCATCCTCTATTTGTCAGGAGATACTATTTATAGATCTGACTAGATATGGAGCTGCACGAGTTGAAATATTTCTTAATAACAAGTACTCAGCGGCCACCGCCGCTATTGTGTGAAATAAGAGCAGTGCTGCCCGAGTCGATTCACCTGATAAACTGAATTGAGGAAGTAGATTTTAAATGGCACTAGATGGAATTTATATTTTGCCACTATATTAGAAATGGGTCCATCGTGGCCCAGCTTCCTGTTTGAACTCGTACCTCCTGAGGGTTTTGGCTCTTTTAATATCTCAGTTTAACCCACTTTGTGGATCTCAGATAGTACTGCTACCATCTAAAGTCTAAAAGGAAAATATTTTAGCTGCCTTTGGCGCTAGGTGCACACACTCAGTTATACATATCAGAAAATGC
The DNA here is from genome assembly GCF_949606895.1 of Notothenia rossii. Classification (NCBI taxonomy): domain Eukaryota; kingdom Metazoa; phylum Chordata; class Actinopteri; order Perciformes; family Nototheniidae; genus Notothenia; species Notothenia rossii. The sequence goes on from NC_136912.1 coordinate 70,953,776, forward strand.
AGTTAACTAAGAAGCCCAATTATTGAAATAGGAAATGGTTGAGTTACATAAAAACTACTAGAAAGTTTAATTTTAAGCAAACAGAGCAAGAATGAATGTAAATGCAACTTCTAATGTTTTTTTTGTCTGGTCCATTCACTCCAGTGCACTGCACACAGATAAAGTGGAAAATACTTTCAGAAATCTGTAGATGGTTTTCTTGGACTTGTATTCCCCAGAAGCACACATATCACAGATACTTCTATAAGACTTAAGCACTTTAATTTCATTTTGTGATGTTGGACGGAAGTGGAAATAAATTAAACTCAAAATAGACATTTTGAAGAAATAAGAAAAGTGGCATTTGAGAAGAAACATGAAGGAAGTAATACATATTTCTGGCATTATAGACACTAAGCTGAGGAAAGATGTGAACATGAATAACATAAGAAAGCTCCATACGGTTTCAGAAATAATCCTTGAAGTGGTTTTGAACATGATATGGCACTTAATCACGGCAGCATTTATTTGAGAATCTGCAGGTAGAGAGGAGAACTCACTGCTTGCCTTGCCGTGCTCAAACATTGTCAAAAAGCAAGACGATTCCAAAATGCAAAACTCTGGGTGTCAAAACTGTAGTCTCCAAACTATTGGTTACTGAGACTACATCTACTTCTTATACAGTCTTACCTGGGTCTTACTCTACATGTTTATGACAATGACACAATTCCTTGGTCAATGGTTATTTAATGGCCAACAGTTTTCCCAGCCAACCATGGAATTTGGGATCAAAGCCTTGAGGTAAAAAAAAGAAAAAAAGAAACCACTCACGTAACCTTTGGGCTTTTGCTGGCCCAGTTTGTCTCGAATGATAATGCTCCGTTTCAAAGTTTCCTCTATTGCGGAAAATATAAAGTCTAGTCTTACAAGACCAATATACCAGCCAGCTCACACAACGCTGATTGTATATTACCTACACAGCATCTCGCAGAGTAGAGGTCTCTGTGTTAGATCTGTTTTGACCCTCATAAAAAGCTTTTACAGTACCTGTTTCTTTCCTACCAATGAAATATTTCAATGGAAATTTGATTACCTGCTGCTGTGGAGACTGAAAGAGCAATTTGAAGACAGATTGACCTTTCCTCTTTTCTCTTTCGACTGCTTGCTCTGCCTTTCCAATATTCCGCATCTCATCTTTTCAGTGTGCACCAAAGTTCCCCGCAAATATCTTTGACACTGAGAGCATTTTTTAGCATAAACCCTTCACAGTGTCGCCACAACAGGAAGAAAATATGCCTGTGTGTATTTGTGTGATTTCTTTGTTATGTCCCTGAATGAATGGGATTTGCAGTAGACACCTTTGACTGTTATGCTTTGAAATTAAGTCTTGCCTGCATTTTCAATAAAGCAAAGAGGATACAGGCTTCAGTGTTGTTTGTTTTGTCTGTGTGGAAAAATAAAGAGGAGAAAGAAATAAGACAAAGAAAGAGAGGGAGATAGGTGACACTGCCCTGGGGCATCATCATATATTACCTCCATAATGTGATGCTCAAAGCATTTCTCCCTTATTCCAGCCAAGGAACCATGGTGCTATTATGTTGCGAATAGAAACATGCCTTCTTCAAGTATCAATTTGCAACTGAACCCAAAAAAAATGCCTCAGCAGCAAGACGTAACCCAAAAATGTCAAATGACTCCAGCGTGGTGTCCTAAGAAGGGAGGAAATTATGCAAGGAACAAACCTGCTGGCAGAAGTGATCAACCACTAATTATGCTATTCAGATTCACAAAGCAGCGGCTAATTTGAGGGAGTGACACCAATTTCCCACAGGCCGACCCGCATGCCTCTTTCTCTCTGTTTACTATTAAATACCAAATAGACGTCTATAGTGAGCGAGCATGCGAGAGGTGTTAATGAAGGATGGATTTCATTCAGCTACCACCGACCGCAACCTCTCACACCATCCCCTTCTCATAATAGTTATACATGTTTGACACATCTCCTAGCAACCACAGCTATTTGCCATTAACCATGTAGTAGCTGTGTAGACAGTAATGGCAAAAATATAGCAAGACTAAGACCTTCATGCTAAACGCAGCATGCTTACATGCTCACACAATGACATGCCATAATGACATAACAATGTTATTACAATAAGAAAAAATAACTTAACAAAAAGAATAATGGCAGTCAATGGAAAAGCAGCTGTTTAACACATTTCAATTGGAATATTAATGAACACCAGTAAAGTCTCTTTACTACTCAAATGTACGCCCCTCAGTCAGACACATCTGCATTCACATTGCAACCCTGTCTCCTAAAAATTACGTTCCCACAGAACTAAACTGCATTCTCGATTACGTTTAGCGAGAAACTTATTTTCTCCCACGTTACGTTTGTTTTGAACGTATCTCAAATACGTTTATTTTCTACATATCTTCTAGAAACGTATTTTCTCCCACATTACGTTTGTTATTAACGTATCTTAAATACGTTTATTTTCTACATATCTTTGCCATTTATTGTCTTGCTTATAATAATGATAATAGTCATTTATAAATATCATTTTAGAGCACATATTTGAAATCGACAATCAGGCTCGATATATGGTTAAATTAAATCAGTAGGCGAGGTTGTAATTTCACCAGCTGTTACTCTCGTGAGCGAGGAAGAAAATAATAGTTTTATCATGCCAAAAAGCTGCTGGGCCGGTTGTTATTTTCAATATTAATATAATAATTATTTATTTTTAATAGTCACACTCGATTTCGCCGATTTGCTTGTTGCCCCAGCTGGTCGACGCCTCTTTTAGCAGAAACAAAGGCTACATTAATGTATTAAATCAATGTTAATCCATGTGTGTGGTTGTGGAATTACCGGACGTGACGTTGTGCGATTGCGTTGCCAGGCAACAGCTTGGGTTCATGTTAATTTACAAACTCTTCAACTACAACCCTAGTTATATTTAAAAAAAAACATTTTAGAAGGCCTCACAAAATACTTTAATGTAAATTAAAATTAAAATGTGAAGGAATGTGTGTATAACAAAATACATCCGTCATGAACAATACCGGAAACAGACGTAGGAAAGATCCTCAGCTCGGTATTTGGATGTTTTTGCCGCAATGCACGTTGGGATATGGTGTTTATGCGATGTAAAATCCGAAAACATTTAAAAGAAAAAAAAAATACTTTATTCCGAGTGTGCTTGGAAGTCAATTCGAGCGATATAATTACTAACAAAGCACTTATATACTAATAAAGGACTGGCTTATCTAAAGCCAGTTGAGTAGCACTTGAAATGTTTGGCTCTATGAAACCTGATGTACTTATATGATTCTGTTTTCTTCAAGGTTGTATCTTCCTGGTCGAATTTACTTATTGTAAGTCCCTTTGGATAAAAGCGTCAGCTAAATGCAATGTAATGTAATGTAATGTAAAAGTCATCACATAACGGCATTGTAATACACGGTTCGGCTGCATTACATATTATACATCTGCCGTAGTTCTCTATTTATAGAGCCCTGATGAGACCTCTGGAGTCTAAGGGTATTTTCTCGAAGTTTACATGTTTTCTTAAATCACCTTTTAAACTTATTTCTTCTAACATGGCACCCCATGTGTTACATATCAAAATGTTCAGGACAATCTCTGGTATATGCAAATGACTCACCTTAGAGCTGTTTGATGAGATAAGTAGCTCAAAAGCTTAACATTTGACATCCGATTTTCGGTAAATCTTCAAAACTCTTGTGAAAACACAAATTTACTCATGTGATCGAATTGTTTTGGTGTTTTAGTTTTGGTTACCAAAGTCTTAGGATCACAAAAGCAGTGAAATATTTGAATTACACTGTATATAAATTAATGCTGTCAAAATTATCCCGTTAACGGCGGTAATACATTTTTTGAATTAATTGCGTTAAAATATTTAACACATTTAACACATGAGCAGAATGACCCGCCCCATACATCCCACCAGTGGCAGCGCCAGGGTATGGCTGGGCCGGGGTAGGCTACACTCATACCAAGAAATGGCTTAGCCCCACCATGGAAAATGATGTTAAAGTAAGCAAAATAAAGTCCGCCAACTCACGCAGAGTAAATTGCGCAGACAGCAGTTAGTAAGAGTGATTTCAGTAGCCACTTGTCTGGGAATACCGAAGACCAGAGACGGTTTTGAAAACTTTTGTCACGTAGTGATCGTCTTCTCAATAGAACATATTTGATCATGTCTTCTGGTCAATCAGAATCAAGATAACGGCGTGGTGTTGTTGCAGGAAGTCCTGACGGAGAATACTTTTGCTGTAGTACAGGGGTGCACATAACTGGTACGCAGGTACGCATGCGCGGCAACAATCTGAAATGCGTACCGTCACTTGTGTCACAAAGCTGTTAACGTCGGTCTGTACAACGGAATTGTGCCAAAACTACGCCAACCGGCTGCGGAGGGAGACCCCCCCCCCCCCCCCCCCCCCTTCACTGGAGAACTGCGCTAAAACAACTGATCACAACGTTCACGCTCTGTGGTCACGAAGTACTCCACTAGCACCACCCCTCCCGTGTTGATTGAAATCAACACGTAATGAAATAAGACCCCACGGTTTAATGATTGATAGGTGCTGTCTTTGATTTTGACACACAGAACAATTTTATAATAAACATACATACACACATACTGTATGTTAAATGGATAAATATATATCAGCCTTCTTTCATTTATCTTTACATTCCCACAACAATATACATAAAGAAATGGCATATTTTGGAAATAGTTTGAATGGTGATTAATCATGATTAATTATTTTTTAAGCTGTGATTAATCTGATTTAAAAAGAATTTGAGTAAAATAGGTGTTTATCACTCTACTTTCACCACAGCAGGGACTAAGATACATTAGGACTGAATAATGACTTCATATTACATACCAAGTTTCATGTGATGTGTACAAATACAAATTGAGCATTCAAACTTTTTTTTTGAACCAACAATTTATTATAAATATGTTTTTTTCAACCAACTATTTATATAAATATAAGACACTGGAAAATCTCACTATTTACAATATTGAACATCAGAACTTTCAACCAACTATTCATTATAAATGTCAAGACAGTGTCAAGGTCTTTGTCTGTCTTCCAAGACAGTGGGTCTGGCTGCTGTGAAGATGGGGGTGATGGTGCATGGGCTGCTGTGTAGGTGGGGGGTACAAGTGCTATACGAGACCTCCAAGAGACCTCCTTGCTGGCTGGGTTGAAGGTGATGGCTGTGGTGGAGCCTTTGTGCTGAGGTGTATCTTGACCTGGTGGCAGCCGCAGATGGCAGTGGAAGCAGCTGTAGTGGTGCTGGTCTGCTGGTCCTTGGTGGTGATGGCTCTGGTGAAGGCCCTTGAGCCACAGTAGAACTTGACCTGGGGGCCGGCACAGATGGATGTTCTTGCTGCTGGATAAACGCCGCCTGTGGGCCACTACGCCCAGGCAGCTGTGAAACATCTCTCTAAAACAAATTAAAATGTAGGACAATAATTACAATTTAATTGAAATAAAGTTCAAGTGAAATGTTGCTCAAGCACAAATGACAATGCTCACATGAAAAGAAAGTTTGGAAGGTTGGACAGGAGTCTCTCTCTCTCACACACACACACACACACACACACACACACACACACACACACACACACACACACACACACACACACACACACACACACACACACACACACACACACACACACACACACACACACACACACACACACACACACACACACACACACAGGTATTTCCAGTTACTTTACATTCAGTATAAAATCACAGACAGACATATACTACATAGGCTTCATTTGATTACAAAGTCTCATCTGTACAGGACAGTAAAATGATAACAGGCACACATACAGTTACATCTATGACAAAGTGTCATCTGTACAGAACAGTATGATAAAATAATTGATGGCAAAAACATGTCTACTGTATAGCCACTGTAAATGTCTCCGTTGTGGGGACGAATAAATGATTAATTTAATCATCTACACATGTAATCTCACTTTTACACACCAAAATAACGTTCACACAGAGTAAACGTTTGCTAATGGAGAGTCTATTTTGTCCAAAGAAAAAGTTAATGACTATCGATAAAAGATATATATCAATAAACCTATTGTTAATTTTTGCGGTATTCCCCACACATTGCCAGTACACTATTACTGTAATATTTACACTTACCCATGTCCAAATCAAGCGGCAAAATACGGAAGTGCCACACACTGCAGTTCATCTAGTGGCCAGTAGGAGCAGTCTGCAGAAGGGAGCAATTTCCATACCCCCATGTTAAAGGTCACATGTCATGCTTTTCCGGTTATTACCCATCCCCTTGTGTGTTATGAAGGTTTTTCTGCTTGTAAACGGTGTGCAGAGTCAAAACAAAGTCACCCTTAAATGTTACTTCATGTTAAGGCTAATAAAAATGACAAGGCTGTAATGCTAACTAACGTGCTAGCCACTAGCTAGGTAGCTAACTTGATCCAGCCACTCCTGGTTCTTTCATCAGATGGGAAGCGAAAGAACGAGCAAGACCCATTACTGGTATGATAACAACCTAAGCACACAGGCATATTGTTAAAGTTATCTCATCTTAGCCAGCGTCATATAGATTAGGGATGTAACGATACCAAAAACTCACGGTACGATAATATCGCGATAACAAGTCCACGGTACGGTATTTATCGCGATATTGAAGAAGAAAGGGAAGAAGAAAAAAAATCGGATTTTTTTTTTCTTCAATAAAACATTTGTTTACTCGGAAAATGTTTTTTTATTACATAATAAATCTGTTTTTTACAGCATTTTTGTAGGATAGCAGTATTTTAAAGTGTCAAAAACAAAGTGACAGTAACAGACTGGAACAAGAAAACCAGTGTTTTTTTACCTACTAGTACTACCAAACAAAGTAAGCATTTTCTTTATGCCACTGCATCTCACAAATAAACAAGGACATTTAATAATCAGACCCTGCAATAAAATAAATCAAGTTTCACTTTAGTTTTTCAAGTAACTCAACTCAAACTCACTAGTCACTCACTCAGCATCATCAGACAGGTTTTTAGGAATATGAGAATGTCCACATTTCCAGGTATTTATAAGCTGGGAAGTTTGGGCATTTACAATATCCCCTGCTCTGGAAAAAACTCTGTCGCTTGGTACTGATGTTGCTGGCTGTCTGTCGAAATGACGGACAGCGAAAAAGTCTAACGCCAGGCTTATTGACAGAGCGAGATATAAATATATGGTTGATACTTGTCAATGTCTCTAGGTGTGTAAATGTAGCCCTGTAAATACGATGTCCTTTTGTGTTATCTGTTGTTTTATTTTCATGTTGTAACCTACTTGCTGCCATGTTAGAGAGGTCTCTCTTGAAAAAGAGATCGATGATCTCAATGGGACCACCTGGTTAAATAAAGGTTTAAAAAAAAAAAAAGTGTTTTAAAAAAAAAAGTGTTTACATTTTTTTTTTTTTTTTGAAAATTCCGGTAGATTTTGTCAGTCTCACGACGGTATTGGGAAGTTTATTTACCGCGATACCGCGATATTCGGTATATCGTTACATCCCTAATATAGATAGATTATATCTATATGGCACTGATCTTAGCTATCTCTTAGTGGAGGAAAACAGTTATGACATCACTTACGCGACTCTGGGATTTGTAGTCTTTCTAGTTGCATATTTTTCATAGTCTTATATTCCAACAGTTTTATGACAAACTGTGACTTTTTTAACATGGAAATTATTATTTAAGATTGACAAACATCATATGTGTAATTCATGGCACAATTCAAACAGGATCTAAAGATACGTTTTCTCTCTTCATTGACTTCAATGCATAATTTTTCCGAAATAAGGTCCCATGGACCTGAAGTAGATGGGCATGACTTTGCCACTCTATAGTTAGATCCCCCCTTCATGAATATTGATTGGGGGGGTGAATCTTTTCTCAACGCATCTATTTAATTAATATTAAGCCTTAAAGTTATGCATATATTAGGGCGTGGTCACATTTAGTGACAGTTCTGTCAAGTGACTGCTGCTGTTAGCTTCTTGTCTCTCTGCTAGCTGCTCCGTGAAGCTAGCTACAGGTGCCTGGTCAGTTCATCCAGGGAACACAACTTGAAGCCGGTGGTTTGTTCTTCATGCCTATATATCGGACTATTGCGACTCACTCTGCGGTTAAAACAGACGGTGCATGAATGCGGTTTTGCGGTAAGTGAAATTTGAGTACTTTATGTGTTAATGATTTGAATCAGCTACGTAATGAATGTTAAGGCTTGGGTTACCGTTCTACATCGGTACTAACAATGCTAATAGTAGCTTCCAAGTTAAAATCAGACTATAGGCTATATATAAAGGTTAAAATGAAATAGACAAGTGTTAAGCGTTAATTGGGATAATACTGTACAACAAATGGCTTCTGTTTGAGGTTGATACAATAAGGTCATCCTTGTAACTTAGAGAGATATTTTATTATGTAGGTAAGAACTGTATGCATCGCTAAGGTTAATTTAAATTGGCTATGCTATATGTGAAATCAACCTCACAATAAGATGTGTGTAAATTACAAATAATAATGTCATATTTCAAGATGATTACTTAGATATTACAATATGGTTGGTTTAGCTGGAGTTCATTATTGAGCTTACACGTTAACGTCACAGTCATCTGAAGGACGAACCAAAACCTTGTTGTTTTTATTAATTGCATTACAGAATGGGTATCAAATAAACAGTAAGCATTGGTAACACAACTTCCAAAGTTACAGTATAATAAAAAGGACCCTGACTCGGACAATACACAATCCAACATGTTCAACAGAAGACAGTTATATTATTTGTACACATGGTACTTTACATATATATCTGTTTGTTTAAGGTGTCCAGGTGTTGCAGACAGGCTGGACCAGAGAGTGAGAGACAGAACTGGACTCCTCACAGCAGTGAACTTCAGCACAGGTACAAAGACTCTATTGTTCATACTGTACAAAGAATCAAGAAAGATATTCAACCAGGATAGACGTGATGTATGAAATACATGTTTATTATCGGGACACATGATATGCGGGAATATTGATTGACGTATTACAACAAGTAACTGTAATGATGTTTTGGTGATTAGGCCCCGGGTTTGCAGGATGATCATTCAGGAGGGAAAGAACCGCTCTGATGAACCCCCAAAAGAAGTGAAGTATGAAGTACTGAGCTGTGAGCAATTCTTACCTTGCGGCTGGCTGCGGAGATCTATAGATGAAATGAGAGATTAAAATGGGGACGTGATAAGCGCCGGAATCGCTTCCGGGCTGCGGGGTTAGACATGCGCGGACCCACTGGCTGCAACCTGCACTGCAGGGTTAAACATGATGCAGACCCACTGGCCGCAACCTGCATTCGCAGGGTTAAACCTAACGAGGACCCATGTCCATAACCTGCACCCGCAGGGTTAAACACAACGCGACCCACTGGCCGCAACCTGCACTCGCAGGGTTAAACCTAACGCGACCCACTGGCCGCAATCTGCACTCGCAGGGTTAAACCTAACGCAGACCAGGAGGTCACAACCTGACGTGTAGGGTTAAACATGAACACGGACCCGGAGGTCACGACCTGACGTGCAGGGTTAAAAATGAACACGGACCCGGAGGTCACCTGACGTGCGGGGTTAAACATGAACACGGACCCGGAAGTCGCAACCTGACGTGCAGGGTTAAACATGAATACGGACCTGGAGGTCACCTGACGTGCGGGGTTAAACATGAACACGGACCCGGAGGTTGCAACCTGACGTGCAGGGTTAAACATGGCGCAGACCCGGAGGTCGCGACCTGACATGCAGGGTTAAACATGAACACAGTGACACGTATACATGCTGACGTGCTATGAAACCACCACCACCAGTTATAGGCATAATTACCATTTTTATTGTTGAGAGACCTTGAATAGCCAGCACGCGCTGATGTCCGGGCGAATGTGAGATATGAAGGCGGAGGAGGACCACCGTCCGAGTTGCAGGGATGAGGGAGAAATGCCTTGATTGGCAGCAGAGGTGGCTGCACCTATCTGAACGAAAGCCCTGATATGCTATTAGGACGCCACAACCAGTTATATGCATATTTACCATAGGTGAGCAGAAGAGATCTTGGATTGGCAGCACGAGCCGATGTCCGGCGAAGAGGGAGATGTAGACAAGTAATGCACGAGAGCTGTTAGCTGGAGTATAGTGATGCATGAATATCATGACCTGGATTGACCCAAGCCAAGTGAGCATAAACCCGAGAATATGAATGAAGTGCAGATGCACGCAGAAAAATCATACGCTTAGTTAAATACTGAGACATGACCCATGATATAGACTAGCTTAATTAGCAGTTAAGTGCGCCAGGATGAGTCATAGATGCTGATAAGCTGATTGAGTGATTAGGACCGTCTTCTATCATCTGAGAAGAGGATGATGGAGGGATGCTAGTGTTAGATCCAGCGAGTGTGATAATAAATGTGTAAGCAGGAGTGGAAATCTGAGCGTGCCGCTATAGCGGATGATCTCATGCAGATATTCCCCCCAAAATGGAGGATGTGCAGTGCACGTCCTTAAGAGTCGGGGAAAACGCGGTCGTCGTGATGCCGGCGGATGCCACGTCCAGGAAACGGGAGATAATGCATGCCGAAGATTATCCGCATGCAAAGTACGGTTGCCCGGTGAGGAAGAACAACTGTCGTTGAAGATGTTTGCTGTATACGCCTTGACGTTTATGTGGATGCACGCGGTTTGGTTAGAGAAACATTAATACCATGAGCTTGATGTGATGCCTAGGCACTCCGGGTGTGTTACTGGGCCTATAGTTCCTCATGAATAGGAACGCTGTGCTCCTAAGGAGTCTCTTCTTCTTCTTCTCTTTCCCAGTTGAGCGGAGTTAGGTTAGTAATGTTGTATTTGAACACTAGATGGCGTAAAAGCACGCATGAGGGGATCTCACTGGGCAGTGGGTGATTTGAACTGGGGAGAGACAACTATGAATATTATTTACCCAAATAGCCGGTGCACGCGTAGTTTCTCCTTACTTGACTCCCGCTTAAGGCTGAAAGAGTTCCGCTGAACGGATGATGGGAACTTTAAAGCGCGTCGATAATATCTGCTTTGAAGAGCCAGCCTTGGACTGCACACTATTAAGATTACCTTGTCTCCGTGCGTAGAGGGGGAACATTGACCTTGTCATCGAGATTGCCCTGAGCTATACCAATCATGCTAGGGCCTACGCTAAAGCGAATAGAGTTGTAACGAGCAGTACACTTGAACGAAGTGATTAGAACGCGACCGCACCTTGAAATACTTATAAAAGTCGCAGTGTTTCCCCTAGGTTTACTGCCTTGGCAGGAATTTTTTTTATCCTCTGGAGCAGAGAGAGGAGCTGTGAATTATTGTTATTGATATCGTACAGTCACAAAGTATTTGTACATTAAAAAGTAATTAATTTAATTCAAACTGTATTCCCTTCTTATCATGTAGCCTACACTTCTTCCTTTCATTGATACATTTAAATCACCTGACTACAGCATATAACATACCTACTGCAACCCTGTGCTGCTGCTGCTTCTCTCTGCCTCATCCTCTATTGCTGGAGGCAGCTCCACCTCATCTGGTCTCTGATATGAAAGCAATCGTGTTCTGATCATATTGAGCTATTGGTGTGAGTCTAACATTAAACAAGCAGTCTGCTTGTCATACATTGCTGACGATACATTTTAAGAGGCAATTTGTTCAGTCACTGCCGCTAAATGCCGGTAGTATCAAGCTAGCAAATCCTGCATTAGCCTCACATCAACAGGTGTAGACAGAACATCCAATTATCCTGAGCTAATTTACTGAATAAACCAACTCACATCTCCTGTCTTTTTTTTCACCCAACTCATTAGACTATTCTTCTGCTGGCGTTTCATTGTTGTTTTCTGTCAAATTCAATACTGTAGTTCAAAACCGCGGTCCCTGCTCACCATCTGTGAGGTATTTTTAGAATGCGCACGCTACGTTCGTTGTCGCGTTCGCGCGCGTCCACCTGGGCAGGCTTTTTGTGTCCTTCTCCCTCTCCCGTGACGATAACGGCTTGCGGTTAAAAAATAATAATAAACGAATTTGAAACTGGGGGGGGGACACAAACGGGCAGACAGCAGAGCTGTTGTTCTCCTCCTTTCCTCCGCTCTTGATTGTGAGTGTGTGCATTCGTGTGTGTGTGTGGGGGGGGGGGGCGGAGGCGGCAGATACAGACTAGTAGATACAGACAAGTAGATACAGACTTCTAGTTGTTTTGCAACATCGCCCCCTAGCGAATTGGATGCCCGCAAAAGTACAATAAGCGAGTATTGAGTCTCATGTATTTTGTATGTAAAAAGATAGTCTTTTATATTTGTCTTGTTAAATTTGACATACAACACATATATATATATATGTGTTGTATGTCAAATTTGATACATCTATATATATCTATATATATCTATATATTGTAGTAATAATGATATCACCTTTACATTTACAGTAGATGTAAACAAAACTGTTAATTTATTTTTTGGGAGAAGGGGTGGGGTTAAATACGTGTAAACTTCTTCCCACGCCTTTTCCGATGTGTAATTAGGTAGATCATTTGTTCATATATAATTTGTAATTCAATAATATTTACTTTATCAATTTGATACTGCTTACGTTTCTACAGGATAATTCTACAGTATCATAATTATTTTGTTTCATTATTATTATTATTTTTTTGGTATTGTATTAAATCAAATGTGTCTTTGAAGAGGTGCTAGATTACTGAAAAACAACTGTTAATGTGTTTATGCACCAGGCTGCAAAAGATAAACAAGCAGTTTGACCGAGAGGCAATTCAGTGCAGAATACATTTTTATTTATTTGCACACTGAGGATTCTTCACTGGGGTGAGGCGGGGTCTGTTGTTCCCTCAGCCACCAGAAAACAGCTCCAGCTGCAGTACCCCGGGAAGCCCTCTTCTGAGAAGAAACCCTGGAGCCTTCCTCGCCGTCCACTTCCCCGGTAGCCTGTCCGTACGTCCTTATACAGGCTGTCACACTGGAAGCACCTGAAAATTTGGTACGCCCTCCTTTACTCCTGTTTGTGTCCCTCTGAGAACACATTCCAGTTGACGACACCTGAAGTAGAATGTCATAAGACAATTACAATTCAGACAGAAAAGAACAAAACCTTCCTTCATTTAGCTGACCTTACTCTTTGACAATCAACTTCATAATACTAGGATAGAAGCAGGCAGAAGTAAATACACTTTATAAACTTACTGTAAAGCCAGTTGAAGTGGGCTTCCTTTTGGAATGACCCCTGGCTCACGATGTAGTTAAACCTCTCGCAGGTAAGGGCTAGCGTGCATATTGCAGGATCACCATCCTCGAGAACGACACGCATAAGGATCCTGCAAATTATGCCTTCAGGCAGCTGTAGATATAAAACACGACTTAATACGAATACTCTTTTCATCTTCACCAAACCATTTGTTGTTCACCATCTCCGTTAGAATTTCTTCATCAAGCTCAATAGGGGAGGCATAGGATAAACAGTAGGTTATGGATTTTAAATGTGTACATTGATAGGCTTTAATTCCACTCCTCCATGCCAACTCCATGTTCACCTGGCACTCATTGTTTTCACAAGAGACATGCTGATTTTCTCCCCACACTTTATTCTGAACATGCAAAGGAATACTTGTTCCATGGAAGGCTTTGTGGACAGCATAGACTCCATTTTCAGGATCTATGCATTCACTTTGTAGGTGTGAACTTACGGTTATGTCCTTTCGTTCAGCTGAGTGCTTTATTTCCATGTGCCTTTTCACATTTTTTTTATTTATGAGAACATGGCATAAGGGACATTTCTTCTTCAGTACTGGCTCTGCACGGACCCTTTGCATCTTTCCCCCTGAGATGATGGGGATTGCTGGATCTGTGATGATGGGGATTGCTGGATCTGTGATGATGGGGATTGCTGGATCTGTGATGATGGGAGTTATGGCAGAGTGCTTCGCCTTGCACAAAGCCAGGTGTTTTACAATGTTAGCTTTGCACGTCAGCATTGATTGGCAGTACAAGCAGTGAAAATGATATCCTGGTCTGCAATTTAATCCACATCTGTAAATGGTATACCCTTAAACATAAGAACATAGAATTGTAGTATTATTATTTTGTGATCATATTATTGTAAAGTTTAAATTATGAATACCAAACATCTGAATCAAGTAACTGGTCACCACAAACAAATCATAGAAGGACTTATTTTTGATTTATTGCTCAAATGGAACTGATCATAACATGCTTTTAATGCAGACACATTGCAACCCCATTTGCATTTCACAAGAGAATGTTTGCTAACTTTACCTTCATGGAGAACTGCTGAACGGTTGAGGTGGCTCTCTAAATAGGTTTGGACCTTGCCCAGTCTGGCTGAACGGAACAAATCTGAAGCACAGAATGGGCAGTGAAAGTCTTCACAACAGGTAATGCACCGTTGAAGGTCCGGCAAGGATCTCCACTCTTGGATTGTAATATGCATCTTGAAAAGAGAGCCTAATTGGTCAAACTGAACATTTTGAAATAATTTCACAGACAGACATAAATTACGCCTAATTGTTAGATTCTGAAACGACAGATTCTAAACTACAGAATAGGCCGACATAATAACTGACTAAAACACCTCATGCAATATTACATAACATGTCAAAATGATGAGACTGTCTGATAAACAGTAAACAGGCAGTCAGCACAGTTAAGATTATTTACAATGAATTCAAATAGTAATACAATGACTATTAAATAAGCATTTACACTGAAGACAGAACTTAGGCTACTGCTGATTTAATGTAGCGGACGCACAGATCCTATTGACATGCTATTGTCATCCTTTGAAGTTTAATTAATTAGCTGACTATAATTAATGATCAGGGTTGGGAAGTTTACTTTTTTAAATATAGTAGGTTACAGATGACTAATTACCCTGTTAAAATGTAATAAGTAATGTAACTTGACTATGTAACTATTTGGATTGAAATTCTAATGTTAATTATGGTTATTTTATGTTTTTTGTGATTCACTTTGGACAAAAGCCTCTGCCAAATAACATAACCATATGTTATAACTGTAACACGGTTACATTAAACAAATAAAGAAAATGGCTAACAGTTGGTTTTGCAGCGAGTCATCATAGGCTAACAGATGACATTTAGCACGTGTTGCTTGTATGGCTGTCCAATTCAATACAACAGAATAGTTGTTAACTTTAAGCAAACAACATGATTCACCTTACTCACACTCTTACTGTAATTAGTGATTAAATCAACAACTAGGACACCTAATTGGGCTTGCCAAAATCACGCTAGTTTCATGAGACAAATAATCAAATTATATAAATCAAAAGGCTAATGAAGCTAATGCTTTTGCTAATGCTTTTGCCGAAAGCTATAGCCAACGAATAGTTGTTTTTGCAGCCGGTTAGAAGCTATCCTAAGCTAACAGATTTGCAACAGTTTGCTTGTATTGCCTTAAGACTATCATAGTTAATGTTAGCTAATCACACTTCATTTCAAGACACCGGAATTGTTATTAATGTTAAAAAAAAAACTTTAAAAGCACTTCACATTACTCACACTCTCTGCGTTGTCGTTCATGTGGGAGTCTCACAAAAAACTAGGTAGCTGTATCTACGCGTCTGTATCTACCGGTCTGTATCTACCAGTCTGTATCTGCCGACGCTGCAGCTTCATGCTACTCAAGGCAGTGGACACTGAAACATGCACATTGGATACATAACATAGGCGTTTAGTTTATTTAATAAAAGAGCACATGTTCAATGTGAAACGTGACCTTAGATAGATTACTTCATTTGCAATTTGGTGCTATATATATATATTTTTTTAAATAATAATAAAAACATTTTTTAATAAAAAAACAAAAAAAAAACACCTTGAATTTCAGGCAGGGCTCCGTTGGCAGGGTGCAGCGCCCCACCAAGACAATGGTAGGGGAAACACTGAGTCGGGCAGCACTAAGATCTGTTATTGTGTAGGAAACGGTTTAAAGAGCATCTTGCAGGTTGTTTTTTTTTCTACATTTATGCTTAAACTTGCTTGAAAATTACAATTAAAAAAGTGAATGTACAGATGTAGCACTTCATTTCAGACTCCAGCTTACAGCTTCCTGCCTACGACCTGTCTAAGACCAGTATAGAGAAATGTTAAGCCCTCCCACTATTTTCCAAGAGGGCGTTGCCAGATTTTCAATTTCAGGTTTTAACCAGAAGACGGCGCTTCATTCACAAATACAGAAAGACAAGTTTCATGGACTTTAAGTTGTGTTTTGAAGAGTATTTGAACATATCAATATTTTAGATCAACTAAATTATATCTAATCTTTTAATTCAATAATATATAGTCTTTATATATTAAATAATCATTATAATGTAAATGTTTACATTACACTTCTTTATTTGTTATGCTCATACTTTTACCTTTACAATCGTTTGCTTTAATATGCAGTATATTTTTTGTATATTTTTGTGTTTGCTTCCTCCTGCTCCCTTTCGGACACATACTGTATGATTTATTATTATTATTAATATGAAGATATTATTAAGATAAGATGTTACTTTATTGATTGAACATTTTAGTTTAGAATGTGCTGTCCCACGGTAATTCAGAAGGCTCACAGGTCACATTCCGACAATTATTTAAAACAATTGGTGCTTTCACACCGTCTACAATTTGATTTGTATAGAGGGAGCTCTGTGGCCAGTGTTCGAATTACCCATTTGCTTTCGGGGGAGCCCTATTATTCAGTGCACATCCTGCTACTAAATATATCACACGCACGCTCTGTTGACTGGCGCAGCAGCAGTTGAGTAAAGTTGGAACGATATTGGCAGATTCAGATTTCACGGATCAGTAACTCATGAACAAAACGTTATTCAGACACAAATGACGTAACCTAAGTACCGTGGTAAGGTTGACAACAAACTACATTTTTATCAAAAAAAGCCAATACGCTGTCCTCCAAACTGGAAACATTACATTGGTCTCTATCCGCAGCCGGAGAAGAAATTAGTGCTCAGGGACCGTCTGCAAAGTGCAACTCCGAAAAAAGAGAATACAATAATATTCAATCACTATTATACAGCTTATTACTACCAATCTCACTACACACATCAATAGTCTCCTGTTGGTCAGACTTCAGCAGAGAGTTTGGAAGAATGTGCTTTTGAATAATTTTGGTGAATATTTCTAATGTAAAATCTTCAATACATATTGCATCATCTTCAATAACGTTACTATTATACAGTATATTTATACCAAACTCACTACACACATCAATAGTCTCCTGGTGGTCAGACTACAGCAGAGAGTTCGGAAGAATATGGTTTTGAATAATTTTGGTGAATATTTATAATGTAAAATCATGGCATCATCTTCAATAATAATAATAATAATAATAATACATGGGACTTTTATAGCGCTTTTCATGAAACTCAAAGACGCTTTCACAGAGAATTTAAGAAAATACAACAAAAAAAGACAAAGAAATACAAAAAGAGATAAACAAAACAGAAAAAATACGGGGGGAGTGGGGTGGTCAGTGGTTGAATGCAGTGTTGAACAGGTGGGTTTTGAGTGATGTTTTGAATGCTGTGAGGGAGGAAGAATCTCTGATGGATTGGGGTAGTGAGTTCCAGAGGGTGGGTGCAGCAACGGAGAAGGCTCTGTCGCCCCAAGACTTGAGGTTGGTCCGGGTGGGGAGGGACAGGAGGTTGGCAGTGGCAGAGCGGAGGGAGCGAGTGGGAGTGTGTCTGTGGAGGAGGTCAGTCAGGCAGGATGGGGCCAGGTTATGGAGGGCTTTGTACGTCATCAGCAGGATCTTGTACTGAATTCTCTGGGGGATGGGGAGCCAGTGGAGCTTGATGAGGACGGGTGTAATGTGTTCACGGATTCGGGTGTGGGTGAGTAGACGGGCGGCGGAGTTCTGGATATATTGAAGTTTGTTGAGGATTTTTGCAGGTGAACCATAGAGGAGGCTATTGCAATAGTCCAGACGGGAGGTGATGAAGGCGTGGATGAGGGTTTCGGCAGCAGTGGGAGAGAGGGATGGACGTAGACGGGCGATGTTTTTGAGGTGGAAGAAGGCTGTCTTTGTGATCTGTTTGATGTATCGGTTGAAGGAGAGGGTTTGGTCAAATATGATGCCTAGGTTCCGGATGTGAGGGGAGGTTTGAACTGGGAAGCCATCTATGTTGAGGGTGAAGTTAAGGATAGGTGTGGTGAGCTTCTTTTGTCCAATGATTATTATTTCAGATTTATCGCAGTTGAGTTTCAGGAAGTTAAGTTGGAGCCAGGATTTGATTTCAGTGATGCAGTTTGTCAGGATGGAGTGGGTAGCAGTGGAGATGGACTTGGTGGAGATGAGAAGCTGGATGTCGTCGGCAAAGCAGTGGAATTGAAGTCCATGACGGCGGATTATGTGACCAAGGGGAAGCAGGTAGAGAATGAAGAGGAGGGGGCCGAGAACTGAGCCTTGAGGGACACCTTGGGGGAGAGGAGCGGTGGGGGATTTGCAGTTATTGATGTAGATTAACTGGTTTCTGTCAGAGAGGTATGAAGTGAACCAAGAGAGGGCAGTGCCGGTGATGTTGAAGGTGGTTTCAAGACGGGTGAGGAGGATGGAGTGATTGATGGTGTCGAAGGCAGCGCTGAGGTCAAGGAGGATGAGGAGGTTGAGGTTACCAGCATCGGAGGAGAGGAGAAGGTCATTTGTAATTTTGAGGAGTGCGGTTTCGGTACTGTGGTTTGAGCGGAATCCGGATTGAAAAGTTTCATAGAGGTTATTAGCAGACAGATGATGCTTGAGTTGTGACGCTACAGCGCGTTCCAGAACTTTTGACAGAAAGGGTAGGTTCGAGATTGGTCTGAAGTTATTAGGGTTGTCAAGGTTTAGTCCGGGTTTTTTCAGAATAGGGGTGATAGCAGCTATTTTGAGGGATGGTGGGACGGTGCCAGAAGACAGGGAGGAGTTGATTGCTGTAGTGATGAGTGAAGAGAGAGTAGGAAGGCAGGCCTTAACAAAGCTGGAGGGGATGGGGTCCAGGGTGCAGGTGGCAGTTTTCATTCCTGTGAGGAGATCAGAGAGGTCAATAGGGGAGACAGGGGAGAACTGGGACAGGGGTTGGCAGGATAAGGGGGGCAGGTGGCTTGAGGGAGAGCTGGTGTGGTAGTGGTTAAGCTGCTGTAAATGTTGTCTATTTTGCTTTGAAAAAATTTGAGAAAAGAGCTGCATTTGTCTACTGTGAATGACTGAGTGGTGGTGTCCAGGGGGCTGAGGAGTTTGTTTATTGTGGAGAAGAGTGTTTTGGGGTTTCCGGAGCCAGAGTGGATTAACTGAGAGTAGTAGGTGGTGCGGGCATGGGAGAGGGCATCTTTATATTGCTGTAGGTGGTCTTTGT
This sequence comes from Notothenia rossii, assembly GCF_949606895.1. Lineage (NCBI taxonomy): Eukaryota > Metazoa > Chordata > Actinopteri > Perciformes > Nototheniidae > Notothenia > Notothenia rossii. Next base: position 70,973,292 of record NC_136912.1, read on the forward strand.
AGGTTTGAGAATGAATTGTGAGACCTGTTTTATTGCGGAGTCTTTCAAGTTGCCGGGCACGGGTTTTCATCAGACGGAGTTCAGGGGTGAACCAGGGAGCAGAGTGGGTGAAGGAAACTGTTTTGGTTTTTATGGGTGCAAGTTGGTCAAGGCAGGAGGACAGAATGTTGTTGTAGTAGTCAGTGAGATCAGAGGGGCTATGGAGGTCCACAAAGGGAGTGGTGGATATTTTTTCAGAGAGGGAGGATGAGAGCAAGGTAGCTGAGACAGAGCTTAATTTACGGAAGTTGATTTTGCGTTTTTGCTTTGGTGGTGGGGTGGGAATGTTGATGGTCATGGTGATGGCTAAGTGGTCGGAGAGGAAAAGGTCTGAGCCAGACAGATGGTGAAGGTTTAGTCCAGTCGAGCAAACAAGGTCCAGAATGTGGCCACGGTTATGGGTGGGAAAGTTGACATGTTGAATGAGGTTGAAGCAGTTAAGCATGTCCGTGAAGTCTGTAGTTATTGTAGAGTCAGTGGAGTCCATGTGGATGTTGAAATCACCAAGTAGGAGGACTGAGGTGGAGAGAGAACAGAGCTGGGTCAGAAATTCAGAGAAATCAGAGAGGAATGATGGGTTTGGTTTGGTTTGGGAGGGCGGTAGACAACTGCCAGGACTGACTGTGTGTGACCAGAGAGTTTAAAAGCCAGGTGTTCAAATGAAGGAGCAGATGAGATGGGGATGAGGCTGGTTTTAATGTCCTGTCGGTGTATTACGGCAATTCCACCACCTCGGCCCTCCGAGCGTGGCTTATTTATGTATGAGTATCCATTGGGTGTAGTGAGGTTGAGTGAGAGATAATCCAGAGGTTGTTGCCAGGTTTCTGTCAGACAGAGAAAGTCCAGTTTATTGTCCAGAATGAATAACCGTCTATACCTCCTGGATCATGGGTGTTATCCGAGACGGCACACGAGAGCAGATGGCCAGGCAAGAGCTAAAAAAGGTGAGTGAAACTGATTATTCAAAGTATTTGCATCCCTTTAGTACTTTAGGCTTGAGAAAGGAGACTGAACTGTGTCTACAGGCAACTTGCAGCGTTATTATAATCATGCAGTTGTTGGAGACATTTTTGTTGTTTTTAACCAATACATTAAGAATATAAGCTTCCCTTTTTTTCTTGTTCCTGTTGAGAAAAGAAAAAAATGAATACTGTGTAAATGAAATTATTGTTTTGCACCTGTATATTATAGAAAATAACACTTATGTTTACATATTCCCTCGGTTTTTCAGGTCACATTTGATCTATATGATGGAGCCATTGGATTTGTCAATATAAGAAATCAAAACCAAACCATATTCTTCCAAACTCTCTGCTGTAGTCTGACCACCAGAAGACTATTGATGTGTGTAGTGAGTTAGGTAGAAATATACTGTATAATAGTAACGTTATTGAAGATGATGCCATATTTATTGAAGATGTTACACTCTAAATATTCCCCAACATTACTCAAAAGCACATTCTTCCAAACTCTCTGCTGTAGTATGAGCATCAGGAGACTATTGATGTGTGTAGTGAGTTTGGTTGTAATACTGTATAATAGTGAAGTGATTGAATATTATTGTATTCTCTTTTTTCGGTGTTGCACTTTGCAGACGGTCCCTGAGCACTCGTTTCTTCTCCGGCTGCGGAAAGAGACCAATTTAATGTGTCCAGCTCGGAGGACGGCGCATATTGCCTTTTTTTTTATCAACATGTGATTGTAATTGTCAACCTTACCACGGTACTTAGGAGACGTCATTTGTGTCTGAATACCGTTTTGTTCATCAGTTATTGATCCTTGAAATCCGAATCTGCCAATATCGTTCTAACTTTACTCAACACGCAGCAGCCCGGATTCGATCAATTGCTATAAAATCACTCTGCTACTACTACAGACGGTGTCACTACGCCGGCGGCTGTGGCCGTTGTTGAAGCGTCTTCAGGCTCCGCATCGGCAGGCCTCTCCCTCGGTGTGGAGCTGTCAAGCTCGACCCTAACACCGCTTACAGCCGGCCAACTAAAAGTTGTTTTCCGTTCACGTTGTCATTTTTAGACTCCTTCGCTTCTTTGCTTGTTAATCCAAAAGCTGTGACGCATGGCTGTTTTCGTTTTGCCATATTTTTTATTACAAAGCCAGAGTTAAAAAAATATCAATATGAACATTTCAAATACCGCACCGGCATCACCGCCATAACCATAGCAACGTAAGTAAGAATGCAGCGCCGCCACGTACAGATGGCAACACCCAGACATATTCACAAATATAAAACAAATATTCAGAAACTGTAATGAACAATAACTTTTTTTTATTTCAAGAACTGTTATTTACAGAAACTCAACATTTCGAATCTGCGTGACACAAATATGCACGATTGTTTTGGGCTCCCCCTATTTATCTCAAAGTCAGCCTTCAGGGGAGCTCCCCTCTTCGGGGGAGCCAAGCTCCCCCTGGCTCCCCCCCATTTCGAACAGTGTCTGTGGCTGAATGGCCAGCGATTAGGTGTGGTGCATTTATCATAGGTGATCAGAGCTAACTGCCTGCCGTCAGATTTCATTTAAAAAACAGATCTGATTTTAAGACTATTTCTGCGCTCATAAAGAATGATAAGAATAAGAATAAGGCGTATTGAACTGGTTTCATTAATTAGTGAGTTTATTTAACACTAGAACCGCCAATCGGGTCAATTTGTGTGATGTGTGTTGTGTGTGTGCAATGTAACTTTTTTTCAATAAAATATTAAAGTCTCCCAGTCCGTGACTTTTCCTGAAAGTGTGTTATGTAGCACCCTATGTTGTTAAAAATTGCATTCTAATCGCGGGATTTGACGGCTTTGGGTAGGCCTATACAAAAACCTCTGGCGGTTCTAGTGTTAAGGTAATTAGGTACAGTAGAAGCCCTTTTTTATCAGTAACAAATGTAGCAGTTGAACATAAAAGTCAACTAACTGAGGGTCACTTGCAATGAAAGTGTTGTTTCTAACTGTAAGCTTGTCACTCAGAGTAACCTACAGTTAATTTAGCTGCTGGAGAAGAAAGATCAGGGGGGGGAGGGGGGGATAGAGCTGTGGTTGATTGGCCATTAGTTGTGTAAATACACAGCTGAGAGCTGTCGTTTCATTCAGACTGTTTAAAAAACGATAACAACGAACTATTTTTCTTAGCGGATGCATTTAAATTTAAATCAATACATACAACTATTTTTTAAATCAATAAAAACATTTTCTAAATCCATAAAAGCATTTAAATTAATATTGGAAGTCATGTCGTTACTTTGTTGAGAATGTGGCCATGTAATAAGCGGGATAATTTGCAGCGACTTGTTCCTTATGGGGAAAATAACACCCGTCATCCAGATCCGGATCCCTCCGCTGCGCGGTAGGATCCTGATCGACCGACGAAGCTCCATTAAAATATAAATATTTTTGGTGAATTACTGAGTTTAGGCACTTTAATAACGAAGTTATGAAGTTGAATACAGTATATTCATATGTTTCAGTGATTTCATGTCAATTCGGCGAACATAAACATAAATGATCGTGGTGAAGATGATGATTAAATTAGGGTTAAAAATCGAGAGCCGGGCTGCATTTCCTCCCGTTCATTTTTTTCGACTAAACAACATTATTTTGTTAAATAACAACATGGTGATGCTTTGTAAATGATTACATGTCTCTTATTTAGCACAGAGTATGATATCCGTGACATATGGATCTTAACAAAGTTCCGCTGTACATCCAGCGTACTGTATCTGACTTTATTTCACATGAATTCCAGTGTGGAACCCCACTGCACCCCCTGGTGGATCAATGATCCATTGCAGCCGGCTTAATTATAATTACATTTATCCATCACGGGGGCGGTCTCAAGTGAAGCTGGAGGTTTTCCCTTGAGCGAGGGCAGATCACGTACCAATCACGGCCCTCGCGTTTCAAACTGTCTGAAATGAATCGCTACATCTGTAGGATTTGATATGTTTTACGAGACATAAGGGCAGGAATTCAGAGGAAAAGGAGCAATTTTAAGCTCTGCTCTTAAAAACTGCTTTTTTTTAAGGTCATACGTCAAACGCGTCATATTACATAACAAAGGGGAAACATCTCCGCTCTCTGACCGCGGGTATAATTAGTAGTCGCGTTGAGTTGAGCGGTTGTGTTTTAGTGAGCTGGTATTTTTCGGTAGTTTTACATTGTATTTCAGCATTTGTAATCATGGTGCAGTATTGTGTTTGTGCAGGTTGCACACATACCAGCCTGTCAGGACATCGAGTCCACAGTAAAAAGGACCGGAGCTAGCGTTCGTTCCTGGGTGCGTTGTGCATCCACCTCCCTGCAGCACATACTCTCCACAGCTTTATCAGGAAACCGTATTACTTCTCTCTCCGCCCCCCTTCGCTGCTCTCTCTCTCTCCCCTCCGGTACACGGCACCGTAAGACGTAGTGTGGAGTTCCATTAGGTAACGCTGTGGTGGCTGTACTGCTCCAGCCGTCTCCTTTGTGTTTGTTTGTTTCCCCCTGTCTGTGTTGTTTGTGTGTGCGTGGTGGCTGTCACTCCTGGCTCCCGGCTCAACCTGTGCACCCTCCCCGACTACACACCTGCTTTCCATCAAACCATTTACAACGGCATATCAACGGAGGCTCCACAACCTTTCTCCGCCAGATCGTCAAGTATCAGCCGTATCTCGCGTCTCTCCTCCGGTACACAGCACCGTAGTGTGGAGTTGCATTAGGTAACGCGAGATACGGCTGATACTTGCGCATTAGTTTCTGTTATGGATCAGTATCAACAGTCCTGCCAGTAACGTTACTATATTATCAATGCTACGTTAGTTATAGCCTGATATATGATAGCTAACTTCACAATGTTGTGATGTGACGTTAGCTAACATTCTGTAGCTAACGCCGGTCACTCACCAAGATAGCTGCCCAGTTCTCCACTGGTTCTCCACACACCACAGCTCAATTTCTCTCCGATGGCCGTTACTTCTTCTAATCCTTGGCTGCTCCTGGTCTCTTGGACGCCTAGCAGGCTCATAATTATAAGGTTGTGGTCCGTCATATGCATTTGAATATTCATGTTCAACTTCTTCTGTGTCTTCTGTGTCGAAACTAGCATTGGGATCCATGTTTATTAATACGTTACACCGGCCGCTCTCCCCCTTGTTTCCCCCATGTTACGTCACACGCGGGAGGTCACGTGCCGAGGCTTTTTTATGCGGAACAACGCCAGATGTCACTGTAGTGTATATTTCTGTATATTTTTGGGAAAATATAGTGTATTCATCATTTTCCTACACATTTATTCACAGGTGTCTTTCACCTGGAAGTTGCTTTTTAATGCCGCAATGATAGTGACAGTAGTCAAAATGACTGATAAGCTCGGTTGCTAGCAACGTCACCTGTAGGATGTCAGATAACCTTAATGACGGTGTTGTGATGCCGACGGCATAAATCCATACTGAAACATGTCCCTAAGAGATGGGAAATAAATCGGCTGCTTATGTGACAGTCGGACAGCGAGTGCTTAACGACGACCGCTGGCGTGTGAGTTAACAATGAAATAACTCCGGTGCACGCACGCTGCAGCGGCGTTAATGCCGCTGGATCTCGTGGTAACCGATGCGTCACGGCGTTCTAGAAGAATATAGTTTGAAGAAGTAGTTCTGATGAATCTGCTTTGTATGATTAAAAAATACCCGACGCAATACTCTATTGATGTTTCTTTGACGGCGGTATTGGGAGAGAAACGGCGATGTAAACGTTACGTCATGACGCGATATTCACCTTGCACCTAATTCACCTCTGTAATATGTAAGGATTTAATGGATCAGAGACTGTGAACGGATTTGGACAGTGCTGCCGAGGAGATGTTGTTATCGCAGATCCAGCCGTTGGTGCACCGAGAAACTTAACCCTGAACTAAAGGTAGCAATGCATAGGGTTGACTCCCTGTCGGCTCCCAGACCTTAGTCAAGGAAACGGGGGGGGATGACTCTGTGTCGTCTCCCAGGGCAGAAGCAACATGCTTCGGGTTCAATAACCCATTTTATTGGAAAGACTGGAGAGAGCGAGCTCTTCTTGGGAGGTCGTTGCATTTATTTAGCTCCTCGTTTCGCAAGATAGATTCGCAAGATCACAGACCTTCCTTTCTGCTGCCTCGTTTACTTCTAGAAAACATGTATCCCGCTCACTCGCTCTGCACGCGCCACATGTAGCTTAAGCCCTGCCTGCCTGCGGGAGGGGTTGTGGTTGAAGCCAGCAATGGGTAAAGCTTCGCAAGCAATAAGGGCCCCTTCGCGTGAAGCCGGAAGCGCCGCATTTGAGCGGCCCTGATGCCAGTGATGCCCTCTCGAGAGACTGAAGGCGTGCGTCAATTGTTTCCGTGAAGTAGGCCATTTCCATTAAGCCGGAGGAACTTCCGTGGAGCACGATTTCCTTGTCTTTCCTCCCGCATCCGGGTTTGCGGGGCGGCCGGCTGGAACCGCTAGCCGACTGGGGAACGCCGCCTGTAGCTTAATCCGCAAGACTGCGGAGCTGATGAATATGCCTGGAGCTGGGGCAAAGCCCTGCTGCTGCTTATGCGTTGACACCTGAAATGACAACTAACGGGGAGGGGAGAGCAGATTTAAAGGGGTTAGCAGGTGCGATGATTGGCTAGCCGGGGCGTGACGCCCCTGATCACTTATTGAGATAACGTGTGACACCAGATGATACTGTCTTCCTGATTGAACTTGCGCTGAGCTACGTTTGGTTTAAATAAATGAAGTATTGACTTGAATACACTGATATACATTCCATTAAACAATACTAAATACTAGATCACCTACACATCAGTTAAGTTGAGGGTTTTTTCCATGCAAAAAGTTACATTTAGATATTTAGCAATATGACTTTGTCAGCTTTCTAATTTAATGTATTGAAGGCAAAGATATTTAACACATAGTGAGAACTGCTACTATTTATCTCTCAATATTGTCTGAAAAAACGTGGTACAAGTTATTCTTTCAGTGAGACAACAGAGCAAGCTTCTACAGTTGCACTACGTGTTGATAACAGTTCAATATTATTTTGATAATAACATATTTCAATGTCGATGAACTTCATACTTTTCATTCATAATCTGATTGTCTTTGTAGCTCACTGTTGAAATAAAAAAAAAAACATTACAATTACAAAATAATTATATCTACAGCCCCTAAACACACAAACACACCGCTTTCATAAATAACACACTTGTTCTGCAATAACACACTTGTTCTGCAATAATATGTTTTATGTTTCCTGTCATTTTTGTTAGGAAAGGACATGCCTGAAAGACAAGACTCAACATTTTCTCCTTCTCTGAGGGTCAAGAAGAACATCCAAGAGGAACATTAAAAGCTGATGTTATGAGATTTTAAGACCAGTACAGGACATTCACTGAGAAACTAATTTTATTGTGAAAGCTCAGTCAGCTGATCGAATGCAGCTATTTCCACATCTACACTCCATCAGCTAATTATTTCTATTTGCCTCACTTTATGAGCTTCACAACACTTATGCCTTGAACCGCAGAGTTTGCAACGTCATAAATAAATGGGGCCAATCTTCAGTCAGATGTGAATGTGTAATCTAACATTTTCAGTAAGAATAATGGACGAAAGGAGTGCAAATACAATTTATTGAAATGTGAACCAAAACTTAATCAAACATGTTTTAAATAAAAAGCACATATGGACAGAAGGTGTAAACCTATTAAATCTATAAGTAAACACATTTAGTCAAATAAAGTGACAGACTAGGCTTGTGCAGTTGGTATCAGCTCCTCCATCAGGCCTGGTCCTTCTCGCTGATGAAAGACCCTCAGTCTTCTCCAAACCAACAGACAGGACGTCCATCACACGGAGGGTTCTCCCTGAAGTCTCAGCAGCTGTCTGGACACCACGCTGTCTCAATCCGTCCACACTGAATATGAGAGGGGGAAAATGAAAATAATAAATGCTTTAGAGTAGACAATAAGAAATATAAAGTTGAGAGTTGAGTTTTTTTAGATTGTCAATACTATTACTGTAGAACTAATATTTCAGGTTAAGAGGCACATTCAAATAAAGATTGGTCTCTAAATAAATGTTGTCTTTTGAATTGTTTGTCTAAAGTCAAGGATCTAACTGGTACTTAGTTTTAATGATACAGTCTGGTTATTATGCTGTTTGGAAGAGGCCTCACAGGTAAGAGCACTAACTAGCTACCATCACATGTACCTTAGCTTGACTTAAATGTATTAAACGTATAATTAAGTGATATCAAAATATAAATAACTAATGTCATGCATGCATATTAATATTTGCTTGATTCCAGTATTGAATTTAGCACACACGTCACTGTTGAGCCGTTAGTGGCCGACTCCGCCAACTAAGGGCTTCTCGGCAACTCTGCAGAATCCTATGGGTGACGTCACGGACCCTACGTCCATTTATATATACAGTCTATGGTCCAAATGGATCCTTGTTGTTGTCTTTGTATTCTTCTTCTTCAGAAGAGTCGAAGACTTCAGGTTCTGAGGCTCTATTTTCACTGCTGCAAGCAAAAAAAATCTCTAGCGAAGTCGGCAACTGTAAAGTTTATGTTAGCCATTTTCTCTGTCTCTCTTTCTCCTCACAGACGTAAACTGATGGGAGACACATGGTTTATGTTTTTTTTAGTTGGTGGGTAGGTCCTTAGTGATTTCCATTATTCATTGGTCATTTCAGACCATGATGGCTGCCGGTCGAAATTTCCTTGACGGACACACGAATCCACCAATCCCACACAGTGTAAAGTCAAGCTGCTTTGAGCGGCCACATTGGCCGTTTTTGGAAAAAGGGTTAAATGTTACGATTATTGTGTTATGTCACGGTTGTAGTTTTGTATGTCTGGTTATGTTTTTTTTTCTCCTTGTATATTTTCTGGTCCTTCTTCCTGTGTTTTTCCCCTGTCGTTAGTTTCCCTGGTGTGTCTAATTGTCTGATTGTGTTCACCTGTCGCCCTTGTGTTTCGCCTCCCCTGCCCGGCTGTTTCTCGTCTTGTGATTACCCCTCCCTGTATTTAGTCTTGTCTCTTCCTGTGTTCAGTGTTGATTCGTCTTTTGTTTATCTGTGACTGTGTTCACAGGGTAGTGTTCTGGTTGGCCGCGTAAAACCTTGAAATAAAGGTATTTTCTCGTTTCAATCTGCATTTGGGTCCTGCCTGTTTTACTCACCCTAACAGAAGGAACCAACCAAGGATGGGCCCAGCAGATCCTTTTGAGCTGGAATTACTCAGTTTTTCCTTTTCTTTGGCTGGCTGCTCTGATAAGTGGAGGGGAGCGTCTGGAGTTCAGCAGCGAGAGGCTGCTCTGACTGAGGCGCACCAGATGGCTATGGAGAAACCAGGTTTAGTGAAATTCTTACCTGGCTGGATTTTGTACTTCCTCTCGGTGTGTGATTCCCTTCCTGCTAGCCCCAGGCATGCTAGCTCCCTGCCTCCCAACTCCCAACCTGACACCATATGCCTCGGTGTGTTCCATCTGGAGTCAACCTCTGCTTCTTCCCCAGTTCCAGTTCAGCAGCCAGGGTTCCGGCCCCAGTTCTGGCCCCACCAGCCATGGTTCCTGCCCTGGTTCCGGTCCCAGCAGCCATAATCCCTCCTCTAATCCCTTCTTTAGTCCCTTCTCTAGTCCCCTCTCTAGTCCCTTCCCTAGTCCCTTCCCTAGTCCCTCTTCTAGTCCCTTCCCAAGTCCCTTCTTTAGTCCCTTCTCTAGTCCCTTCTCTAGTCCCCTCTCTAGTCCCCTCTCCACTCCCTTCTCAAGACCCCTCTCTAGTTCCCTATCCAGTCCCTTCTCAAGACCCCTCTCTAGTTCCTCCTCTAGTCCCATCTCTAGTCCCCGCTCGAGTTCCCTCTAGAGTCCCCTCTCAAGCCCCCTCTCCAGTTTCCTCTCGAGTCCCCTCTCGAGTTCCCTCTCAAGTCTCCTCTCGAGTTCCCTCTCCAGTTCTCTCTCCAGTTCCATCTCAAGTCCCCTCTCCAGTCTACACTCAAGTCCCAACTCAAGTGCCGTTGGAGGTTCCGCTGGGGTTCTTGCCAACTCTATGTCCTGTTCCGTTGGGGTTTCCGCCGACTAGTCTTCTGCCGGGGGTCCTGTCAACCCTATGTCATGTCCCGTTGGAGGTCCCGCCGACTACTCTCCTGCCGGGGGTCCTGCCAATCCTATGTCCTGTCCCGTTGGGGGTACCGCCCACTACTCTTCTACCGGGGGTCCTGCCAACCCTGTGTCCTGTCCCGTTGGGGGTCCCACCGACTACTCTTCTGCCGGGGGTCCTGCCAACCCTGTGTCCTGTGCCGTTGGAGGCCCCGCCGACTACTCCTCTGCCGGGGGTCCTGCCAACCCTATGTCCTGTGCCGTTGGGGGTTCCGCTGGCAATTCTTCTGCCGGGGGTCCTGCCAACCCTATGTCCTGTGCCGTTGGAGAATCCGCTGGGGGTCCTGCCAGCTCCATGTCCAGTCCCGTTGGAGGTCCCGCCGACTACTCTCCTGCCGGGGGTCCTGACAATCCTATGTTCTGTTTCTCTGGGGGTCCCGCCGACAACTCTTCTGCCGGGGTCCTGCCAACCCCTTGTCCGGTTCCGTTGGAGGCCCCGCCATCACCTGTCTCGCCGGGGGTCCTGCCAACTCCTGGTCCTCTTCCGTGGGGGACCCTGCCGAAGCCTGTCCCACCGGCTCCGGTTCCTGTTCGGCCGACACCGGGTCCTGCCCGGCCTCCGGAGCTGTCTGGTCTTCGCCCTCGAGCCCGGCCCCCTGAGAGCCGCGATCTTTGCCCTCGAGCCCGGCCCTTGAGTTCGCCCGCTGTGGCCTTCGCCCCACCATGGACTCTGCCTTGCCCCCGGGCCGTCCGCCCGAGACCCCCACCATGGACTCTGCCTTGCCCCCGGGCCGTCCGCCCGAGACCCCCACCATGGGCTCTGCCTTGCCCCCGGGCCGTCCGCCCGAGTCCCCCACCTTGGACTCTGCCTTGCCCCCGGGCCGTCCGCCCGAGTCCCCCTTCTCGGCTTCTGCCTTGCCCCCGGGCCGTCCGCCCGAGATCCCTTCCGGGTCCTCCGCTCACCCTGGTGGCCTAGTGATGCGGAAAAAAAAGATTACTTACAGTATAGTGAAAACCACCCTTGAATGATGGGATGGTAGACTAAAAGCTTTAGGATTCCAAACTACAACATATAAGTATCCTGTATCAAGATTGATGCAAAACAAGGGAAAGTTGACCTTTTTAGAGAGATTTAGCACAAAAAAAACACTTCTGGGGTCATTTGGGTGGATTTTCCATATCTCTGGCCCCCCTTGCTCGATTTTGCTGATTGCCATCTCTTTCTAACCATCAGAGCCAATAGAATCGAGGGGAACTCCCACATACTTCTTATTTGGTAATCTGTGTGTGTGTGAGACTGACGCATCAACACGTTCTCACTCCCAACCCGTCACATGTTGACGGTCGGTCAGGGCCCCTCCCCGTCACACTATTACGCACAGGGTGCCCCTCGATAGTCACTTTTCAATGGGCAGGGCGTCCGTCCCATTGACTTGCATAGAGTTCCCTGAACGTTGGTAATAGACGAGTTGGGATCGCGGCTAAATGCTCTCCGCAGATTCATTCTCACAGCGTTTATCAAGCTTTTTCTAACTCAATATCAAGCCACACTTATTGTGTTTACTTCATTATTTTTAATTGAATAATGTAAGACTTGTGTTGCCGTCAGTTATGGGGAGAGTAGGGGCTCAGCAAACTGAAATCTGTATTGTTTCAATGTTTTTTTCTTCTAATTTTGTATTCTTTTCTAAACCACACTGTTATTTACTCAACAATAACACTCAATTATCCTTGTGTATATTTATTCGTTTGATTGTATAAAGTCGGACTTTTGGAGTCCGTCAGGACCGAGGGTCAAAGCAGCTCAAAGTAGTTGCTTTCGAGAATTTTACACCCGGAAGTAAGTATCCTCTCCGCTATGTTTGACAAACCCCGTTATGAGTCCTCAAGCTCTGTGATTGGATGTTTGAGTGGCAGTGCGCCGAGAGCTACGCCGAGCGTCGAACAGCATTTTGAAATGGGATGGAACCACGGCAGACTATTCAAAACTGGATTCGGATGGGTCCATCCCGTCCCCCCCTCCCCCACCCCAGAACTACACATGCTGGCTATTGTGTGTTTCACAACATGTTCTCTATGGCACGTCTCTGCTGGGAATTGTAGTTTTAAAAGACGTTTTCGTATTTGCCATAATAAGAAGTTGCGGGCAGCATTAATATGTACCCACATGACAGCTAAGGTCAGAAGAGCTTTATTTAACAGTTGGTCTTATGTTTGTGACCCCTCCTGTTTTTCATTGATAAGCCTGAAACATGCACTTGTCAAGGTTCAGAGGCAAATTTTGCACATATGGCAGTAGCCATCGATCATCTTAAGATAAGATATACTTTATTGATCCCAAGTTGGAAACATTTGCGTTACAGCAGCATGGGTAAACGTTTTAAATATGCAGTGGTGTTTATGTGTAAATCATTTAGTATAATCACACACATTTTGTTTTATATTTAATAATTCTGTGTGTATTTATTGAATGTTCAATACCTGACAAGGTCGGAGATGAAAAACTTGGGTCGCAAGTTCCTCAACAGTGCAATACAAGACATCTATCAATATGTGTGTACACCTCCACCATTAAATTATTCTGCACATTTCTTATACTATCTACATACATCTTATAAGAGTATAATTAATATGTATAATATCAGTTAAAATAAGTGCTTAAACATACAGTAGTTAACATTGCAGGAAAGCAATATATTAGTACTTTGTCAGGCCTAATATGTATACCCCCAAAGCTTTTTTCTTATTCAAAAGAAGACCTTAACCTAAAGTATTCTTTAATGTTTAAATAAAGCCTTATTAGTTTGTCTCTCTGTGTCTCCTATTAATATCTAATAATACAAATAATACAATTCAATAACGTGCTTTAACCACTAGGTCTCCCTTTCTATCAGCTGTGCACCGTTATGGTATAATTACAGCCTATATACCAATTGGATCAAATATAAAAGTCAGCCGAATTAGTATTGATACTGGGAGGAGACTTATACTGTGAGGAGAAATTGAAGATTTTGTTTAATTGCTGATATATTCATGATCCACGTCACTATTCAGTTTCGGCGGCAGTTCTTCCTGTTTGTCTAGAAGTCTTCTCATCAGGGCTCTGTAAATAGCGAACTACGGCAGATATGTAATATTTAATGCAGCCGAACCGTGTATTACAATGCCGTTATGTGATGACCTCCAAAGAGAAAAGCAAGCAAACTCGGAATAAAGTATTTTTTTTTTTTTTTTTAAATGTTTTCGGATTTCACATCAACAGGAAGTCTGGTTAACTAAAATGTCCGTGTGGAACAATACCCCAACCCATAGATCCGTGGGTGAATAATGTCAATCACCACATTGATTACACACATTCCTTCACATTTTAATTTTAATTTACATTAAAGTATTTTGTGAGGCCTTCTAAAATGTTTTTAAATATAGTTAATTAGGATTGTGAATGATTGCATTGCCTCCCGCAATCGCACAACGGCACGTCCGTTAATTCCACAACCACACACATGGATTAACATTGATTTAATACATTAATGTAGCCTTTGTTTCTGCTAAAAGAGGTGTCAACCAGCTGGAGCAACAAAAACATCGCCGAAATCGAGTGTGACTATTCAAAAATAAATAATTATTATATTAATATTGACAATAACAACCCACCGTCTGGGTAGAGCATTTGCCGGGAAGCGTTCTCATGGCATCTATTATAAACGCTATGGGAGGTCTATGAAGGTCTTTGGGACACCCTGCCCATTGAAAACTGATGCTCAATGGGGTACCCTGTGCGTAATAGAGTGACGGGGAGGGGCCCTGACCGACCGTCAACATGTGACGGGTTGGGAGTGAGAACGTGTTGGACGCCTAGCCAAAACCGGAAGCTGCGATAACTCTGGTGGCTACCATTAGCAGCTAACTTTTACTCTCCGATTTTTACATAAAAATTGAATTATGGATTATAAATAATTATTTCAGTTCCACAGAAACATTATCAACCTATGGATTAACCGATTCAGCCGCGTTTTTCTCGTTTTAATGCCATTGAACAAGTCTTTTGATCAGATTGACAGCTACGGTGAGACGATCTCCCGTAACAGCTCCGTAAAGGTACGTGTTGTGATGTCTGTGTTTGCTTCCCCTGTCGCAAGTTCGGATCACTCAGTGATGATACTATATACACCTAAATAATCTGTGGAACCTCAGCTTTAATCGGATATCTTGTATGTGCAGCTACGATAAGTAATAAGGGTATCTTTTATCTTGAGTTCTGTGCAAAAGTGCGTTAGCATTTTTGGCTCAGGGGTCATTTAGATGCTTCTTACGAGACTTGTGTTTTGTTTCGGTAAAAATGATTTGTATCGTCAGTTAGCTGAGATTATTCCCATTAATCTGGTATAACACATTAATAGGTTCTTAAATATTAAGATATCCTGAGACACTTTTTTGTTGAAATTTTTTTTTTCAAAGGACCCGCCGAGGGGGTCCTTGGGGCCGAGTACATACTTTCATAGGGGGAAAGTAGAAGGTCAATGATAGAAATATAGAATATAAAAAATCAAGAAGATAGCTTTGGGGGTATCCATCTACAGATAAATATTAAGCCTGACAAAGTACTTAGCGTCTAATATAATGCTTTCGTGCAATGTTAACTATGTTGAAGCACTTATTTTAACTAAATACACATTAATTATACTCTTATGTATGTAGATAGTATAAGAAATGTGCAGAATTTTACAGTTTAATGGTGGAGGTATACACACATATTGATAGATGTCTTGTAATGCACTGTTGAGGAACCTGTGACCCAAGTGACCCAGAAAAGCATTGTACAACCATTTAAACCTATCAATGTTGTTTAATTAACAAAGGTAATCTGGTGGTTTTGATTTGATGAGTAGTAGTGGAGATATCAGTGTCAAATCAATCGACAGTAAGGAGAATACTTACTTCCGGGTATACAATTCTCCGTTATCCAATGGGAATGGACTTTCACATTGCTTTTAAGAGCTGCCGACATAAACGGATGCGGTGCTTCCATGAGTGTCAAATACCGCCGCCGATTGGAATACATTGCAATCAGTTGAAAGCTCTTTGCGTCCGTTTATGAAGCTGAACCCTGACCAAGCGTCGCTCCTGGACGTTTAGGGAGTGAGAGTGTGTTGTGAGATCACTTTTAGCGAGAGCAGTAGAGACAACAATATTATAGTGGTCAGCAATTAACCGCAAGTCAACCTTCCTACAGCAGGCTAGCTGATACACAGTAGGATTGGCCACAAACTGCTCCAAAACAAAAGCCATACTCAGCAACGGGCCAATTACAAGATTTTTATGTTTTTTAGTTTTTTTTAATGCTGTGACACAACAACCTACCACTAATACTTCACAAACATTGACGCCAGTCTTCCAAATAACAAACTTCCCCAGATCCTGCCTACCACAAACTTACCTATCTTCTGAAACGTACCGGGCTCGAGGCGACTTTAAAAAGGCACACATCAGCGTCCGAAATCCTGAAACGCCTGGAACTAAATCCCCACCCAGGATTACCCCGAAAATAAAAAAAGGCAAAATAATAAACGAGTGCCTGAAGGAAGGACTGATTCAGCCCAGCTAGACACTCCCCCATCTAAACTGAGGAAGCTGTTAAACAGTAAGATACTTCACAGCCAATGCTACACTTCTATACACTACTACTACTACCACCACTAAAGACAATATCAACACTACACAACAAACAATCAAATACTCACTCCTTGTCTCAAAGATCCCAGACAAGCCACCATCTGGTTGATGCCATTAAAATAAAACCCACTTGAAATTGTTTTCTCAGCACGAGGTGTTCAATTACAACCAAGTACCTAAAACTTATTTTTATAATATGCAGAATGGTTCATTTCAAATAACTACTTTTGCCTACAATGTTACTGAATTGTTACAATTCAGTCCTGGATTATCCTTCCATGCCATTCTTTCTTCACTGTAGGAGATCGATATGCTACAGTTTGAGATATTGTGTTCAGAATAACAAGGTAAAAAAGGAATTGTAGTGTCTATATAAAGCAAGTGCTGTGGTAGATTCCTGCTGTGTAGCTGTTTGTAGTAAATTATTTGGTAAAACAGGATTAAAAGTGTAACTGGAACTGGAGTGACATTGTGTTTTGAGTCCACCAAGTGAAATGGCAAAACAGTAAAAACACAACTGTGTGTGGAAGTAAGGATTTGCGGAACGGACAGGCTTAGCAGGTTACGGCAGGCAAATTGGAGAAAAGCCGACTTAAGAGGCCTGCTAAATGAGTCCGGGCTCTGCAGTGCCAACTGTGGTCTCCTGCAATGTTGTGATTCGATTGTGGTGTGCTATTAAGGCTGTCTTTGCTCATAATGCCACTTCTTTATCCACTGTAATAATATTCAAATGAGAGTCCAATGACACACTCCTCCAGGGTAAAAAAAATCCACCCAGGCTTCAGATTAGTTCAAGGGCCCCATGAGAAATGGGACGGCTAAATGGAGAGCTGTTAAGTTTTTAATTTCTATACTTTCTCAAAGTGTGGGAAGAGAAGAGCTACTGCAGTAGAGGAGAGTCTTAATTTAGAATTATAATGACATTTTAGCGAGTTGTGAGCAATGCTTTCTGTCTGTATCGCTTAAACAAAGATATCAATTTGGAGAGGAATGATTTGCAATGCTAATGTGTGTGTTGTGTGTCTCAGCCGAGATAGGTTTCTGAATTAGAAACAGCAACAGCACGTAGGCTTAAACAAATGGGCTTTTACTTAAATATATGCACACATACACACACAGTTTTTACTTGAAGTGAGCTCAAGTCTGTAAGGAGTGATGTCACCTTCACTTGAACAGTTTTGCCACCAATGACCGCTTATTACCAATAGGTGGCAATCTGTCCTTGTCACTCAATGTGTTCAAGCTTATCTGCAGAACTTTAATGCATGCCAAACGAGATTTTCTACAGCTATATGCGAGGGAGAGGAGATGAAGAACTGCAGAGGAGAAAGACAAAGGGAGAGGAAAGGTTGAGGGGGATGAAGGGGGGACGACAGGGTTGCTGACTGGTCAAAAGGTTTGCTTGCTCCACCTGCTATGCCTTCTGTCCATCTCCAAAAAGGACCAAACCCCTTTGGCGTTTTAATACTCCTCATAAGGGAGTACACATCCCAGAATGCCTTGTGTCTTTGTGTCTCCCCCCAGTCACATTTTATGTCATAAGTTCATCTATTCTGCATAAAGGTTAGCGGCAAGGACGCAACGGGTGTAAGTCGTTCGGCATGTTCCTCATTAAAAGGCTACCATCAAATGAAGACTCGGGGGGGCAGATATATGGCTGATGATTGCATATTTTACTGAGGTGGCTGCACAGCTGGCTGGCACAACACACCAGGGTCTCAGTCTAAGCCAGTGCAAAACAAACGCCAATCAACCTGGCGCCTCTGGATGCCTCTCTACGGGGAAGGCACTCAAGCACAGGCCGTTATAAAGTCTTTCCGTCGCATCTTGGCTCTTCTGCCTCCCATGCTACTGCGTTGACCTGAAAACAGACAGAGGGCAAAGCAATATTGTCTACTTGAGAACAGTCCAGAAACTCTGCTATCAAGCAATTATGCAAAAACAGAATCTGTTGTTCCTATTTTTAAAATAGAGAAGGAACAGGCAATTGATGCACAGCTTGAACATCATACGAATAAGAATTGCCATTCCCACATGGGATATTAAGACTAGTTCAAGCCAAGGGCTATAAAAACGAGTCCTTATTTGAAGACAACTTAAGGCAAGGGCATTGCAAGTAATATCCTCTCCCCCCTTTTATTTTGCAGGAGTGTGTTCCATAATGATTGAACATTCTCTTTTCAAGCATACTTCTGTTGGCCTACTGTTGGAACATGTTTCCAATTAGTTTGCATTGGATTGAAACGTTCATAAGGTTCAACGATGCCAAGCTCTGCACAAAGAAAAGTTTATCAGCAATGAAAATAAATAACCTTCCATCTCTTCATATTGTCCTTGGTAGGAAAAACTCAGAACACACAAACACTGGACAAAATAGAGCTCTCTTAGAATGGTTCTCTCCCTCTTTGCAAGGTTGAGGTCTTTAAGTTCAGGTAATGGGTTCTCAAGTGAATAAATATGTATGCTTACCTATAGCTGTAGGTTAACCTTAATATTTCAAGAGTTTTGATTGTAAAGAGGGTTGTGGTTGTAGATTGTGCAGGCATCTTGGCATCGTTGAAATAAATTAATCTTGACAGACCCACTTTGGTCCTACAAAAACAACTATACGTTTTGGAGATATATGTATGACATGATGGGAAGCTGTTAAAATATTAAGATGTTAAGCATCAGAATAATCATAAGAACATTTTCTCTGAACTGGTTTATTATATCAAAAGATTGATATTAAGTGTAAATAATATAAGTTAGTCAATCATTGGAGTAAAAACTTATGTTCATTAAAGGTGACCCATCATGCAAAATGCACTTTTGTACGTCTTTTATACATGAATATGTGTCCCCGGTGTTCCAGGGAACTCACCAAGTGTCAGAAAACACAACCCTCTCTATTTTCCTCCATACCCAAATCTCTTAAAAAGGGGCTGCTAAGGATCTGATACAGACTGATCCAGATTTGAACACTTCTAGGACGTCACAGAAGTGGCGCTACGGCTATTGGGCCAACTCCACCAATCAGGAGGAGACAGCCACGGACATTGCCGTTCGAAAGCGCTGGAGACGCTGTAGTACATATGCCAGGCCTGTAGAAGGTGCTGTTCTCACAGAATCAGCCCATGCAAAGACAGTGTTAAATTGAGCGAAATGAGGAATGGCTAAAATGCATGATCTGTTTGGTATTTTGAAAAATAAAAATTATAAATATGCCTTATATAGGTATGGTCCTACACTATATTTTTCAAATATAGCATGATAGGTCCACTTTAACTATCGCAGATCATCACACACTGTAAAAAATGGCTGTGAAATCCACAGTTATTTACAGTGTTTGTGCACAGTAAATTACTGTATACCATTTTAGAGTATAATACCGTGTTTCGAACCAAAAATTACAGCAACTCTGTAGTTACTGTAGAAATAGCAGAAGTAACGTCCCAACTGTATAAAATCACAGTAACCAACAATGTACTGTATAAGATCACAGTAACCAACAATGTACTGTAGATAATCACAGTAACCAACAATGTACTGTAGATATTCACAGTAACCTACAATGTACTGTAGATAATCACAGGAACCAACAATGTACTGTAGATGATCACAGTAACCAACAATGTACTAGAAGATCACAGTAGCCAACAATGTACAGTAGAAGATCACAGTAACCAACCATGTACTGTAGATATTCAAAGTAACCAACAATGTACTGTAGAAGATCACAGTAACCAAAAAAGAAAGAACCAACCGAAAAAACCTATTTATAGCTAAACTATCTTAAATAAACCAACATATTTTTCTTAATATATATAATTTTGATGCAGTGTAATTACTAGTTTGGCTATACTAGATATTTTATATACTTATTAGATATATATTTGCAGGGGTGCCGTAAGGGGGTGAAAAGTTAGAACGATTCTAAGGGCCCGTGACTGACTGTGGCCCAAACTATTTTAGAATATTTAGAAAAAAATGTTTAAGTAACCAATGTGATATCTTTTCCTGGGGCCCAAAATCCCTGGCGGCGCCCCTGTATATTTGTAAGACCCTATGTCTTTGCAAACCGGAAGAACTACAAATGTGGTGCTGATTTATACAAAGAATGTGCCTTGGCATTGCACCTTAAAAATGCAACAGAGAGGAATAAAAATAGACAAAAGTAAGGTAATAATCATCATTTTTATTATTATTGTGGCGGCTCGAAAGTAGACGAGAATAGCCGATTGCAGCTGGGGGAGGTCTCAAAAAGCTTGCCTGGAGTCTGACAGCTCGGAGTCGACTTGACTCGGTTTGCAATGGCGGGATTTGCGTTGCCATTCTTCGTTGCAGATGAACAATTATTATATCACTACTAATGAATGACTCAAGTGTCTGTTCATTTTAAAACAAATCAATACAAGGGGGGTTGAATCCTACATGTAAAAGACAGAACGACTTAATACTTTGCAAAACTACTTCCGTCAGTGGTCTGGACCAGTTTGCTTTTATAAATAATGCACAAATGTGTTTAATCGTTAATGTCAGATATGTACTAAGTAAAGACATTTGTTCCTGCTCAAGATTAGATTCAACTTTATTGTTATTGCACAGATAACAGATACTGAGACAACGAAATGCAGTTTAGCTTCTAACCAGGAGTGTAAAAAGCAGTAAAGTGAAAAGTAATGTACACAATCTACACATACATTTAGAATGAATTGAAAGATGAATAAACAGTGAGGGGTATGAACAACAGGACACAGGAGTGGTTTAAATAAACAGGGTTTTTTATTTACCCAAAAGTCCACAGAAAACATCATAAACCAATAATTTCTAATAACTAGGCCTATAAAAGAGGTCAACAGAAAATACGTAAAAGAAACATGGCATCAACTTAACACTTAGGTGTTAACTCAACAAACTGACCTGCTTCAATGAAAAACCAAGGAACCTATATAGTGGCTTGGCCAAACCAAGTTGAAACCAAGGGATAATTAATAGTAACAGAAAACACAAAGGACACTGACAAAACCCAAATCCTCTCTTTAACATGAAAGCAGGTGCTTTGTCCCAATCTGTCCCAATTGGCTCCTTGCAGTATTTATGAGTCCTCAGTGCAAGAACACGCCCTTTGCTGAACCAGGAAGTAAACTCTGCCAATGGACATGGTAACTCAAGAGACAAAGACAGTAATTAATACAAATAATTTTGTCAGTTCATTTATGTAACCCTAGCCAAAGTTTGACAGTCCGACATCAGGCCGCTTAGTGAAAAAGCAAGTTAAGCTAACTGTACTCGGCAAGCTTATCAAAATGTCTTACACGTGTAAGGTTTGTAAGTTCAGGACAGGGTCCATTCCTGCATGCATTTGGTTGTTTGTATTCAAAGTGTTTTCAAATATTGTGTATTATCTAAGAATAGTGATAATGTATTTGCCAAACACTGCCTTTTGTTGTGTCTCATGTGTTGGTTATGTTTATGTATTATGTCTGTCATTTCACGTTTAGTAAGGTTTTCATGTTTATTCACGTCATGACAGGTCTGTCTATTTATGTCATTCATCTCTAGTTAAGTCCCTGTGTTTCATGTCGTCTCGTTTTCCATTTCCTGTTACATTTTCTACTAACCTCTTGTCTCTCATTTCAGGCCCTGTTACTTCATCCCTTTTTGTGTTTTCCCGCCATCGTCAGTGTCTGCCCCGCCCCTGATTGTTTCCACCTGTTCCCACTCACCTCATGTTTAAATAGTCCTGTCCCCCCCCCTGTCCTGTGTCAGTTAGTGTTTGTTCCCACATGTGGTCGTGCCAGTCCTCAGCAAATAGAGGATCGTTTCCAGTCTTGTCAGGTTTTGTTGTTTTGTTAGTTTAAGTTTATTTTAGAGGGATTTTCTGTTCAATGACATTAAAAAGAAAATGTTTGTTACATTCAAGACGGTGTCTCTGGGTCGTGCATTTGGGTTCTCCAGTTTGTGTCGAGGTCGTGACACCTTTTCAACTACAGCACGTCTCTATAATGGCTTGGCAGAAGAAATGGCTTCATATTCTTTGTGTTTTGTTATCCACACTGTTTTAAAAATGCAATCTCCATGTTTTTGGATATTAATATCGATTGTTTTATGGATGAAAATATTGATCATTTAGCACAAGAAAATACATGGTCTTGATACCGTTCAACAATTAAGAACGTATTGTTTGCTGTCTCCCTGCAGTTATTGGTGAGCTTTAACATTTTGTCAAGAATTTCTGGTAATCTGTAAATTACCAGCATAACATGAAGTATACTATAATAAAAAATGTTACAGTTACGATACTGATACTGTAACTTAAAATTATAGCATTAAAGTTTCTATTTTACAATTGAAACACTATTACCGTAAACAAAAATACAGTGCTTTTTAAATGACAGTTTTATTTTATAGTTAAAATACTATTAGCTTAAACAAAAATACAATGCTTCGAAATTACTGTTTTATTCTACAACTATAACACTACTGCTGTAACAACAAATAAAGTAATTCAATATTACTGTTTCATTTTATAGTTAAAACACTATTGCCGTAAACACAAATACAGTACTTGGAAGTTACTGTGTTTCATTTTAAACTGTTACTGTAAATAAAAACTTGTAAATACTGTGATTTCCTTTACAGTATTTAACTGGCAACACTTGACAAGTGGATTACTGTAATTGATTTTACAGTATTTAACTGGCAGCAATTGACAAGTTACTTACTGTAACAGTAAGTAACTTGTCAATTGCTGCCAGTTAAATACTGTAAAATGAATTACAGTAAGTCACTTGTCAATTGCTGCAAGTTAAATACTGTGAATTTCACGGTAAGTTTCTTACAGTGCAGATATTTCAAGAACATGCTACACTGATTAAGCCATCTGTTATCTTAAGCCTATAACACTTTGTGTATATTTAACAGACTTTCACTCATGTTTTGAACAAAAGTAAATTGGATTAAGATCGGGGGAGATTAGAGCGGTTCCATACTGTATGATACATTTAGCTGATAAGTTTGATCTAGAACATCTGTTAATGAAAAAAGACAATGTCACAGTATCATCTTGCGACAAAGATCAGGAACGATTGACAATCAAGTTCCTGATAATATTATAATCAAGGTGAAGCCTTCCAGTACAGAAGGCTTAAGGCTGATACCAATATTTTAAAAATAAAGTGGTGCATTAACTCCTTTCCCTCACACGTCGTTGACTAACTGACGCACTGACCCTTAGATTGTGACACAACAAATTACAGTGAAGTTATTTAACATTGATCAATAAACGTAAAAAAGCAGTCATATGAATAATAACTAGGGAGAAAATGCACATTGAATAAAGAAGAATAAGCGTACTTTAAACCTAAGCATATGTACAGCTTGGATATTATAACCTGGTTACTGTTTCAACTTTAAAGAGACTTAATGTCCAAAAAGGCTATGTTATAGGGTGACCAACATATTATTATATAGAGTTTTTAGGGTCATATTTGTATGTTGTGCTTTTACTGTGACATGTTTACATTCTCTAATGTTCAAAAATGAATATGAATGAATGAACAATCACAATCAGAATACCTGATGTAAGGTGTGTAAAAGAAACTCCCTCTGGAGGGACATTTGGGATGTTAGCCTTTGCAGCACATTAACATGCACAAAAACCTGGATAATACACTACAGGAAAGAGGGTAAAAAAGCTAAGCATTAAATTGCCCATTTAACCACCAATTCTTACTCTAGTACCATTCCCATCTATAGTATATTCAAATTCCTTGATGCAATTGTCCATGACGGTTTTTTCCCCGTTTTTTTTAACAACAAAACCTTAAATACCTTCATCACGCTGTAGTGCCATGATCCCATGAAGAAAAAAGAAAACACATTCTCACACTAGACAGTTTGATGGTACAAAACCTAATCTGTATATCATTTAGTTTGCATAAAGATATTTGCATGATGGAAAACAAAAGTGTGTTAAAGTAACTCTTATATTGACCAATGATAGTGACCTTCATCAAGGTTACGTTGCAACAGTGTTGGCACTCCACAAGAAAAGAAAACACTTCAGCTTTATGTGTTATCATTCCCAAAGAGGCCCTACTGCACAGTAGCCTAAGTAGCAGTCGTTATCATTCTCTCATTAGTCACTCATTGTGAATGAAAAGGCTTTAGGCTGTCGTGTGTTTATGGCGCTTATGTGAAAGCAGAAATACACCGGAGGATGTTCTTCGTAGTGATTATCATCACTTCAGTGCTGACAATGCTCAATCGTACCTCAACATCGAGGGCATTAGTGAACGGCCTCTTGGGTGCAATTGCTATTATATCATTATAGGACGTCAGTGTTGGAGCTAAACCATAGTGAAAACAATTATTCAACACTCACCAATTCGCCCAACCTTTCAGACCTCTTTTTCAAGCCTGGCATTATAACCGTTTCACAGTGTGACACTGTCTGTGTCAGTTTGCCTTTACATGCCTTGCTTGACGGAGCAATTAAGCGAAGAAATGTCTGTGACTTCCGAGCCAACCGGTCAATATGGCTATGACAAATTTGAGCGGACAGTATGTTGACACTGATGACTGCGGTGGACTTATAGCTCACAGGACAGCAGCGCCCCCTAATTCACAGTCATGACCTGAGCTCGCATAGACCAAGGGGGTGCTGGAGGACTGTCATGGCCACCCGAGCACCCCGATCTCCACATAATGAGCACTGGTGGGTTGTTCTCCAGACTGGTGAATGTTTCTGGCCAGGGCTCAAAAGTCAGTTAGAGTGGTGGCAGGGCTTTTGGGTACTGGAAGAATGCCTGAGCAGCTGTCATGGCCCCACGTAATTGACAGTTTTCTTTTTCTTATTTATTTATTGCAAGACAAGATGAACACACTAGCAGAACAACAGGAAGGAGATAAGAAAATACAGGCGAGTTACTAAAGTCTGCAAGGTCATGTTAGTTGTTGTGTGTAAATATAGTATATATATATATATATATATATATATATATATATATATATATATATATATATATATATGTATATTAGGGCTGTCAAGTTAACGTGCTAATAATGCGTTAACACAAACAAATTAACGCCACTAATTATTTTAACATGCGATTACGCATGTGTATTTGTCCTCGGCCCGCCCCGTAGTTTCAGAGCCCAAAGGCTTGACGTTGTTGTTGTTGTTAGTTGGATGGTGGGAGATTCTAGCGAGAGATATGGATACAAAAAAAGGTTTTTTAAACAGCAAGCCAAGCACACAGCTGATGCTGACAGCCCCGCTCCTGCCGCTCGCTTGCGGCAGACCACGCTTGAAAGTTTGCCGGGGAGACGCTTGGACAACAACAGCGCTAAATGGGTGGCTACAGTTTAACATTGTGGAGGAAGAGGGGCTGCGTTAGATAATTCGGATCGCATCCAACGTGTCGACTGCACATCACAGCGCATTATTTTGACAGTCTCATGCTTTGACTGAAGATGAAGACAGAGGAGCGGCATTTCGCCGACAACTGTAAACAGGCTTGTCTGTTTGAGCAACTGGCTCAGTGTAGAGAAGTAGACAGGGTTGGGAGAGAGTGTAAGAGAGATAAAGAGGTTCCAGGTTGTTGTATTGAAAATATTCAGGAGAATATTTGTCATTGTTCCAATGATAATAAACAAACCTTTGCATAAAGCATATTTGTCCACTCATATGTTGATAAGAGTATTACAAACTTGAAAAATATTCCTCTAAGGAACTTTTAGAACAGATAAAAAATGTGCGATTAATTTGCGATTAATCTCGATTAAATATGTGATTCGACTGACAGCCCTAATATATAAATAGCATATGAAAAAGAGGATATATTGGACATTAAATCCTTGATTAGAGCACAGCATTCCAAGCAAGTCTCCTTTAAATAAAAATGTACAGAAATATAGAGCACATGCATTTAGTAGGAAAATGGTGGCACGTCTTTTAATAAACACAACCTTATGATGTGTCAATAACGTTGAACCCCAGAAATATAACTTCTTTGTGTCAGACATTTTTTTTTATTAAGATGTTAACACAAAAATAATCTATTTAATCCCTAATGTATATGGGTGGTTTCAGATTTGATTGACAGTGACAGTCATTGATTATTTATAAAAATATTTGTACGATTGATACAAATAAATATCACCCCTTTATAACTGAACCCTAACTGCATTTTACCAGAGAGAAAAACAAACAAAAATACAGACATCTTTTTGGAAATTACCAACACTTTTTCAGTGCTGATTCAGAAAACCTTCAGGGCCACATTTCAAGTTTAGCTTATATACCACCAGTGTGGTTATATGAAAGATGTATTTCTTATTCTAGCATAAGTATCATAAATGTTGCACTACATGCCCATACTTGCTCAGGTATAATAAAGTTATAATTGACACTTGTGCCAGACAAGATCATTCATATTAGATTGTTCTGAAAAACCTTGATTTATGTTTGATTACATTTTTCCAACATTACACAGTCCAACATTTAAGAAGAAAATATTTGTTTCTACAAAATCTGTGCAATGAAACAATGTTGGGGTTATTGCTCATTTTTTTAAGAAAATAAAATCCTTGTTAAGGTCATGTAGTGCAGTAATGAGATGTACAACTTGAAAATAATTTGGCTTTCGCAAATTCTCATTGCCTTGTCTCAAAGTCAACCGTTGTTTGAATGTGTTTGTGGTCAGAATCATGTAATCAGGTCTGTGGTTAAAACAAGTTGAAGAGCTTTGCACCTTTGCTCTGCGAAATAAAATATGCCAGTAAATACTCCACTCGTTAATGTCCAAAGCATTGATATATCATAAAAACGGTGTTTGCTAACAAGTAACTAAATGAAACTAGTAAACGCCTACAAGACGACACGAGTCTGCCTTTAGCTTAGCAGTGGTGATGGGCAGCCATTTGATGTAGTTCATATATAGCATTATGTAAGCTTTTTATTTGTGCCGATTGCATTTCCGTGTCAACAATCACAAAGTGGTATTAACATGTGGGGATTATTCCCAATCCCATCAATTCCATCGTTTTAGGTTTAGGGCCCCCTGCCAGGAATGGCCTACAAAAAGTCATCATCAATGAACCATTGTAATGTGACCACACTAATTCCAAAATAAATTCTAATGAGCTTTACCCACAATCTTACTTTCTACCTTGCTACATAGCAGGCACACTACTTACTGCATTGGCATTGGGCATTCCTTATAAACTGTGAAATATTTGCAGCAGTAAATAATAACTAGACTAGTGACAGTACTAAAAGTTATAGAAGATTTAGTAGAAGTGATTAAATGTAGCATTAACACAATACATTAACGCAAAAAGAACAAAATGCAAAAGGGAGTAAAAGTGTGAGAAAGGCTATAATTGCTTACTGAACAAAAGAGGAGACAAACAGTAGGAGTTAGTCACCAATTCTTGAGAAAGGACATATTTGATGACAATAATAATGAAAGAATGACTTTGCATGTAGAAAACTAATTAGTGTTGACTGTAATCCCCTAAGGTAATTTACATTGTAGCTAAGTCCCTGAAGTAAATGTTATTTTTTAACGATGTGCTCTAATTAATACTCATTGTTGTATAGCTGAGCTGTCAATACGCGATACTTTGGAGCCATTGACATGGTGCCATTTCAAAATGTATTCTGCACAAACATTCAATCTGTTTGGGGAATATGCCTTTTGAGGTTTTAACCTTTCAAGGAGAGCCACTTTAACTCATAAATTGGAACCACATCCTCGGTAAGCCCTTCACCACCTGAAATGCGGAAACCCCAGTGAGTGAGATCGGATGAGTGAGGGAAGTTAGGATTTTGGGTGATGAAAATAGGAATGCTAATATCTAATTGCTATTTGCTTAAATTGGCTGACATGAGCACCCATCTGGTGAGGGCTGAGCAGTGTTGCAAAGTGCTTTCTAATTAAAATACCTGAAAGATAATTTGAGGAATTGGAAATAATTTAATGCCCATTTATGTCATTCCAGTGCATTAGGAAAAACCGGACGAGAGCATGCTCTGGGTTATTAATGGGTACTTTTGTGCATGTAAGAGTGACGGTAACAGTGGAAGTCTGAGGGTGAAGGCAGGGTTGGTGGGAAACGCACAATATTTATGAAGCACTGTCAGGTTAATGCCATGCAACATTTATTGATGCAGTAATGTTTAATTTAGCATACGCTCCTGTAATAAGCAATTAGGTGTTGTGCAATGATTCAGAGTTTGATGGTGCTGTAATGACAATCAGATGCCCTTGAATATCTCTCACTAACACCGTGTCTGCAGCATTTAGAGGCAGAAATAAATATAAATCAAACTTAGAGTATTTTTATGCCGGCTGAAGAGGCTGATACGGCTATCGATAACATGGGGATATGTCTTTCAATGGCCGGTTGTAAAATATTCAACATTTCAGACAGGGACATGATTGGATTAGCTTTGATAATGGATGTCATAAAAGCAGGCACTGCCATTGTAATAAATCTGTCACATTACAAAAGGGTAGAGATTAGAGAAGCAACTCAGACAGCGACAACAGAACCTGTTCAGGCCGGCATGTCATTAAAACAGACACCTAGGTACAGACAAAACAAAGATGTCTTGGTTGGAACACTTTATATTAAGATTTGTGGACCAACGTTTTCCACCAATCACAGTATAACAGAGACAATAAAATGACCAATGTCAGCTAAGGAGGGATGACCTTGGAGAACCAGTCGACGTTCCAGTGTTGCCTGAGATTGCGTGACACTGCGTAAGGGACTGTGTGTCCTTTTGTCCTCTGTGATTAATGCCCTTAATTTGCTTGTAGGCTACCTGCTAGATTGTGTGTGTTTCTGCCGTGGTACTCCAAAGCATTTCTTTTGACACTCAGAACAGGAGACAGTGATTTACATAAGGATTAAAGAATAGATTATCATACCAGAGGCAGAGACGGATCACTGAAATAACTCAAGGAAAACATAGCTATCAGCTGGATATCACACCACGCTTTGAATATGGATGAAGACACTGAAATATGCCTTCTTTTGTCTGCTGTGCAGGGCATGCACGAATGCTTTCTGTTGGTGACAAGGTTGAGCCAAAGCTATTTCTAAAAAGGACTTTAAAGTTTGTTTCCATCATTATTTCCAATGGCTCAATCATTGCATGAGGACGGGACTTCACAGGGTCACATTGTTACCATTGATTTTACCCACCAATGACATGACATTAAATGGCGAGGCGCGGATTAACTAAAAGCGCATTTCTGTTGTTTTTATTTTCCTTTGGTTCTGCCATAGGGCTTATTGTTTCAGTGTCTCCTGTTTCCTGTATACACTGCTGTGCTGATTGGGCCTCTTTGTAATGAAAATACAGAATGTATCTTTATAATGGATCATTCTACATCTGCCACAGTGTAATGGCAGCAAGACAAAAAATACTGTTGCTTGATTTATCTCACTGGCATACACCATTAGATGTTAGCCTGGGAAATTACTACAGAGGAGGAATCAAGATTGCAGAGCAGGCAAAACTGTGAGATCGGGAACATACACACTGTAAAATTGCCCCATTATGAGAGTTGCATCAGAGGGACATTATAAACAACCCCTGCCAGGGGATTTATTAGTACTGAGCAAAACCGTAGAAAGAAGTAGCGAGGACAATGTCCTTTTTTCACTTTCCAAAAAGCCATTAGTGCAGTGCTCTGAGAAGCTGTGAGAAAAGATGGGAACCATGCAGGGATTGAGGGAAGAAGGAAAAGGGAAGGAGGCAGACATATGAATGATTGCAACGGGAATTAAATGAAAGAAAAATAGGTTTTGAACTTTGAAAATGAAATATGACGATTTTATCTGGTTGTTTTTTTTTCATACCAGTTTTTTCACAACATGTTATAGTGCTGGTAAATCTGCTGCTTGACACATGATTCAATACCTGGTCCATTTATACTCATTTTCACCTATAAAGAAATCATTATAAATAATGATGTTGTATTTTCATGATAATTCCGTTAACCCCCTTCCTGGTACCAACAGTACTAAGTTGTTACTTCATTCTTAGAAAGCAATTTTAGCCTAGTCCTTTTTCGTTTAGCTTGAGTCTGGTAGCTTTTGACAACACGTTTAAAGCAGCTGACTCAAAAAAAAATGTTGGAAAGTGAAGGAAACCTTTTTGGGGATCCTTTAACTACAACCAATTTTAGTCTGAGTTGCAATTAAAGGTAAAACCTCCCTTAAACCATGGTCCAGCACAAAAGCTGTGACTGCCTCATTTCCTCTGGCATGGAGAAAATCGAAACCTGAAGCACTGTTTGGTCTGTTTCTAGTGTGAAAACCTTTTTAGGATGTGTACAGTGTATAGGTTTCAGTTTGTCTCTGAATAAACATTGCATCTGTTCAAGACCCAAGTTACATCCCCAACCTTTCTACATATATTTATGGTGCTTTAGTCTTATCTATTACATATATATGGACACACTGCTCATAGGTAATGATGACAGGATGTAGACGTGTCATGTAATTATTTGGTGCAATACCACAATTGCAATGTAAGAATAAAATAAACTAATCTTATGCTAATAATGTTACAAAAACAACAGTCTTTCAAGGGCCCCAAGTACCTCTTTAAGATAAATGGAATATAATTCAAGCAGTTTTAGTACGCTAGTGTCCCTTTTAGAATTTCAAACTTTAAACCACACACTATTACGCATTCTTTTCATGATCACTCTGTTAAGAACTCAGGCACTTAGGAGGTAGGACACAATTGCACGACCCGGGAGACATAGGTAAAGTATTGGTAAGATACTTTATTTTTTTAAGCAGGCAAGTTGAACAAAAAAGTCACTATTGAATCTCATGTTGAGATGACAAAAAAATAAGAACAAAATGAAAATCGCTCACGTGGTGAGGAACAACACTTTTCAATAGCACAAAGAGAGCATATAACTGACTGTGACACTGAACACTGGGAGACAGGGGAATTTAAACACATGACAATAAGACACAGGTGGGAAAAATCAGGGGCGGGACTGACGCTGATGAGCACAGGAGACACAGAAGGGATGACAGGTGAAAACAATCAGGAAATTAGACACACCAGGGAAACTAACGACAGACAGGAAAACACGGGGAGAAAGACCAGACAATACACAGGGAGGAAAACATGACAAGGAGAACAGAAAAACACTCACTACCAGACACACAAAATTAAAAACGTGACACAACACAAGAACCGTGACACACTCTTTGTTCATGCATGTGTCCAACTCTTGCAAGAAACCTTGCAAATCAATTCAGTTTGAATTTGTATGAAAGTTTAATTCTACCACTGAGATTGTTGCATTGGTGCTATACATGTTTATCTAAATCAGAAATGTTAAGCCATGAGAAAGATCCGCAAGTTTTTGAAGAGTGTTAAATATAAATGCAGACCTCACGTGTTTAAACACCCACAATGCTAATGTATTTCTAAGGAAGACAAGTGAATCTTAATGAGCTAACTAAGGAAGACAAGTGAATCTTAATGAGATAACTAACATGGTTGCCAGGCTCATTGTTTCTTAATGTATGATTCATAATGACCTAAAGTGACTTGGAACCTCGATCTTCTCTGACAGCTAAGAAAGCAGTTGTGGCGTATCCCAGGGAAAGACAATAACCCCTGTTACTTTAACACAGATTGGCAGCACACTCTTCCCAAGGTTGTTGGAGCACTAGAGCAACAGTAAAGGTTATTACGTTGCATTTACCCACTGACTACATTGCGTCTCACACTAGCCCCCTGGCTGCTTTCAACATCCACCATCGTGCTGAATTATTTTGCAACGCAGTGTGACATTTGTTATTTTCTCTGAGAATGTAATACTATTGCCCTTCTCAGTACACCACGAGTGCCTTGTGTGGATTATAAAGGGCCCAGTCTAACAAAACCTAAAAAGCCACTCAGTTGAGAATGTAAGGGCAAATTCCCCATCACTGCAGACGTTGGGCTGTCACTTTGACAGGCCTTAATACTTATTAAGCTGACAATGCCATGATGAGTCGTGCCTCAAAGAGAAAAATGCTTTATAAGGATACGGGCCAGAGCTGTGGCATTGGTCAAAGCAGTCATGGAGATAACGAGAGAGAGAAAGAGCCTTTCCTGACCTTGTGGGGGGGGGGGGGATGATCGTTTTTGTCAGCATAAAGTTATTGTGCTTGCTGCTGTAACAGGATGATGTCCTGACTCTGCACTGTCTGGAATACGCATCCTCCCCCCGATACATTTCATCTCTTTATCCCTGAGAGTCACAGCGCAGCAGCCCAGAACGCACTCCCTGCGGCTCAAAGAGAGGAGGGATTAGGAGCTCCCCATGTGCACAGCTATATGCTCGGAAGATGTTTTCTTATGTTGATAGAGTGAGACCATTTGTCTTAAAGTATGACCTTATCCTTTTTGGCACTTGCTTTCCATTAGAGTGGATAGCACCGATGGAGCGATGGATTACAAAATGTGCTTTGTGAGTGTGCCGCCAACTGACACAGAGCAGAAAAAACTAGAACGTTGCATCAACTGTTCTATCTCTCAAAAAGCATTTGAAGCTCTCACATCATGTGGCACTGCACCAAATTGGTTCGACAACCTAAGGACATTTGCTTCTGAGTTGTAAATGGATTAGCAAGTGTA
Organism: Notothenia rossii; assembly: GCF_949606895.1. Lineage (NCBI taxonomy): Eukaryota > Metazoa > Chordata > Actinopteri > Perciformes > Nototheniidae > Notothenia > Notothenia rossii. The sequence continues at coordinate 71,005,770 of NC_136912.1, forward strand.
AGAATTGGCAAATGCTTGACACATTATACTTTTCTTTGCTAAAATCCCATTAAATTGTTTTAATTGTTTTGTTAAATATCATATCGAGTTGTTCATGGGGTTCATTTTGAAAAGAAAACAATGTTACTAAGACTGACTTGTTCAGTGGATTTGCTGTTTATGTGACACTACACATGATCTCCAAATATTCTATACCCGCATTTTTTTTTATTTAACACATTGGGCTTACACACTCTCCCAACTCTGAACAAAACCCCTCAGGCAAGCTTACCATTTGCGGCATTGGCAATATAGCTAAGAACCCACAATATGCAAATAATAAAAGGACCAGGCGGGCATATTTTTTGCTCTCCTGGCTGAAGATAGCCCCCAACCTCGAGCAAAAGTTAAACAAAACCTCTTCTTCTGATAAGACTGCAAAGCACATCCCCAAATTGTCAACTTTAATAGCGTTATGGAAAAGGAAACTTGAATTTAAATGGCATACTAGCAGCCCCTTACACTATATCTAAAACTAGTTACTAAAAAGAAGGTTGTGACCGAAAGATGAACTTCGATTGGTAAAAATGTCTACCAAAACTTGAGAGAGTCGTTGCCCATTGTCCTGACCTTAACCTCTTCAAATTAATGCAGTACCATAACCATCTCTTTAGGTTTGTATATTGAGATTAACAATCTACACACAACCTAAAAAAGTCTAATTGATTTCACTTCCTTGCAACTCCCCATTGAGAATTGCTTTGTACATCGAACAATCATTAACTGTAGCATGTAGATAGGTTGAACGACGCCAAATTGTTCATGTTGAAACTCCAACAACACATTTTGAAATACATTAAGATAATTGTATAAATGTCCAAACAATTTCCTTGAACAAGATTTAAGGGGCATTCTTTTCTATCTTAAAGTGGGTAGTGTTCTCATGCAGTGTGTTGAAACAAGATGTTTCCTTGTGGATGGAAGCAAATTACTTTCAGGAAATACAGTCTCTGACCATTCTGTTTCTCTGCTGTTAAAACCAGAAGTAACAAACCTGGAAGCCGTAAAGCCGTAAGTCTTAAACCCAGAAGTCATAAAACCGGAAGATAACAGCGAAATAATAGCAAAATAACATAATCACAAGCACTCTATGTTAACTAAAATTAAGTTCAAACTAATTATATAAGGAAGACATTAGAATATGCCTTTAAGGCAGAACAAAGGGGATAGTGATATATCTGCATAAGTTATACAAATAATATGCCAGCTGTTTTTAATACAATGTTGGCATGCAGTTTTTTCACTTCCCTGCTGCTACATAACATTTTGTGTGAGTCATGTCCCTCGTAGTGGGCTATAAAATGTCTGCACCTTTCCCTGCTCTCTGAACCCCTATGGACAGGTTTAAAGGTTGTGTCTACGGGTCACATTCAGCTACACCACTCAAATTCATCGCTCAAGTAGAGTGGCCTTCTCGTATCAACTGCCACAACCCAAAGCACTGCATGACTCCACATCATACAGTATATCCCACCCCCAACCCCACTGAACTACTCTGTAGGGTCCAAAATTAGATGCATACCTGTACACCGATCTGCCAAGACTGACAGCCAGTGTGCTAAAAGAATAGCGTATTTATCTTATGAGCTGGGCTTATCTTGTGCGTGTGGTGTGCTATACTCAATTACGATGTGTCTCTTTTTTTTCTTCAGTGACAAATGACAAAAAACACGCTCTGAAAGTTCTCACACAGCTATCCACCATGGCGGTTGTCAGAATTGAAAAGAAAAGCATGAAAATACACTATATCAAAAAGCGGGAGGTTTGGGTTGTCACAGAACGGTGACATTTTGTGTGGAGCTTCATTATGATAATGAGCGTGTGTTCTCTATCACAAGCACCTCGTGGGTACCCTACCCTTTAATGTGCTTTCCAGAAGGTAACAGCAGCTGACAGTCTTATTTATTGTGATGCGTAGCAGGGTTATTTGTGGAAGTCAGAAATAAAACATCTGCTACAAGCAATATGTGTGAAAATCTATATCAATACAGCTTCAATTGATGCATTATGGGGTGTTATGGGAAATGAACTCTGTGTTGAAAGTAATAACGTCTACTGATGTCCCCCTGCCCAGGCCTGTTTTTGGCTCTGAATATGCATGATTGCTTTTCGATTGACTGAGCAACGATGAATTTTAAAAATTAAACAAAAACACAAAGCACAAAAAGAGATGCAACTGTGCGCGACTTTTTGAAATGAGCTGAACAGCCTGCTTAAATCTAGCATGAAATAATGTATTCATTCTCTGATTACATATCTCCTCATACGCAGAGTGATTGGGGCACCACTGCACCTTAACAACCCTGTAATGATCCAAAACCACTGCAATCTTATGGCGCTGGTGCATGACAATATTATCATTTAAAAAGCCTGTTGAGCCCCTGTGAGCTCATCTTAGCCAAGAACAAATGATATCTTCTCTGATCTCTGGAGGTATAATAATTCATGGAATTCACACTCAGAGATTTTCAACAAAAGCGGAAACGCCATAGCCAAGCCCGACGCAATTACAAATTCTTTCAGGGGAAATTATTAGATAACTTTCCATTTGCCGCGGTTTTAAAACTTAAGTGTATGCGCAAATCTCCCCTTGTGAGACGGGCTCGGTAAAAGCTTTCCTCTGTTGTTCTGGTTCCCCAAGTTGATCCCTAAAAACAACTACACCTGCGTGCAGACACACACGCGTGCACACACTGCATGCAGTCAGTGCACCTACCACCTGTCATTCACATGCCTACACTTGGGCCCCGGTTTTCTATAGTTTCCACAAAAACGCCTGCAAAAAAGTAGACATGAGTGTGATCATCAAGGGCAAAATTAGAGTTTATAGTAAATATATTATTACTGTTTATTTTGATGTTATTGAATATAGTGGATCTGTTCCACATATGCCTATATATTTGTATATTTGTGCCTCAAAATGCGTTCATTTACACAGCTCTTCTATTTGATTGCACATTATTGAGCAACCAAAACCACCAGAGGAGATCGAGAATGCATGAAAAAAGCACCACACCTTATTGCTAGGTTTCTGATTCCTTCAGTTGGGAGCATCAGCGCCGTTAAAGTGCAAGTGGGGCTGAAAAATGAGAGACCTGAGAGATGGTGTCAGAGGCTGCACCTGCTCACTGAGCCTGAATAATGCACTCAGACCACAAGGACACCTGCTGTAGCCCTTATATCTGACACACACACACACACACACACACACACACACACACACACACACACACACACACACACACACACACACACACACACACACACACACACACACACACACACACACACACACACACACACACACACACACACACACGGACTCCTATAAAGACACACCAAACACCTATACAGATGCACCTTAAAAGCTGAACAGATGTGCTGAAACTGGCCATGTAAACTCAGAAGTGCCAACTTAACCAAATAAATACTCTTAAACCTTTAATGGTTTCTGCATCCTGGGGGATACAGAGATTTAACAGGCTGTGTCCATGTCTAAAATTTGTGTTATAAAAGTGTAATTACGGTGTAATATTTCATTTCATTTAATTTGTATTTGTTCCGTTCATGGTATGCACAACTTAATGTATAATAATTGTTTACAAAACATGTCTCTATTAACACACCATTGTCCGAAAAGGAGAAGGGAGAAGAAAATAATCTTATATTAATGCCACTTTCTAAATAAAAACAAAATAAATGGAAATAGATGGTCTGCCCTTCATATTTTCTTATTCTCACAGTATCTTAGGATAATAAGAGAAACACGAAAACTTACTACAAAAAATACTTAGTTCCCACTTGACAGCTAGCGGAAAGAAACAAAACTAAAAACAACAACACATGTACAAAGAAAAAGTGCAACACCCTCATCTGGGTCCTACTGGAGAAGAAGGGGGAAAGCGGTGCATTATAATAATAATAATAATAATAATAATAATAATAATAATAATAATAATAATGGGACCTGCAAATAAAGAACAGACATCACAAATATTTACCAATGGAGGTCCAGAGTACATCAAATTATTCACATTCCGCTTCATATAGTCCCATTTTTCTTGATTCATACAATTTCTTTATCTCTAAAATATCTATACAATTCTTTAGATCATTCTGTTCTGAGAATCCCACTATTTTACACAAACCACCAAAATATTTGCTTTAAAGTAGTCCTTGCTTAAGAATGCTTACAATTACATTTCCTTCTGTGGTCTTCCTTATCTGATCCAAACATAAACTGTTGTAAATGTTGTGGTAATACTCTGCTTTTTGCCCTGTGCATTACTAATAATGTCTGTAACTCAACTATGTCTTTGAGTTTCAAGCGTCTTGACTTAAAAAAACATTCTGTTGGTGTGTTCTCTTGAATCAACTTTATGAGTTATTCGTACTGCCCTTTCCTGTAATATTGGCAATGGCTTTAAGTTGCTCACATACGTGTTGTCCCACACTTCTATACAGTAAATAAAAAATGGCAAAATTAGTGAACATGAATATGTGAATTGTGAATATTAGTGTAGGTATATATAGTGTGGGTCGAAAAACTGTGCACTTAAGGTGTAACAACAGTATATCATGGGTGTAACAAGGGTATTATACTGGTGTGATACAGGTGTAAGAATGGTGTAACATGGTGTGATAGGGATGTGTAACGAATGTGATCTATGGGGCCATAGATCTAGGCCTCCGTTACGGATTGTGTAGCTTCGTTGGTGGCGAAGTGTATGTAGTTTGTGCATCTGTCTGTGTTTTAGTTTGTCTGTCTCTGTTTGCTGGTTTTGTTTTGAAAAGTGTTCCCTTTCCCCATGTCTGTTACTGCTGATTGTGTGCACCTGGTGCCCTGTGTTGTCTCCTCTCCCCTCACCTGTGTCTTGTTGTGCTGATTAGTGTGTGGGTATTTAGGCTCTGTTTCCCTGTCTGTGTGGGGAGGAAGTGTGTGTGAGATCCTGGTGGCTGCAGGCTGTGCTCAGGGAAACAACAGCAGGATTGAGGCTGTGTGTCATTGTGTTGATCATTTAATAAATGTCCACACCGGGTTATATTTGAACTCTCTGCCTCTGCCTCCTTGCTTGGTCGGGCCGCTCAATTGTCAGCTTCACAGGGTGTATTAATGT